>NC_041387.1:339097309-339125882 GCF_002162155.2 Triticum dicoccoides | reverse complement strand
ATCTTTCTTAGGGTTCAGGGTGGGGGTGGTGGCTGCCGGCGGTGGTGGGGCCTTGGCGGGGCGGTGGCGTGGGGATCCCCGGAGAAAAAGCTCGGCACGGGGGGCCTAGAGGGATGGACGGGCGGCGGTGGACCGGCGGTGGGGAGTGTTTTTGGGGCGGGCGGGGCGGCGCACCGCTGGCCGCGGGCGGCGGGTGGCTGTTGTTTGGCTGGTGGTGCCTGGCGGCTCAGGGGGGTGGATGTTGAAGATGAACCACAGGCCCTTGATTTCGTATCCAACGGCTGCAAAATCGACTGACCAAAGATGAAAAGGTCAGTCGACCGACGTGTAGCCTCACCTTGCTAGTGCGTTCAGTTTCTACAGCAAAATTCAGTTTCAACGGAAAAATTCAGTTTCGACAGTTAAGTTTAGTTTCGACAGTTAAGTTCAGATTCGACAGTTAAATTCAGTTTCCACAGCTAAGTTCAGAGATGAGCGGCTGATGTATTTTACATCTAGCACTTTGTGGTTATGTATTTTACGTCATGTATTGGAGATGTTATTAGAATTCCACTCAGGTTAACGTTGTTCATTGTCTCTCTTGTCCTGCTTCAGCCTCGGTGTCGTACAACTCAGCGGAGCTGCTCCAACGACGAAACCCTCCATCACAACGGAGCAGTACCTCGGGCTCCATCTCCAGACGCCTAAGATCTTCTTCCCCTCCTCCGACAGCAAAGTCAACCGGAGCATCCTCGCCGGCCAACCCAATCACACTGAGATCGACATGGCTTCGCCAAAGAGGTTGTACACTTGTTGCATCTCTTTTTTACTCTACATGTTATCTATATTGTCCACTGAGCACACAGATTTGTTCCATTAGTGTCTCCTTGAAATAAAAAACATAGGAATTTTAATTTTCACTTGTCCTCCTTTTCAAATTCCTATTCATGAAGCACAAGACTAAGAGATAGTAGCATAATAGCATTATAGCCATACATTTTCTTGTGGTTTGACCTAATCTCACCATGCTTCTTTGCATCATGTGATCTTCCAATTGTTGTGAATAAAACACCCAGATTGGCAGAAATCCTGTGTTTTTAAATTCTCTGTTTTGCACGTGCATTCCTATCCTATTCCTGTCTATTTCCTATCCCTGCATTGTTGGAATCCTCCAATTCAAACGAGCCCTTACAGAATTACTTCTCTTACAGATAGTTGTCAAAGAAAACCTTGCGTGGTTTGTCCCGCTCCTGCTGAGCCGTGGTCCACCCCAGCTCAGCCGCTCCAACGACAAAAGGGTCCAACACAGTAGGGATCCGGCCTCCAGACTCTCTTTCGCCGCCTCAGATCTTCTTCCCCGCCGCCGGCAGCCATGAAAACTGCATTACCATCATCAACCGAGTAGATGACCTCGAGGACTACACGGGTCCGCAAGAGAGGTCGCACTCTTTCGTGTCTGCTTACGTTATGCATCGCTTAATACTACATGCTACTTTATCGTCCTATTCACCGATTAGACTCCGAGTCAGCTCCAAACTAATGGTTAAACTTGAGTTTTTAAATGGTTGTGGGGTACATATTGGGGCTGCTATCAATAGTATCTATCTACTATTTTGTTAATCTCTGATGTCTACTATGAGTTTCATGTTGGGTGGGAAACAAACAGTAAAGAAGCCATTATCTGTATTTCTAACTGAAGCCATTATCTGTCTGCTATTATTGGTTTTGGGTCTATCCACAGGTTGCTACCATCACTCTGGATTTCTGCATGCACTCCTTACATAATCTCACTATGTTTTATTCCTATGCATGACAGTTATTGTAAACAATGGAACTGAACATGTAGAGCAAAAGAGACAAGCCTTGCGTGGCAATAAAATTTCATGCAGACGTTGCTCCATGGTAGGCGCAAAGGCAACTCCACGCATTTCGGATTGTAATCAAGAGGAAGATATCTATTCTGAGGGGGATTCGGAAGGAGAAGACAACTCCTATTTACCCCCTGAGGTCTTGTCTCTAACTTGGCATGCTGATCTTGATTATATCATGCATATGGTGTCTTGCGTTGCTTACTTTATACAACAAATATGTCATCTGCTTAGTCTAGACATCGTTTGTGCGAATGCCATCTGTTTAGTTTATTCATCGATTATGTGAATTATGCAACGCCATCTTGTTTAGCCAGGAATCATATATGTGAATTTTGCAATGCCATCCTGCTTAGCCAGTCATCTTATATGTAAATTATATTAGGCCATCCTTTTTTTCCGTTACATATTACATTTGTCAACAATGTTAGTACATTCAACTGCTCTTCATGTGCATCAGCCATTTGACACGGTGATGGCAAATTCTGGAGTGAAAACAAGGTCTTCAGAGCAGAGTATGCTATCTAACGAAGCGCATATCTCGCTGGTTATGGATAGCTCCTCAGAGGAGGATTCAGAGACAGATGACCAGTCCTATCCCCCCCCGAGGTGTATGCTCTAACTTGGCAGGGTTATGTTGCTCATATCGTGCGTATGGTGTCTCGCATTGCTATGTGATTTGATTAGTTTACACATGCTTTGTGTGAATGCCACTTGTTCAGTGTCTAATTACCATATATGTGAATTATGCATTGCCATCTTGTTGCAAGACGTTATATATGTGAATTATACAATGCTATCTTGTTGCAAAGGCATTATATATGTGAATTATGCAATGCCATGCTGTTTAGCCAATCATCATGTATGTGAATTATATCATGCTATCATTTTTTTTGTATTACGTGTTCCATTTGTCGACAACGTTTGTATATTCAACTACTCTTCCCGTGCATCAGCCATTTGAAGCAGTGATGGAAGTATCTGGAGTGAAAACAAGGTATTCAGAGCAGACAATGCTACCTGCTGAAGCAGACATCTTGCTGGTTACAGAGAGCTCCTCAGAGGAGGATTCAGAGACTGATGACCAGGCCTATTTCCCCCCTGAGGTCTATGGTCAAACTTGGAAGGGTTATATTACTCATGTCATGCATGTTGTCTTGCATTGCTTAGTTTTTACATCATATATGGATTGCCATCTGTTTACTTGCTTACTATATAAATCATATATTTGAATTATATCATGCCATCATGTTTACATAGTACATACACATCATCTATTTGAATTATGGCATGACAACCCATTTAATAAAGACATCATATAGTTATATCCTCTCATCTTTTTTAGTGTTTACAGTCATCATATTTTGAATTATGGCATTCTATTTGTGAATGTATGTGAATTATGGCATGCCAACCTATTTAATAAACACATTATATAGTTATGTCATGTAATCCTGTTTACATAGTCTCATATTTTGAACTATGTCTTTCCATATTTTTTAGTTAGCCATCATAATGTGAAATTGTGTCATGCTATCCTGTTTAGTTAGCCATCATATATGTGAAATTGTGTCATGCTATCCTGTTTGGTTAGACAACATAAATATGAATTATTTCATGCCCTCTTTTATTCCCCACTATCCATTGCACCTGTCTATCATACAATGTCTATACTTTCAATTACTTTTCTTGTTTATCAGCCATTTGAATTGGAGAGCGTGATGACAGTATCTACGGGAGTAACAACACGGTCTTCAGAAAAGATAGTGCTACCAGTTGATGCAGATAGAACCACGGTTGTACTTGCCCAAGGACCAGATCCACCACACATAACCCAGACTCTCGCAGATTGTACCCCTACCCAGTTGGACAGAGAACCAGCTACACCCATTCTAACCCCAACCCCGGCAGATAGTAACCAAGTTCCAGTTTACACAACACCATCTCCACCACAGAGCACCCAAACACGAGCAGTTAGTAAGGGAACTATAGTGCCCAAAGCACGAGGACCACCACTCCAAATCCCAACTCAACACTTAAAGGAGAAGAAGATTTGTTCTCAGGTCAGGTTCTGTAGCTATGGTTCATAATCCTTTGCTCTTGCATTACTATATTTACTCATACCAACTATTTTCAAATTTGAAGGATGGAATTGAAACCCCAATGGCGCAACAGGTATGTTTTAAACCTGTTTCTTTAAGTGGTTTGCTGTTGTAAGCTGATCTATGTTGATTTCAGTTTCAATTGAATAAACAGTTATGTTCTCATGTCATTCACATTACAAGCGTTGTTATTGCTCTATAGTTACCCATACTTATATTCTGTCTATTCTGCTTTGTCTTGAGCAAATATTATTTGAACTGTGTCTCTATTTTGATTTGGCAACAAAAACTAGAATGATATAGACCATAGAGTGACCATGGTATATAGATATATGTTTGTTTCATGCTGTTATCCTGTCCACTTTACTACTGAACTCATTTACCAAAATGAGTTTCATATACAACATGGTAAACATGTGATGTGTCTGCTTGTTTCTCTTTTAGAATGCGGACAAAATATTGGAGAACAGTACCGCGTTATCCAATGGTAAAGGAAGTAATGCAGATAAGGTTCAAGATAGTGAGACATCCCTGTTGGTCTCCAAGAAAGCTGATAAAAACTATCTTGACGACGGTGAGAGAACCCAAAAGTCATGTCTTGATGTAGTGCTTGAGTTACTGGCCACTACTGCTGGCACAAGCTCTTCGAACTCGTTGCCTGACTCAGTTCGTCTTCCTGAGTCTCAACTTCAAGTTGAAAGACATCGATCAGATGTGCTGCGACAGGAAGCTGAAGGACTGAGGAAGTCCCTGCAGAATTCAGATGCATATTTCCTGGTGCAACAGCAAGCGGTGGAGGATTTAAGCACCAAACAAGAGAAAGTTAATAAGCTTGCTAAGCATCTTGCCAGCATTATGGGTACCAACGATATTGTTTCTTGAGATCTTCTGAAGTGGTTTCAGTTCTAGATTTGTTTTGCTGTGGCGTTTATTTCCCCTGGTCGCCAACTTTGACAACCAGTGTATATGATATGTTGCTTTGTTCCCTATATTTGCACGGGTGGCGAACTTTGATGCCCAGTGGATGTAATATGTGTAATAGCCATGATAGCCTAACCTTAGTTGCTTGCTTATTTATTTCCTTGTTGTCTTGTTTATTTGTTTGCTTGTAGTCATTGCAGTTCTTTTTCCGCGGTTTGCTAGTGGCTGCAATAACCTATTTTTTAAAACTAGGCCACAATAACCGTGGGCCAATATTTACTGTAGTGACACTGGGCCTCCTACTGGCCATAGAAACAGTGGGCCTTCTATGGGCTGTAGAAACAATGGGCCTTTTACGGGCCATAGAAACAATGGGCCTTCTGCGGGCCGTATCATCAATGGGCCTTATACGGGCCGTATGATCGATTGGCCAAACATGGGCCAAACAGACCGCATTATGACCGTAAATGAGCTAGAGTGGGAATCGTCCGTTCATGGGCCGACCATAATGGGCCATCGTTAATAGGCCGTATTTGATGATGCTATGAAAACGGCCCAACGTATTAACGGACCACAAACGGGCCGACTGTAACTACGGGCTGAATTTGGCCCATGAGCAGAAAATGACAGTAATGGGCCGTAAGTAAACGAATGCTGGAAATGAGCCCAAGAATAAATGGGCTCTGAAAAGGCCAAAAGATAACATGGGCTGGAAATTGCCTAATGGAATAACGGGCCGTTAATGGGTATAAAGTGATACACTGTTCATTACAGGCCAGTTTCACCATGAGTCGTTAATGGGTGTAAAGTAACACACTGTTCATTACGGGCCACTTTCACCACGGGTCGTTAATAGGCCAAGAGTTACATAGGGCCTCATATGGGCCGAAAGACGTCATGGGCCATACATGGGCCAGAAGTGAAAATAGGCTGGAATCATATTGGATGGCCCAGATGACGCTAGTGGGCCTAACTCGGATAGGGCGTAACGGGCCTTGGGTTAGCAGGTTGTAAATGGGCTCTATGCGAACATGCCGTTAACAGGCTTTCCATGGGCCGGCCCGCCACCTTTTGAACAAGTCAAACGGGCTGGCCTTTTCACAGGAATGGGCCTCTGTTGGGCCGTGCCACGAGTCGACGTATCATAGGCGCCTTCCATCCAATGAGTGGATGACATCTGTCCCAATGATGATCCGACACGTGTTTCCTCCAGCCAATGATGATTTTACACGTGGAAAATCCCCATTGGTCGGGGTTGTTAACGGGTTATCGGATCCAAAACCAGACCCGATAGCTTAACGGCGTTCCGTTACGGTGGATGCCATGTGTCGGTCACCCTTAACTAAAGCACTTCTGTGATGCGTGATTTATCGTCATGGAAGTGGACACTTCCGTGATGATAATTTTGGTAATGTCATGGAACACTTCTACGACAACACATGTATGACTATCTTGATTCTGTCATAAAATCGTCATGGATGTATATACATGACAAAAAAACGCGACCTACTGTGACAAACACGTATCATCACGGAAGTGTATTTTTTTGTAGTGTATGTTTCCCTTCAAATTTTTGCGCGATGGAATTGCTCTAGTGCTTCTCTTATATCTTTTTGAGGACGGTGTGCTTTATTATTTTTGAAGAAATGCTCTCATGGTTCACTTAGATTTATTTGAGAGTTAGTAATTTTTGAAAAATTCTCTCATGCTTTACTTATATTATTTTGAGAGAAGAAAATTTTTATGCTCATGTTCTTCACTTAGATTTGTTTGAGGTATAAAAAGCAACATATGAAATTAGTCCCAGAGGGATAGATATTCAAGTGGGATAGAACAATAACTTTCATGAAGATCATTGGACAAAATAAACTTGACTCTTTGTAATAGTTTTGAGATATGATGATAATGATATGCGAGTCATGTTGATGAGAAATTATGCTTTAGTAAGAATATTGCTGTTAAGGTCTGTGATTCCCTATGCAAGCACGAAAGTCAATAGTTTTGCAATGAAATTACATCCTACTTGTGGTCAATTATTCGGTGTAAGTTATGCTTAATGCTCGCTTATGAGATTTTTCGTTTCTTGGTTGGTTGCTTCTCAATATTTGCTAGCCTCTGCGAAGGGAATTTCTATTTACTTTATGCAATTTTATTTTTTATGTGAGTCTCCATCTTCTCTTATAAAGCACCAATTAAGGGGCACTACGATCATACTTGAGCATTGGGTATAGCTAATATGCGAGTGTGTTTCACGAATGGATCAATGATTGAGCATAATGGGCTAGGAATAACTTGCTTTAGCGTTGATATTTTGAAAGCCATGGTTGCTTGTTGATATGCTTGAATATTGAAATCTTCATGTCAAAACTAGACTATTGCTTCGAATCATATAGAAGTCCAAATGTCCATGCTACAAAAGAAAAGAATATGTGATGAACATGATAGGCATCATTCCACATCAAAAATTCTGTTTTTATCATTTACCTACTCGAGGACGAGCAGGAATTCAGCTTGGGGATGCTGATATGTCTCCAACGTATCTATAATGTTTGATTGTTCCATGCTGTTATATTATTATTCTTGGATGTTTTACAATCATTTTGTAGCAACTTTATATCATTTTTGGGACTAACCTATTGACATAGTGCCGAGTGCCAGTTGCTGTTTTTTGCTTGTTTTTAACTTCGCAGAAAGTCAATACCTAACAGAGTCCAAATGCAGTGAAACTTTTTGGAGATTTTTTCTGGACCAGAAGACACTTGTTCGGCTAAATAAGTACCAGAGGGGGGCTCCCAGGGGAGCACAACCCACCTGGGCACGCCTGGGGGCCCAGGCACTGTCGGTGTCAAAACCAGCAGATCTTGGGTAGGGGTCCCGAACTGTGCATCTAAGGATCGAAGGTAATAAGGAAGCAGGGGACACAATGTTTACCCAGGTTCGGGCCCTCTTAATGGAGGTAATACCCTACTTCCTTCTTGATTGACTATGATGATTATGGGGATTACTGTCGGATGTTGGGTTCCGGACACCCTTAAGGTTCCAACTCTGGGGTGCGTGCGAAGATCTTCCCCCTACCAATCCACGTCCGATCGCCTCGCGAGAATCTAAGCTAAATGATGAACAGCACGGGGGACACAAGATTTATACTGGTTCGGGCCACCATTGTGGTGTAAAACCCTACTCCAGTGTGTGGTGTGGTGGATTGCCTCAGGGGCTGATGATGAACAGTACAGGGAAGAACTGCCTCGCGAGAGGTGTTCTTGAGCTGGTGCGATGAACTGCTTGGATGAGTTCGATCGCCTCTCGATCTAATGAGGACTCGATGAGATACCCTCCACTATGGTGGCTAGCCCTATTTATAGAGGCCCTGGTCCTCTTCCCAAATATTGAGCGGGAAGGGCGCTAACAACGGCCATTTTGGAGGGGAACATCTAGTACAAGTTATCCTGACTAAAGTTGGTCTTCGGCTGCCAAAGGCACTGGTGATGATGCCATCTTGGGCTCCACAGTGACCTCCATCCTGCCGCTCTGCTCAACCCGGCGTCATCGTGGATCCCAAGCCGGCGTCACCACCAGAGCCTTTGGCAGGTAAGGACCAACTTTAGTCAGGATAAGTGTACTAGATGTTCCCCTTCAAAATGGCCAATTGTTGGCGTCCTTCCCGCTCAATATTTGGGAGGAGGCCCAGGGCCTTTGCCTATAAATAACACTAGCCACCACACAGGAGAGGGGGATCGGATCACAGCGGACCGATCAATCGAGAGAGCGACCGAACTCCCCCTAGTAGTTCATCGCACCAGCCAAGAACAGACCCTCGCGAGGCTGTTCTCCCTTGTATTGTTCATCATTAGCCCAAGAGGCAATCCACCACACCACACACTGGAGTAGGGTATTACACCGCAATGGTGGCCTGAACCAGTATAAACTTGTGTTGTTCCTTTGATTGCTTAGATGATAGCGAGGCAGTGAGGCGCAGGTAGGCAGAGGGCGAAATCTATGCGCGCACCCCAGTGTTCGAATCTAGAGGGTCTGCCGGAACCCGAAATCTGACATTTGGCGCGCCAGGTAGGGGTGCGCCGGAATTCGCCTTCCGCCGCCCTGTTCTTCACCGACCATCGCGTCCATGTCAGACGCTCGTCGGGCCCGCGCCGAGCACCAAGCCGCTCTCGCTTCTCGCGTCGCCCAGACGGCCCCTGTCGGCAGCCACCCCCGCCATTCCCCGTTGCCTGCCGTTAACGCCGCCACCGGCCCGGTGGGGAACGAGCAGCAAGCATCGTCCCAACATCCATCCATGAGGCGAGACGGCCGCACTGCCACTGCCTCGCTCGCCCCGGCTGGTTCTTCGTCCCGCGCGCCCGGCATGGCCATGGAGGCTCGAGCTGCACTCATCGCGGCAAATGAGCTCCTGCGCTACCGCCCAGTCGACGACGTCTATGAAGAGTGGCTCGACCGCGTTGTCGAGCTCATCCGCGCCGCAGGGGGTTCCCCCGCGCCGTCCTTCTCGCTGCACCACGCCCCGCCCTGCACGGGCAATGAAGATCCGGGGGCGCCTCAGCCGCCTCCCCCTCAAGAAGGCGCCCTGGCCCCAAGGCGCGTGGCCCCTGGATGGAACCCACCCCGTCCGGCGCCAACGCAGCAAGAGCGGAGCTGCCAAGAGGTTCCTCGCCCCCAAGAAGCTGCCCGAGTGCTCCCTGCTCCGGTCCATCACGACCACGCTCCTGTCCTAGCGCGCCAAGACCCCGCACTGCTCCCAGCTGCAGCGCATGGGGGCCCGCAACACCAAGCTCCCCGTCACCAGAGGCCTCCCGTGGCCATGGTAGGATGCCGCGCCTTCACCGCCTGGCTGTGCAGCGTCGTGTGGCCCTGCAAGTTCAACCCAGACCTGCCTCCTCGCTACGACGGCACAGCCAACCCTGCGGAGTTCCTCCGGCTCTACGAGCTAGGCATCAAAGCCGCCAACGGGGACGAGAAGGTCATGGCGAACTGGTTTCTCATGGCACTCAAAGACGGGGCCCGCACCTGGCTCCTGAACCTGGCGCCAGGAATGATCTCCTCTTGGGACGAGATGCGCACCCGTTTCATCGCCAACTTCCAAGGTACTCGCAACCGGCCACCTGCCGTGAGCGACATGCGCCGCATCAAGCAGAAACCAGGGGAAACCCTGCAGAAGTACATCCAGCGCTTCAACAACGCACGTCTCAAGATTCCCAAGGTGACCGAGGAGGCCATCATCTCAGCCTTCTCCGACGGCGTGCGTAATGTCAAGATGAAGGAGGAGCTGGCGATGCATGAAGATCTGTGCACTTCCTTGGAGCTATTCAACTTGGCAACCAAGTGCGCCAGGGCTGAGGAAGGGCGCCCTTCCCTCCTCGAGCTGCCAGCCGCCGACCCAGAAGAGAAGAAATCTAAGGCCAAGGACGTGAAGCGCAAGGGGGCTGCCGTGCTCGCGGCAGAACCAGACACCAAGCGGGGCAGAGATCAGCCCGAGCCTTTCAAGGGCAGCCGGTACTGTGCGTACCACGACCTCCACACCCACAACACCAACGAATTCCAAGAGCTCCGAGCCGTGCGAGAAGGAAGGGTCGGACGACGCCTCGACCGCAACGATCCCGGCTATGGCCGAGGAGGAGGAAGGAACACAGGACGCTGGGAAGACCGCGGCCCTCGCCAAGGGTGGCGCGACCGACCTCGCAAGGATCGCTGGCAGGATCAGCCTCGCGAGGGAGACTGGAGGGATCGGCCTCTCGAGGATCGCCCGCAAGGAAACGCAGGCCTCCCTCCACTGCCGCCGCAGCCAAGGAGAAATGAGGACCATCATCAGGACGAGGGGGCTGGGGGCTTCTAGGAGCCACGCGCGATCGCCTGCATCCTGGGCGGAGCTCAAGCCCCAGCCTCTCAACGCATCTTCAAACAGTTCGCCCGCGAAGTGAATGCAGTCCTCCCTAAGCTTTAAGCCACGCGCCCCCTCAGGTGGTCGGCGTGCGCCATCACGTTCAGCTCAGCGGATCAGCTCAAGTGCGCGGCCACAGCCGGAGTCCTCCCAATGCTTTGCTCCCTAGTCATCAGCAATGTGCAAGTCACCAGGACCCTCATCGATGGCGGGGCAGGGCTCAACGTCCTGTCCGTAGAGACATTCAACAATCTCCAAGTGCCTTACGATCAGCTTCAGCCAACCAAGCCTTTCTCCGGAGTCACCGACGGCTCCACAGTTCCAATTGGGCAGTTCCGCCTCCCTGTCACCTTCGGGGCGCGCAACAACTACCGCACCGAGCTCATCGACTTCGACGTCGCCCACATTCGCCTGCCGTACAACGCCATCCTCGGCTACCCAGCTCTCTCCAAGTTCATGGCCGTGACTCATCACGGCTACAACGTCCTCAAGATGCCAGGAAGCGGTGGAGTCATCACGGTGCCTTGTGAAGAAAGAGACGCGGTGTGCTCCCTGGAACGAGCTTTTCAGGCCGCATCACTTGAAGACCCAGATCGTGGGAGCGGGAGGCCCCTTGAGACCGGCCCCAAGAAGAAGAAGACATCGCCAGGCCCGACCCCTCAGGAGGCAGGCCCCTTAGGGTCTGCGCCTGCTCAGGGGGTACTTCCTTCTGTCGCATAGGGAGACGCGTCTGACGCCCTCCTCAAGCAGGGCTCGGGGGCTCCCACCTGGAGGGCCACCGACCTTGCTAAGGTCACGAGGGAGGCGCTTGGGCACCACTTGGAGGCGTGTTTCAGAACACGTTTCCCTCAGGAAGGAGCAACGCAAGGAGGGCCAAACCCTCAGGAGTTCGCCAGTCAGATCACACAGGAGTTGCAGGAGTCAAGAGTCATGAGTGGCAGCCGCCGCTTACCCGCCGCAGCTCCCCATCCAGGTGAGGATGGCGGGCTGCGCGTCTGCATCGACATCCCAGGGCTCAACCGAGTCGCCTCTCAGGAGCGCTTCTGGCCCTCACGTGTGGGCCGCTGCGGAGGCCCACCCCACAGCTACGTCCGCATGCCCTGCGGCTTGCCGAACGCGGCTGCGGTGCACCGGCGCCTCATGAGGAGCATCCCGGAGGCTCAGGAGGCCAGGCATTCTGCAGTCCTGGCGGAGATGGAGATGGTTCGTGAGGAGCCGCCAGCGCCTCCGGAGCCTCCCGAGGCTCCTGGGCCTGGGGGCTCGTGAAGATCGGCTCCCGCAGCCCGCGACGTCCGCTACTTCAACACCCCTTCGTAGTCAACACTATCAGGTGACATCTTTCAAGTTTCATTTCCAGCTGGGAGCGCCCTCAGGGCTGCATCATTCCCAGGCCGCATGGGTCCGTCCCTGCTGCATGTATCCCTTTTGCTCGTGCTTTTAGCTTAATTTGTTGGGGGCGCCCCTCGGGCTGCATCACCCCCAAGTCGCTCGGGTTAGACCCAGCAGCGTGTACCCCTCTTGCGTTTATTTTCGGGCCATGCATTCGACCCATCATGCTTGTTATTTGGTGCCTGTCCATGGCACCTCTTCTTCCTTGATGTCGGCAGCTTGTGCGTTAAAGGGGTGTACCTGAGCATCATGACTCTGGGCTCCTACCGGCTCTCCAGCCCTCACCCTATGGCTTTGTCCACAGCATCGCGCCCGGCAAACCAGCAACGACTGAGACTAGCTCGAGGTCCGGGACCCGAGGACGTAGAGCATCGACATCTAACCAAGCTTGCGCGTTAAAGGGGGGGTACCTGAGCATCGCGACTCAGGGCTCCTACCGGCTCTCCAGCTCTCACCCTCTGGCTTTGTCCATGGCATCGCGCCCCGGCAAACCAGCGACGGCTGAGACTAGCTCAAGGGCCGGGACCCGAGGACGTAGAGCATCGGCATCTGGCCAAATTTGCAGGAACACATCACAAGTTAAGGCCCAGTGCCAGGCGCAACCCACCTTGGGGTAGGGCCCGTTGAGTCCCGCGCTGGCTCACGGGAGCCCCAATACACCTCGTCAGGCCTTTAGTGCCTCGTCGCCTCTCCAAAGCAACTAACGGCTGACCGCCACTTGTCATAGCCGACTTTTGGTCTTTTTGTGGTGGGTCTGCAGGATCCCCCCAAGGAGAAGCGCCAGGCAAGGCCCTCAAGGCGTCCTCTTCACTCTCGTCCGCGCGAACCCCTTGCGTGTTAAAGGGGGGGGTACCTGAGCATCGCGATTCAGGGCTCCTACCGGCTCTCCAGCCCTCACCATCTGGCTTTGCCCACGACATCGCGCCCCGGCAAACCAGCGACGGCTGAGACCCGCTCGAGGGCCGGGACCCGAGGACGTAGAGCAGAAAGGGGAGCAGAGGCGAGAGGAAAGAGGCACGCAGAGACCTTGCCATGCAACCTCTCGCCGGCCAAGGCACGAACCTAGCGCCGCACTTGGAAGCGTTTCCTGACTCTCGATATAAGTCACTCTCTGGAAACACTAGCTATCGCAGCACCGTCACCGCATCCAATGTAATCCCGTGTTAGCAACTTCACATTCCTTTCTCACTGAACGAGAGCTGCTTGAGCGCTAAAGGGGACCTCCTTAGCATCGCGACTTAGGGGCTCTTACTGGACCCTGGGCCGCTCACCTCCTGGCCTTGACCACAGCATCGCGACCTGGCATACCAGCGACGGCTGAAGCCGCCTTGGGACCGGGACCTATCGGCGCAGAGCGCCAAGCCCTCGTGAGGTCCGAAAGGAAGAAACTAAGCTAAGACGGAATAAGCATCTCGCACTGCTTCACGATAAGGATCATATTGGCAAACGGAGCTACAGAACCTTACAAGCCCCCACGGGGTGTATTCTTGGCTCC
This sequence comes from Triticum dicoccoides, assembly GCF_002162155.2. Taxonomy (NCBI): domain Eukaryota; kingdom Viridiplantae; phylum Streptophyta; class Magnoliopsida; order Poales; family Poaceae; genus Triticum; species Triticum dicoccoides. Next base: position 339,112,238 of record NC_041387.1, on the reverse strand, counting down.
TCGCAGGGACAAAAGACGCGTATCCTAAGGAGTCCTAACTACAGGAACCGTCGTGGCAGACGCCATCATCAATAGTGGGCCGCCAGGCACTGGCACCAACTTCATCCAGATCAGAGACGGCGGCGGCCTAACGAGCCCGTCCTGCTCCAAGAGCGGTGCAGGCTCGAGGGCTCGAGGGCTCGTAGCTATCGTCGCTCGTCTCTGGAGTCGCAAAGAGCTCGGCGGAGTCGCTGGATCCTCCGGCACCCTCACCGCTTGAGGAGCTGCTGGAAGAATGTGCGACGGAAGGCCTGGTCCTTGCCGCTCCAGGGCTTCTGCCGCTACCTCTGGGACAGCACTCCAGCCGACGCCCATCTTCGTCGAAGACCTTGAAGAGCATCATGGAAGCACCGCAAACTCCAGGTGGATCACGAGGGCTCCCCTCGTCCTGCAAACCCGGGCGATCTCGCCCCAGCCCCGGGTCATGAAGACATTACCTGGAGCGACGACCTCGACATCCGCATCGGTCGCAGGAGTCTGGCAATTGGCATGCTGCAGCCAGAGCCTGAAAGGCCCCCTCGGCGGAATCTTGAAGGCGAAGGAAAGAGGAAGGCGAATCCAAGATCGAGGAGGCATGGCGGCGTGGAGCACAAACTCTCGGGAGGAGCCCTCAGCGTGAACTCTAGGAGGGACAACACGCACCGTCGTGACCCGCCGTCACCGACGGTGGCGTCGTCCATGGTGCTCGGCATCAGCTCCCGCAGGGCCCTCAAGGTGGGCGTACAAGGGCAACGGAAACCCTGGCGGCGGCCGCTCGCACCAAGGCCTCGACACCTCCTGCCGCACGCCCTCATCTCGGCGGCAGAGAACCAAATGCTTCTTTGGCGGAAGCGGGTCGGGGCCCTCTCGGGGGGCCTTTCCCTTCTCTTCTACGGAGAACCAGTGTATCGGAGCCATTGCGGCAAGGCAGAGCAGTGGCAAAGATGAAGAAGTGGAGAAGTAGCAGAGGAAGATGAACTGGAATGGCTCGCGCCGTTCCGTACTTATAGCCAGGGGAGGCCAACCATCGGCTTCCACGATCGCAGGTAATCATGACCAGCTTTTGCATGTAGGGACTTGTCAGTTCGTGCAGTTGCCGAGGCATCATGAGGGAGCGGAGCTGCCCACGTCCAATCAACCGCCACGTGGCGTCCAAGGCCGCAGGCTGTTAGGGCCCGCGACGCTTTGCACTTGCCCCTTCGCCTCTCTGCTCAGCCAAGTCCGGGCGCGCCTTGGGCCCGGGGGCTACTGTCGGCGTTCTAGGGACGGGGGTCCCCATACTTGCCTGCCTGCGGCCTGCGGCATGGCTCAAGGGGCGGCCCAGCATGGCCCATCTTCATCAGTACGAGCTCAAGATCCTCGCGAGGGGACGATAGGAAGCTTACTCAGGCACGGCCTCATCAGGCTGGCTCGCGAGGAGGCGGAGAGATCAAGGCGGGGTACCTCACGAGGTGCCCATGATGCAAGCCATGACGACCAAGGGCGCCAGGCGGGCGCCAGCCTGCGCAGTGTCCTTCTTTCCTCTTTGGTGCAAAGGGAGCAAGCGCAGGCGAGAGCATCAAGCAAAGGCATCCATTTTGGTGCAACAAGACCAAGACCAGCAGAACGGCAGGATGGAGGTCATCGTGGAGCCCAAGCCGGCGTCACCACCAGAGCCTTTGGCAGGCAAGGACCAACTTTAGTCAGGATAAGTGTACTAGATGTTCCCCTTCAAAATGGCCAATTGTTGGCGCCCTTCCCGCTCAATATTTGGGAGGAGGCCCAGGGCCTTTGCCTATAAATAAGACTAGCCACCACACAGGAGAGGGGGATCGGATCACAAAGGACCGATCGATCGAGAGAGCGACTGAACTCCCCCTAGTAGATCATCGCACCAGCCAAGAACAGACCCTCGCGAGGCTGTTCTCCCTTGTATTGTTCATCATCAGCCCAAGAGGCAATCCACCGCACCACACACTGGAGTAGGGTATTACACCGCAATGGTGGCCTGAACCAGTATAAACTCTGTGTCTCTTGTGTTGTTCCTTTGATTGCTTAGATCATAGCGAGGCGGTGAGGCGCAGGTAGGCAGAGGCCGAAATCTCCGCGCTCACCCCAGTGTTCGAATCTAGAGGGTCTGCCGGAACCCGAAATCCGACACCTGAGATTGTGGAGGCCGACGGTTGGCCTCCTTCGGTTATAAATGCGGGAGAGCACAGGCCCCCGCTGCACAGCTTCCCCCTTGCTTCTTCCTTCTCCCCATCCCAGCTACTCGTCGTGTTCTATGGCTCTGCCGAAGAGGTTCTCGGCCACGGAGAAGGGAAAGGCTCGTTGGGAAGTGCCTGACTCTCCCCGCCCAAGCGCGGCCGGGGTCGTCCCCGCAAGCATCTTGCGACTCCTGCAGCGGCTCCCCGCGGTCGCGGTTGCGATCTCCCGCGTGGCGATGGGCGCCTGGTGGGTGAAGGAAGGCGCGTCATGGCCGCGCGGCCTCCCAGACCACGCTTCCATTCGGCAGAGGTGCTGCCAGAGTTTGTCGTGTGGTCAGTGGACCCAACCGACAGCTAGCTCCAGCTTCCCCGCTTCTTCGCAGGCGAACTTCCGGCCGGAGCTCCTGGCAGCCTCTGGCTTCAAGCAGACGGTTGCTGCAGCAGGGCCTCCTGTGCCTCACTGGAGATCTCCGTCGTCGGGAACGTGGCTCTGGCCTGCGGCTGGCAAACGTTTGCCCCCGCGTGCGGCCTGAGGCGGCGGTGCACCCTGCATTTTAAGTTCGACGACGATGCCACCCTCTACGTGAGGGTGTTCAGAGAAGATGGCCGCCGCGTTGGTGCTGCCCCGAAGATGATGATGGCGACCGGGTGCCCAGCCTCGGCGATGGTCGAGACGAAGACGAAGGTGGGCGCGTGGCCGGTGGCGTTTGCGGCTCGCCAAGCCTCAGTGGCTCCCCTTTGGATGGCAGCTCCTCCAGCGGTGGCCGCGACCAGCCACCGCGCCATCGTGCTCGCCTTGAGGGAGGTAGCAGGTCAGCCTCTTGTCGCGCCTCGGTGAAGCGTGAGGAGGGGTCTGGCTAAGCTCCGGAGGCAGTATGAGCCCTCGCCGTGAGCCGGCGTCGGGCAAGCCGTGTCTATTTTGTTTTCCTCCCTTTCCTGCACGAAGAGAGAGTAGTGTGGGGCCCTGTAGGTGCGTGCTGGACTTGTTGTCGTTTAACTATTATGCTACTTCCGTTATTCCCATGCTGTGTTTTGGTGCTGCGTGCTCATATGTAGGAACCACTTAGCTCGGGGGGACTTGCCACAGTCTTCGCTTCTCGAGGCTGAGGCCTCGTCGCGCGCCTTGCGGCCTGCAAGAATTAGGCAGGAGAGGTAACTTTTGGTCTTGGTCGTGAGGGCAATCGACTCTGGTCCTGTGTCTGCATCGTGATGCCCGTGGGGCATGGACCGGGAGGGGTGCTCCCGCGGTGGACTTGGATAGGAAAGCATCACGAGACTGGGTCATAAAATGCTCGCGAGGGCACCCACGCAGCCCCCTCGCGAGACTTTTGAAAGAGAAAACGAGTCAGGTGGGCGACAAAGACAGAGAATCACGGGTCGAGGATGGCAACAATGCTAAAAGCAACTCCAATAAAACTTCAAATAAGGATAAACAAGCCAACTACAGAAATCAAATGAAAAAGCCGTGTCTGGCACCTAATCTAGTCTTTGACGTCTTCTCACCAGCGCGGAGCTAAGTGCTGCCACTGGGCGTGTGTGGGAGCCCCCGAGGCCCGAGGGCGGCTCTCTAGAGACTCCGGGGCGTGTACAGCCCCAACTCATTACTAGGTGAGAGTGTCACGGGCAGCGAGCTTCACAGGCATTGGACTTCTTCACAGGCTCCGGGCCTTTCTCAGGGGGATGAGCTTCACAGGCGTTGGCCTTCTTCACAGGCTTCGGGCCTTTCTCAGGGCGATGAGCTTCACAGGCGCTGGCCTTCTTCACAGGCACCGGGCCTTTCTTGGTACAACTAGGTTCATAGGCGCCGGGCTTTCTTTACAGGCACTGGGCCTTCCTTCAAGGGTAGAACTTCCGGAGGTTCTGGATGTTCCACGCGTTAGGGATGGGCACCCCTCCTGAGTCTCCAAGCGTGCGGCGCCAGACCTGGAGACATGAACAACCTTGAACGGGCCCTCCCACATGGGCGAGAGCTTGTGCAACCCTTCCCTGGAGAGCACCCTCCTGAGCACGAGGTCACCTACCTCAAGGGTCCTGGGGCGGATGCTGCGACAGTGGTACCGCCGCAACGCCTGCTGGTATCTCGCTGCCCGGAGCGCAGCCTCCCGACGGCGCTCCTCTCCAAGCACGAGGTCCATCCCCCGCATGGCGTCCTGCTGTGCGTCGTCGAAAGCCAGGATCCGTGCGAAGTCATGCCTGACCTCATGAGGAAGGACCGCCTCGGCCCCGTAGACGAGGAAGAACGGGGTCTCGTCGGTCGACTTGGTAGTGGTTGTGCAGATGGACCATAGCAGGGACTAAAGCTCGTCCTGCCAGCCCCTGCCGCAGGCCTCCAGCTTCTTCTTGAATGTCCGGGTTTTGAGGCCTTTCAGGACCTCCGCATTGGCACGTTCAGCTTGGCCGTTGCTCCGAGGGTGCGCCACCGAAGCGTAGCATATCTGCGTTCCAAGGTTAGCACAATATGTTTTCAAGAGATTGCTGGTGAACTGTGAACTGGTGTCAGTGATGATGCGATTAGGCACCCCAAACCGGCTCACGAGACCCTTGATGAATTTGACCGCTGAGCTTGCCGGGATGGTGCGGACAACTTCCACCTCTGCCCACTTTGTGAACTTGTCGATGGCGATGTAGAGGTAGCGGTAGCCCCCTAGCGCCCGGGGAAACGGTCCAAGGATGTCCAGTCCCCAAACAGCGAATGGCCATGAAAGGGGAATGGTTTGCAGGCCCTGAGCCGGTTGATGGATCTGCTTAGCATGGAATTGACAGGCTTCACAAGCTTTTACCAGTTCGACCGCGTCGTTGAGTGCTGTTGGCCAATAGAACCCGCTCCGAAACGCCTTCCGACGAGGGTCCGTGAAGACGAGTGGTGCCCACAGTCCCCACCGTGAATGTCTGCCAGTAACTCTTTCCCTTGCGTCAGGTAATCTTTGAATTCTGCAGTCCAACATCCCACGTGAGGCTCTACGGTCAGGAGCAGGTGAGCTCCCGAGGTCAGGCCATAGGCCGGGACTCCCGAGGCAGGCGGTTGAGGGAGCTCCTCCCGAGGCTGCGCCGTACTTGGTTTGCGTTGGTGCTGCTGAGGGTCTGAAGAGTCGTTCCTCAAAGACGCTGGGCTCGTGAGGCAGCCGCTTGGACGCCCTCCTGGAGATGTCATTAGCCTCTTGATTGGTGCCGCGGGGCACGTGCTGCAACTCCAACCCCAAAACTGCTTCTCCATCCTGGGGACCTCCACAAGATATGCTTCCATGTGTTTGTCCTTTGGCTCGTACACCTTGTTGGAGAAGTTGACGAGGAGTTGAGAATCGCCCTTGATGATGAGGCGCTTTACCCCCAAGGCGGCTGCGGCTTTCAAGCCTGCTATCAGGCCCTCGTATTCTGCTATGTTATTGGAGACCTTCTCTCCATGCTGGAAGCAGAGCTGCACCGCATAATAGAGCTTGTCCTGAGTGGGAGATATGAGCACTGCGCCTGCCCCTGTGCCATGTCGCGAGAAGGCCCCGTCAAAGTACATGACCTAGCCATACGGTGCTTCACTTCCTGGGGAAAGTGACCGATCCTCGCCCGCTTCGAGCCCTGGTGCCTCCGTCCATTCCGCCACGAAATCCGCAAGTGCGGCTCCCTTGATGACCCTGGTCGTGCTGAATTCCAGCTGAAATGCTTGCAACTCAATGTTCCATTTAGCGACCCTTCCAACTGAGTTGGGGCTCCTTGGTACTCTTTCCAAGGGATAGGCCGAGACGACCTTGATGGGATGACCTTGAAAGTAGTGTCGCAGCTTGCGTGAGGCCACTAGCAACGCAAGGAGGAGTTTCTGAGGCATGGGGTATCGCGCCCTTGCGTCCCGCAGCACCGTGCTAACGAAGTACACAGGATGCTCGACGAGGTTGAGAGTGCTGGTGTGGCCTGCGTCTTCCGAAGGTTGAGGCGCCTCCCGAGACGATGGAGCCCTCGGTGCCTGGTCGCCTGGCGGGGCCTCCTCCGCCCTGGGTGCGTCCCCCTGCTGAGGCTGATCCCCATCTGCTGCGGTCCTGGTCTTCACGAGGCTTTCCTGGCTTTGTTCTGCTTCGGCCGGGGCTGCAACTGACGCGGTCTTGGCCCGGCGCTCCTCCCGAACCGCCACCAGGGCCGCGCTGGCGTAGTAGGGCGTGGCTCCAAGGTAGAGCACCAAGGGATCCTGAGGGCGCGGAGCTACCATCACCGGAGGGCTGGTAAGGTACTTCTTGAGGTCTTGGAATGCTTTGTCAGCCTCTTCAGTGCACTCGAACGGGCCCTTCTTCTTCATTAGCTTGAAGAAGGGCATTGCTCGTTCCCCCAGCTTGGAGATGAAGCGTCCCAAGGCGGTTACACGCCCGGTGAGCCGCTGCATTTCTCTGAGGGTCCTCGGCAGACTCATGTCTTCGACTGCCTTGACCTTCTCTGGGTTAGCCTCGATACCTCTGTGGGACACGAGGAAGCCCAAAAGCTTGCCTAAAGGGACTCCGAATACGCACTTCTCCAGGTTTAGTCGCAGGTCCACTTCGCGAAGGCTCGCGAAGGCTTCTTCCAAGTCCCGTATCAGGGTCTTCGCCTCCTGAGACTTCACCACGATGTCGTCGACGTAGGCCTCGGCATTTCTCCCGAGCAGCCAGCCCAAGGCGATGTGCATCAGTCGCTGAAAGGTCACGCCCACGTTGCGCAACCCGAACGACATGCAGGTATAGCAGTACACTCCGCACAGGGTCAGGAAGGCCGTTCTCTCCACATCTTCTACCGCTATCTTGATTTGGTGAGAGCCTGAGAAGGCATCTAGGAAGCATAGCAAGTCGCACTCGGCGACGGAATGGATGATCTGGTTGATGCGAGGGAGCGGGAATGGATCCTGAGGGCAGGCCTTGTTGAGGTTTTTGAAGTCGACACACATGTGCTACTCCCCCCCTTTTTTTGGCACAACAACAGGGTTGGCCAGCCATTCAGGATAGCGAACTTCACGAATGACACCAGCAGCCTACAAATTGCGGGTTTCATGGACGATGAAGTCCTGCTTCTCAGTGGACTGCCGCCTTGCCTTCTGCTTCACGGGACGCATGTTGGAACACACGTTACGAAGGTGCTCAATCACCTCTCTTCAGACCCCTGCTAGCTGATCAGGTTCCCATGCAAACACCTCCTTGTTTGCGTGCAGAAATTTCACTAGGGCCTCCTCCTGCTCAGGGTTGAGATTGGCACCTATGGTGAAGGTGGCGCTAGAAGATCCTTCCTTGTCGACTGGTACTTGCTTGGTCTCCGCCTTGTCTTGGGTGAATGGCTGCTTCTTTCTTGGCCGGCGCAGCCTCCTTGGGCTCGGGGGCGTCAGCGCTAGTGGGCTGCGCCACTGCGGCCGTCTTGAAAGCGAGTTTAAGTGCCTGCAGCGCATCCCTCGCGTCTCCAGGCATGGTAAGGACGCCGCTGCTCCCGGGCATCTTCATGAGGTTGTAGGCCGGGTGAGTCGCCGCCATGAACTGGGCCAAGGAAGGATAGCCGAGGATGGCGTTATACGGAAGGCCGATGGGGCGATGTCGAAGTCTACCATCTCCATGCGGAAGTTGTCGTGGGTGCCGAAGGTCACCGGGAGGCGGATCTGCCCCAGGGTGCCGGTGGAACTGCCTCCGATGCCCGAGAAGGGCCTGTTGGGCTGGAGTCACTCCAGCGGCACATGGAGGAGGCTGAAGGCCTCCACCGAGAGCACGTTGAGGCCGGCACCACATGCGTGGGATGCCGATGAGGGCCATGGGTAGCTAGTTAGCCATGACCCTGTCGTCGCCTCCTGCCTCGAGGACGGCCTCCTCATACGCCAGCAGGAAGGCCAGCGGATCTGTCGTGCCGCCGTAGCGTGGCGGCATGTCTGGCTTGAACTTGTTCAGCCACTGCACCTGCGGTAAGGTGGGGGCCAGGGCCCGGAGCCCCCTGGCCACAGTGCTGGCACCGGCCGCTGGAGCCGAAAGCGCGATGCCCGCCATGAGGAAGAAGTGCGGTGCTGATGAAGAGCGGGCCGGTTGAAGAGAGAGCTTCGGCGCACCCCTACCTAGCACGGAAAATGTCGGATGTTGGGTTCCGGCAGACCCTTAAGGTTCGAACTCTGGGGTGCGCACAAAGATCTTCCCCCTACCAATGCACGTCCGATCGCCTCAGGAGAATCTAAGCTAAACGATGAACAACACGGGGGACACAAGATTTATACTGGTTCGGGCCACCATTGTGCTGTAAAACCCTACTCCAGTGTGTGGTGTGGTGGATTGCCTCAGGGGCTGCTGATAAACAATACAGGGAAGAACTGCCTCGCGAGAGGTGTTCTTGAGCTGGTGCGATGAACTGCTTGGATGAGTTCGATCGCCTCTCGATCTAATGAGCACTCGATGAGATGCCCTCCACTTTGGTTGCTAGCCCTATTTATAGAGGCCCTGTTCCTCTTCCCAAATATTGAGCGGGAAGGGCGCCAACAACGGCCATTTTGGAGGGGAACATCTAGTACAAGTTATCCTGACTAAAGTTGGTCTTCGGCTGCCAAAGGCATTGGCGATGACGCCGTCTTGGGCTCCACAGTGACCTCCATCTTACCGCTCTGCTGGTCTTGGTCTCATTGCACTGAAATGGCAACCTTTGCCTGATGCCTCGGTACTCCACGCGTGTTCTTGCCCCGTTTGCACCAAAGAGGAAACAAGGATACTGCGCGGGCCGGCGCTCGCCTGGCGCCCGCCTAGTCTCGATCGTCACGATTTGCGTCAAGAGCACCTCGCGAGGTACCCTGCCTTGATCTCTCCATCTCCTCACGAGCCTGCCTGGCGAGGCCGCTCCTGAGGAAGTCTTGTGTCATCCGCCCCGCGAGGCTTGGCCCCTCGCGAGGGTCTTGAGTCTTGTGCTGATGAAGATGGGCCGTGCTAGGCCACCACTCAAGCCACGCCGCAGGCCACAGACAGGCAAGTCCGGGGACCCCCGTTCCCAGAACACCGACAGTTACAAGAGTTGATCTACCTCGAGCTCGTAATGGCTAAACCCTAGATGTCTAGCCTGTATGATTGTGATCCTCCCCATGGGCTAAACCCTCCGGTTTATATAGACACTGGAGGGATCTAGGGTTGTACATAGTCGGTTACAGAAGAAGGAAAATACATGATCCGGACGCCAAGCTTGCCATCCAAGCAAAGGGGAGTCCCATCCGGACACAGGGAAGGTTCTTCTATCTCGTGTCTTCATGGCCCATCAGTCCGGCCCACATCACATAGCCCAGACGCTGGAGGATCCCTTAGTCCAGGACTCCCTCAGTAGCCCTTGAACAAGGCTTCAATGACGATGTGTTCGGCACGCAGGTGGTCTTCGGCATTGCAAGGCAGGTTCCTTCTCCGAATACTTCAACGCAGTCCTCCACGCAGAACAACTGCATCCAACTTCATTAAACAATTACAACTTTACACTTTAAGGGAAAAAGTATTTCAAATGAAATAAGCCACGTCCACAGGCGATTTTTTCGGCAAGGCTTATGCCCTGGCCGGGTTAGAATTCTGAACTGTCTCACAACCTCATTTCGTATTTTGAGGCACGACCCTTAACACGTCTTGTCAAAGTAGAGATCGTGTCCCCTTATCACGGGATTTTCATAATAAGGGTTTGGGTTATCCAACTTTGCCGTTCGCATGTCCCCTTGGGAATAGGCGAGTTTTAAGGCTTGTGAGGGGGTGCTTGACATCCACTGCCTTTATAAGAAGATAAGGGTCCGTCCTTTTACCCCATGCCTTCTTCCTCCTCTGCCCACCTACCATTCGAGCTCCAACGCCCAAGGGTCGATCCTTTCCCTCGCCACCATGCACTCCTAGCCATGTTGGGATCTGGAGCATAGGGCAAGTGGATGGCCTCCTCTGTTATAGAGGAGAACATCGCGGAGCTCCGAGAAGCTGGGTACCTAGCCACGGAAATAGTCCACCGGCTTCCTGCTAAAAAGCAGATTGTTCCCACTCCAGAGCCCAACGAAAGGGTAGTGTTCATCCCCCATTTCCTTCACGGACTAGGGTTTCCCCTTCATCCTTTTGTCTGCGGTCTCATGTTCTACTATGGGCTAGATTTTCATGATCTAGCCCCCAAATTCCTTCCTCAATCTCTTGGCGTTTATCATTATATGTGAGGCATTCCTCCGCATCCCTCCCCACTTCGGCCTATGGCTGAAGGTCTTCAATTTGAAGCCTAATGTGGTCGAGGGCCAACATGCGGAGTGCGGTGCCGCCATGGTAAGCAAGCTCCCAAACGTCAAATTGGCTAACATGGACCTTTGTGGAGAGCGTCAAAGGATGACAGCAGGGGTGGTTCTATATCACGAAACCCCGCGACGCCACATGGGCCGCCGCTACCGAGTTCAAATCTGGGCCCCCAATGCGGCTTACATCCTGGCTTAATAAGGGCCTAGATTGGGAGTCGCCTGACAAGGTGACGGCGCTGGAGAGCCGCATCAAGGGCGTGATAAACAAGAAAACTAGCCTCCCCAGCGTGATCCAGGTGATACTTTTTTGCCGAATTCTTCCTTGTCAGCACCGGACTCAATACATGTTGGAATTCGACCCAGCCGGTCCTCGGACTCTGTAGCGGTTCTTTGGCACGACGCACGAACACATATGCAAGCTGCTCTTCAAGACTCAGAAGTCGTGGCCAGAGTTAACCGAAGACCGCGGCTATAACTGCACGTCTCCAGCCACTCCCATAAGTTTTATAGTAACTTTTATTTGCAATTCCAATGAGTATATTGAACCCTCTTACTTCCGCAGGGCTGGACAAAGAAGGCAAAGCAGATCAACCGTCCGGCTCTGCTGCCCGAGGACCAGGCCACTCCCTTGCTAGCCAAGATGCTTGTTCTAGTGCCATATCAGGCGCTGGAGAAAAGGCCAGGAAGAAGGGCAAGGAGACCATAGGTGGTCTCCGTGGTAAGGGTACGTCAGACGCTATGTCCGAGGACTCCGAAGCCTCCTCCTCCCATGACAAAGACGTAGAGGAGGAAGAGAGTAACTCTCCCCCAAGGGGGGGGGGGGGGAGAAAAGTGGTGCTCCTGCGGATCTGGAGGCGGAGGCGGCCAAGAAGGGAAAACCCTCATTTTCGGACGATTCCAAAGTGGATGCCGATGCCACCCCAAAGCGGCGCCCCGGGTCGAAGCCCTTGGCTGAGTCATAAGTATCCAAAGACACCATATACATATCTGATTTCATACCTTATTATTTTACCATACTGAAGTGCACATTTATAGCCCAGCTTGCGATCTCCCCCAACGATCATCGTCCTCTAGGAACTCGCTAGGGACGAATGTGATGGAGAGTGAGTCGTCTCCGCAGATCTCTCCACCCACTGCCCAGGATAGCACCGAAGTGTTGTCTCGGGAGGCCGTGAAGGTGGTGGTGGAGGGTATTACCTCTGTTGCTGAAGAGAGGGGGAAATCCACCCCCATAGAGGCCGATGGTGGGGGCGACACTCAATTTGGCCCCCAACCGAATATTATTCCGTAGACTCGCACGGCTCCAGAATTGGAGCAGTTGCCTTCTTGAAGAGAAGGGGCCGCACCGACTCCACCGACGTCCTCTGTTAATCCGGAGGCGGCGGACATTTTGATGGGAGCGCTTCAGAGTGCTTCCATTGTGGAGGAACACCGTACCTTATGGGTACAGTGGTTGACAAGGTTCGGCCTGCGAAAAGCGGATTCAACCAAGCTTACACCAGCCTTCTAACAGGCTTTGAGGTATGTGAGGTAATGTATATTTGGTTATTTGCAAAAGGAATAACTGTGTATATATAGGAGCCCCTGAGACTCCGTTCGGCGTTTCTCGAAGAAGGGCCGAGCAGAGGATCGAAGAATATATCACAGGAGCTAACATATATGTCTATGTTGATGAGCAGGCTGCGAAGTTGGCGGCAGCCTCGCATGCAGCCGAAGTCTCTGAACTAAAGCGGAGGCTGGAGGCAAAACAATGTATGTTATACCAAAGCATACCTGAACTGATATGAGTTCCAATTTGTTATCTGATATTTATTCTCATAGCTGACACGTCTGAGGTCGAAGCCCTCAAGAGTGCGCTAGCCGCAGCCAAGAAGGAGGCGGACGAGGAACACACAGCTCGCGAAAAGCATGAGGCGAGGTTGGATGATGTCCAACAAGAGCTCACAGATGCCATAAATAAATGTGAGTCTTTGGAGTGCAAGGTGTCCGATCAAGAATCCGATATTACTGCGGCGCTCCAAAGTGCAAAGGAGGCCCGGGTTGAAGCCCAAGGTGCCTATCAGGAGATCCACGAGGCCAAGAAGATCGCGGCTGGTAAGACTTTTAATATGCAGAGCAAATATGTAAGGAGAAAGTATACCTTCTTTACACGCATTTGGAGTTCTTCGGGAGCGTTTGCGGATTTGCCCCGAAGTGTTGCAGATGCTGCGGAATTCTTCCGAGCCGAGGAGGGGAGCTCAACAGAGAAACTGTTCTGGTCACAATACCGTGAGCCAGAGAATCCCTTGCCCCTCAGCAATCAGCTGAAACATCGGACCGAGCTGCAAAGGATGGCCGAGCTTGTCACGCCCAAGATGCGATCCTATCCTAAAGGAACTCAAAGGTCCCACCAAGGATAGAAGCGCATCTTGAAGACGCTTTTGCAAGGTGGATATCATTACATCAAACCATTACATAATAGTTGGGGATACATACAAAAGGCATACAAAGCCACATGAATACAACATCATCTTACATAAGTGCACCATCTGACTACGGACGAAACACAAATAGAAACTCAAACGACATCCACCCTACTAGCCCAGGCTGTCGACCTGGAACCTATCCCCTAATCAAAGAAGAAGCAGAAGAAGAACTCCAAAACAAGCAATCATCGCTCTCGCGTCATGATCATCGCATAACCTGTACCTGCAACTGTTGTTGTAGTAATCTGTGAGCCACGAGGACTCAGCAATCCCATTACCATGGGTATCAAGACTAGCAAAGCTTTATGGGTAAGGAAGGGGTAAAGAGGTGATGTTGCAGCAGCGACTAAGCATACATGGTGGCTAACATACGCAAATAAGAGCGAGAAGAGAGCAAACAGAACGGTCGTGAAGCTAGCAATGATCAAGAGGTGATCCTGAACTCCTACTTACGTCAAACATAACTCAAAAACCGTGTTCACTTCCCGGTCTCCGCCGAAAATAGACCATCCCGGCTACACACGCGGTTGATGCGTTTTAATTCGAATCAGGTGTCAAGTTATCTACAACCGGATATTAACAAATTCCCATCTGCCACATAACCGCGGGCACGGCTCTCGAAAGTTTATACCCTGCAGGGATGTCCCAACTTAGCCCATGATAAGCTCTCATGGTCAACGAAGGATATTCCTTCTCCCAGGAAGACCCGATCAGTCTCGGAATCCCGGTTACAAGACATTTCGACAATGGTAAAACAAGACCAGCAAGACCGCCCGATGCGCCGACATCCCGATAGGAGCTGCACATATCTCGTTCTCAGGGCAACACCGGATGAACACTACATACAACTAAAACCAGACCTCAAGTTTCCCCGAGGTGGCGCTGCAAGTGGCTCTAGTTCGGACCAACACTTAGAGAAGCATTGGCCCGGGGGGGCTGAATAAAGATGACCCTCGAGAGAGTGACTCCCAAGGGAAAAGTAGGTGGTGGTGAGGCAAATGGTAAAACCAAGGTTGGGCCTTGCTGGAGGAGTTTTATTCAAGGCAAACTGTGAAGGGGGTCCCATAAATCACCCAACCGCGTAAGGAATGCAAAATCCGGGAACATAACACCGATATGAGAGAAACTAGGGCGACAAGAGTGGAACAAAACACCAGCCATAAGGCCGAGCCTTCCACCCTTTACCAAGTATATAGATGCATTAATTAAATAAGAGATATTGTGATATCCCAACATAATCCTGTCCACCATGGAGAAATCTTCAACTTCACCTGCAACTAGCAACGCTATAAGAGGGGCTGAGCAAAAGCGGTAACATAGCCAAGCAATGGTTTGCTAGGAAGGGTGAAAAAGTGTGACGCCCGGGTAATTAAGCTATAGTAATCCCCGCTAATGATGCCACGTCACCTCGGTTACTGTGGATAAACTCGCGTTAGTTCGGAACCTAGTTCGAATTTCAAATTCAAAATCGAGCAAACAATAAAAGTTTTCAAATATTAAAATTTAAATGTTCGGAGTGAACCAAATAATACATAGGTAATTATGATGATGAAACCACATTTTTATAAAAAGTTTAAATGCTCAAAGGAAAATAAAACAGTAGCAAAAGAAAGTAATTAAATGCCTTTTGTATTTTGTAAAATATTGAACTATTTTATTTAGCTGTCCAAATTAATGAGGCAGTGGTATCTTTAACATACCATATTTAGGTGTTGTTCTCACATTCTTCAAAATTGAAATAAATTAATAATTTAATAAAACCGAAAGGAATAAATAAAAGAAAAGGAAAAAGAAAACGAAAAGAAGAAGAATAAAAGAGAGAAAGAACCCCCCCACTGGGCCACAGCCCAGCTGGCCTCTGGGACAACTAGGCCGGCCCAACCGGCGCCTATAGCCCCCCCCTGGGGCGATGGAAACCCTAACCCGTAACCCCCCATTCCCCCACTTCCCCCCACGCGCTTTCTCCCTCCCCCCCGATCCAATCGGGATCGGGCCGACGCCCGGCGCCCCGTCCCCATCGCCAATCCCGCCGCCCGCCGGCGACGGCCCCCCTCCCTCGC
>NC_041387.1:339096345-339096859 GCF_002162155.2 Triticum dicoccoides | reverse complement strand
CCGCAGGCCCCGCCGGCCGGGTGCGCCCCGCCGCATCGTGCCCCGACCACCACTGGCGCCGCACGAGGGCCGCGCCGCCGGAGTCCCCTCCCCATCTTCGCCAGGATCGGCCACCGCCCTGGTTCGCCGTCGCTTGGAGCCACATCGCCGAGCCCCCTTTTGCCGGAGCTCCACCGTCGTCGCGGGATCTCGCGTCCCCGTCCTCCTCCTCGCCGGTCCTCCCCGAGCGCCGTCACGCCTGCTGCCCGTGCCCTACACCCCCCTCAGTGAGCTCCGCCTCGCCCCTCCCCTCCTCTCGGTCCTGCTCCGGCCGCGCCCATGGCCGCACCCCGGCGCTCCCTCTCTACTCCCCCCCGTGGTCACCGCACTCACGCGCGTGCCCAGGCGCGCTCACCGCACCACGGCCAGCGCGCCGCCCCGTTCCCACGTCGCCCCGCTCGCCATCTCTACTGGAGACCGCCCGTGGCGACCTCGCCGGCCACCGCGACCATCTGCGCCGGCCTCCCGCTCCAAT
>NC_041387.1:339095179-339096277 GCF_002162155.2 Triticum dicoccoides | reverse complement strand
TGGTCACCGCACTCACGCGCGTGCCCAGGCGCGCTCACCGCACTGGCCAGCACGCCGCCCCGTTCCCCACGTCGCCCCGCTCGCCGTCTCTACTGGAGACTGCCCGTGGCGACCCCGCCGGCCACCGCGACCATCTGCGCCGGCCTCCCGCTCCAATCCCACCCCTCGCCTCCGCCCGCCGCGGCCCCGGTTGGCCGCGCCGGCGTGCCGCGCCGTTGGCGCCTCGGCAGCCTTGTCCCGCCCTGTGGGCGAGTGCTCGTTCGGGTGGCGCCCGTAACCGCACGCCCGCATAGGCTCCCCTGGCCCCATGACAATTGGGGCCCGCCCCCATAACGTTTTATTAAAAAAAAGGGAATTAAAAAAAAGAAGATAATAAACAAAAAAAGATTTAAAAAAATTAATTAATAATTAATTAATTATCTTATGAATTAATTAAGTTAATTAATCCGGTTTAATTAATTTAATTAACTAGTTAGGTTAATTAAATAGTAATTTAATTATCTAATCTATAATCAACCTAAACAGAGAATGACAGGTGGGTCCCACTGGACCCACATGTCAGGTTGACCAAGTCAACTCTGTTGACTGATGATGTCAGCATGACATCATGCTGACGTCATAAATCCATTTTTCGAATTAATTAATTAATAAATTAAATTCCAGGAATTAATAAAATCTTTAGAAAATCATATCTTTTAATCCGTAACTCGGATTAAAATATCTTCAACATGAAAGTTGCTCAGAACGACGAGACGAATCCGGACTCGCAGTCCGTTCGTCCGCCACGCACCCCTAACATATCAAACTCGCAACTTTCCCCCTCCGGCTCCTCTGCCCGAAAACACGAAACACCGGGGATATTTTCCCGGATGTTTCCCCCTTCACCAGTATCGCCTATCCTTACGTTAGGTCACCCCTAGCACAACGTATTGCCGCGTCTTGCTTTGTGTTACATTTGATTGCTCTGTTATTTATTGTGTTCCCCCTCCGTTACTCCATTCCGGTAGACTTCGAGACCGATGCTGATGCCCCTGTGGTCGACTACGTCACCGACGACCCCTCCTTGTCTGAGCAACCAGGCAAGCCCCCCCCCCCCTT
>NC_041387.1:339088406-339094953 GCF_002162155.2 Triticum dicoccoides | reverse complement strand
CCAGATATCGCCTATTCTACTCTATACTGCTTGCATTAGAGTAGTATAGCATGTTACTGCTTTCTGTTATACCTATCCTGATGCATAGCCTGTCCTTGATACTACTGTTGTTACCTTTACCTGCAATCCTATATGCTTAGTATAGGATGCTAGTATATTCATCTGTGGCCCTACATTCTTGTCCGTCAGCCGTGCTATACTATCGGGCCGTGATCACTCGGGAGGTGATCACAGGTATATACTATATACTTTATACATGATACATGTGGAGAGTAAAGTCGGGTCGGCTGGTGGAGCACCCGCGAGTGGATCTTTGTGGCGGAGCGACAGGGCAGGTTGAGACCGCCTAAGAGAGAGGTGGGCCTGGCCCTGTTCGGCGTTCGCGGATACTTAACACGCTTAACGAGATCTTGGTATTTGATCTGAGTTGGCTACGAGCCTATACGCACTAACCATCTACGCGGGAGTAGTTATGGGTATCCCGACGTCGTGGTATTAGCCGAAGCACTTCGTGACGCCAACGACTGAGTGGCGCGCGCCGGATTGGAACGTAAGCCTGCTCTTGTATTAAGGGGGCTAGTTCTGCTTTCAGCCGCGTACGCAACGTGCAGGTGTGCTATGGGCGATGGGCCCAGACCCCTGTGCGCTTAGGTTTAGACCGGCGTGCTGGCCTCTCTGTTGAGTCTAGGTGGGGCTGCGACGTGTTGATCTTTCGCGGCTGGGCATGACCCGGGAAAGTGTGTCCGGCCAAATGGGATCAAGCGTGTTGGGTAAGTTGGTGCACCCCTACAGGGAAGTTAATCTATTCGAATAGCCGTGATCTTCGGTAACAGGACGACTTGGAGTTGTACCTTGACCTTATGACAACTAGAATCGGATACTTAATAAAACACACCCTTCCAAGTTCCACAGACAACCCGGTGATCGCTTTTCCACAGGGCGATGAGGGGAGGATCGCCGGGTAGGATTATGCTATGCTATGCGACTGGAGATGCTACTTGGAGATGCTACTGGAGGTGCTACTTGGAGATGCTACTTGGAGATGCTACTTGGAGATGCTACTTGGAGATGCTACTTGGAGGACTTCAATCTACTCTCTTCTACATGCTGCAAGACGGAGGCTGCCAGAAGCGTAGTCTTGGACCGGATTAGCTATCCCCCTTTTATTCTGTCATTCTGCAGTTCAGTCCACCGATATGGCCCTTTACACATATACCCATGCATATGTAGTGTAGCTCCTTGCTTGCGAGTACTTTGGATGAGTACTCACGGTTGCTTTTCTCCCTCTTTTCCCCTTTCCCTTCTACCTGGTTGTCGCAACCAGATGCTGGAGTCCAGGAGCCAGACGCCACCGTCGATGATGATTCCTACTACACTGGAGGTGCCTACTACTACGTGCAGGCCGCTGACGACGACCAGGAGTAGTTAGGAGGATCCCAGGCAGGAGGCCTGCGCCTCTTTCGATCTGTATCCCATTTTGTGCTAGCCTTCTTAAGGCAAACTTGTTTAACTTATGTCTGTACTCAGATATTGTTGCTTCCGCTGACTCGTCTATGATCGAGCACTTGTATTCGAGCCCTCGAGGCCCCTGGCTTGTATTATGATGCTTGTATGACTTATTTATGTTTTACAGTTGTGTTGTGATATCTTCCCGTGAGTCCCTGATCTTGATCGTACATGTTTGCGTGCATGATTAGTGTACGATTGAATTGGGGGCGTCACAAGTTGGTATCGGAGCCGACTGCCTGTAGGAATCCCCTTTCCAACTCCTTGGCCGAAGTTGAGTCTAGCCATTGCAAAACTTTTACTAACTTGGTTGTGTGCCTTACGGGCCCACGTCGCCATTGGGTGGTATTAGGATCTTTTACTCCTCGTCTATACTCTGGGACTCTGATCTCTCTTCTATTCGGGTTAAATGATTTTCTAAAATCTAACTTTAGGTTCTCGAAAACGCTTTCTCCCGGAGAGCCCCTTCAGTCTAGATGATCGCCGACTGCACATGAAGATTACAAAGTTACTTTTCGATACTCTTTCAGGACTGCCCATTGCTTTTGCAATTCACTACCACCGAAATATCCCTATGAATAAATTCATACACCATTCTTACTTAGTCCCCAGTTGTTCTTTTTATTACAAGACGCCCCGAAATACTCGTTGTGCTTAGAATACTTACGCCTACTGCCTTGCAGTTCCTTACCACCTGAATACCCATACGGATAATTTCTCGCACTTATCGAGTATCCGCTCATCCCCAGTTGATTCATGTATTTCACAAAAGTCTTCGAAATGCCATTCGATCTTCCGAAAATCCCGAGCAGCCTATTGCTCTTGAAATTCTTGCTTGCTTGCATTATGGTTAATCCCATAAGTCTCATAATCAGATTGACATCCCTTGTCATTATCATTTGGGTCTGTTAATTCGATATGTTGTGAATGCTCGCAATCCTCAATCAGGTCCTAGAATTCATCCCTCTGGCTCAGATGTCATTTTGGACATGAGCTGGTTATCAACCAATTAAATTGCCGTCGGTTTTGCCCCTAAGTCTATTGAACTTATCCATCCTTGGTCAGAGAGTCTGCTTCTGATCCTTTGTTTTGGAAATCATAATTCCTTTGTTATCTAAGCATCAAATTATTCACTTGTCCTATAATATGATGCCCGTGCATTCTTTCTTCCTCTGATTGAGTACCGATACTCACATCAGCTCCGTTGTGGATCGCCCGATCCATTGTTGGATTTTACCTGATAACGCCCTTTATATTCAATAACCTTGTGAGCCTTTCCTCTGATACATAATGCCTTTGGTAAATTGTATCCCCTGCTTTCTCAACCATGCTCTCCCTTCGAGCTTGAGTTAATTACTTCTAAAGATTCTAGTATATGATTCTGAGATGCCCCGATGGGTTGAACCTATGCCTTCCTTAATATGTGTGAACTCGAAAGTTTTCACGAGTCGTACTCATCTGGTATTTCACCAGGTAAAACTTTCAACACTAATGCTTTTATCAAAGCGAGAAGTGAATGGAAGGTTATACATTGAAGAAGTGGGAGTCAACCTTGAACCTTGCGTTCATGCCCATGGACACGATGTATAACTTATCATGGAAGCTGCTCGTAAAAATAGTTACCCCCTTGCTATAAGTTCATCTTGTATCCGTGGTTCGATCATTTATGATCGTGGTTTCCGACCTTGTTCTCCTTTACATACCATTTCTCGTGCAAGTTTAACCACTTGTCCTCTGCAAAGCAATACCCAAGTCCAACCTTTACTTTGATCTTGTGTCGAGTATTACCCCCCTGGTATCTCGAGATTATCATGGAACTGCATAACTTCTTATGAGTTCTTCATCAAGTGCTACCTTCCCACTGATTCCAATTTTTCACGGGCTCTGAGTTATTGAACACTCAAAGACACCGATAACTGAACCGAGTCCGCACTGCGGTTCAACAACTCTTCGGTAAGCTTCTATAAGTACGAGTTTGTACCCGATCACATCATTCCTAGCCTGTTTGGCTATATCATTGTCGTGATGATTTTAACTGTGCTACCCGGTCCTTCTTCACGGAGCACAATTTTCGACGATGAACTAACCTTACGTCGATCCTCATCGTCATATCATTTCGCCTTGAACAACAAGCTTGGTTTCGAGTTTGTGTCGTACCCTTGGTTCCGATAACCTTTCACTTCATCATTACTTTGACTTGTTGACGTTGCCGATCGATTACATCTTCATGAACTCTCGCGACAAAGGTGTCGTGATCATCAACATTCTGAGCTCATCCAGGATATCAATTGAATTCATGATGAGAAATACCATCCTTGCCCTCGATGAATTGTATTATCATCGACCACTTTATTGCCTTCCCACCAACACAAGCTTGTTCATGCTTGGTGTTATACCTTGAGTTCCTTGCTATCCAGCAATTGTTCTTCTTTACCTTGGAGTATTACCATCCTTTATGTCAAGAATGTTCTGAGATTTGTTCCACCTCTCGAGAATACTTGACGTAGAAATACTTCTCACCATCACCATTCTTTCTTGGTCCCCGTGTTAATTCCAACAAGTGAACGGTGTTGTTTGGATTCTTTCCTTCTAGCAACCCTATTTTTTTTAGTTAATGGTCGAAAGTTCATTCTTAGGCTATTGATTATTGAATCACCATTCTGACATTGGTCGTGCAACCCAACCCATATTTCGGGCGCACCTTTCAACCAATGTTTAATTGTGTATGTTTTCCTCGAGCATACTTCCTTATATCATTTGATCTGACAAATGTTATCTCCTTGTTCACTTAATTGTGGAAATCCATCTTTTGGGAATCTCGGTGAATTGCCGTTGAGTTCACCAGACACCTCCTTGTCCTCTCCTTGGTTTAATGATGAACTATTGCTTCAGAAACCTGCTCCCATAGTTCATTTCTCGAGGATCTTGCAATGTCATTTCGACGATTTGTGTTGCACCTATTTCCTCTCGGACCCCCTGAGTCTGAGGTTTCATGACACCAATTGGATATGAATCTCAGTCAGATATGATGGTTGGGGACAACTTTCCAAGAGTTATGATGTTGATCCTTTGATGACCCGGTAACATGATGTCATGCCTAGCACCCCCCCCCCCCGGCTGGAGGACCTATCATTATAGATTCCTTTTAGCAAGGTTATCCATTCATCCATGAGGAAATTGTAAGACTTATTCTACAAGTTATTCCTGATGGATCCTTCGTGTTTTCCAAAGTCTGATCTTCACCTGATGACCATGTCAATGCTATCTCGAAGCATGTCTATGGTACTCCGAATTTCAACAAGACTCTTTGAAGCCCAATGCTAAATGTTTCTTGCTCAATTACCCAAACACCATTGTATGGGCAATGTCATGAAAATTCTCTCCCCTACCTAAAGAGTTTTCTACATTATATCCTGACATGGATATCATGCTCTGATTGTCCTTGGGAAGGATATACCCTTGAAATATGTGTTTAAAACATAATTTCCTTTCCATTGTTCTGTTTAATCTGATGATCATATTTTCCTTCCATTGTTGGTTTAACCTTTCTTGTGATCTATATGATCTGAGCAGCAATATTCTCCTGCTTATGTAAACACCTCGTTGTACAATTCTGTCAGTAAGACCCTGTTACTTTTGTTGATGACATTCTGGTAACCACCGATGGACGAGAACTTTGCCTACTGGTCCGCCTCGTTCAACAAGCGGGAAAATGGTTCTCTTCGTCCCTCGCCCTTGGTATCGATGTTGTTGCCGACATATCTGACAGGCTACCCTTTGACACGCCTTACTATCATGACCGTGCAAAATGTCGCCCCCCTTCCTGCTTTCAACCACATGGTGGGCCCATAACCCACAGTTCCACAGGATCGAATCCTGACTCTCCTGCACCCCCTCTTCCCAAGGTTGTACCTCGCGTGTGGCCTCGTATGTAATTCACGGGCCACCGTCCCAAGTGATCTATTTTGGTAACAGACGCAATACTCAATCTCATTGCTTTGGACCCATTTCGCATGTTATTTCAGACATCGAACAATGGCCTAACCGTTTGAAACTTCTCATGGTACCTTCTTACTTTACTCTCGATATTTTCTTAAGTTCAATTCGAGGGTTACTTCCTACCCCATTCCCTGAGTTATGTACCAGATAGTCAACCTAGTAAGGCCCGCCCTTCCCGAGTCTTCCCCCATATCCTTTTCGTAAGTACGATGAAGATCCCGAAGAAAGGATGACGACTTCATCATTTTGACCTGAAGCAGAAGTATGAAGGCATCAATATATTGGATTGACCTCTTCGAGGAGAGCAAGCCAGGTTGAGAAGACCCGCTATATTCGTTACCAAACGTTCCCCCCTTACTCCCCTCTTAAATCTCGGGACGAGATTTCTTGTAGTGGACTAGAATTGTGACGCCCGGGTAATTAAGCTACAGTAATCCCCGCTAATGATGCCACGTCACCTCGGTTACTGTGGATAAACTCGTGTTAGTTCGGAACCTAGTTCGAATTTCAAATTCAAAATCGAGCAAACAATAAAAGTTTTCAAATATTAAAATTTAAATGTTCGTAGTGAACCAAATAATACATAGGTAATTATGGTGATGAAACCACATTTTTATAAAAAGTTTAAATGCTCAAAGGAAAATAAAACAGCAGCAAAAGAAAGTAATTAAATGCCTTTTGTATTTTGTAAAATATTGAACTATTTTATTTAGCTGTCCAAATTAATGTGGCAGTGGTATCTTTAACATACCATATTTAGGTGTTGTTCTCACATTCTTCAAAATTGAAATAAATTAATAATTTAATAAAACCGAAAGGAATAAATAAAATAAAAGGAAAAAGAAAACAAAAAGAAGAAGAATAAAAGAGAGAAAGAACCCCCCCCCCCACTGGGCCACAGCCCAGCTGGCCTCTGGGCCAACCAGGCCGGCCCAACCGGCGCCTATAGCCCCCCCTGGGGCGACGGAAACCCTAACCCGTAACCCCCCCATTCCCCCACTCCCCCCACGCGCTTTCTCCCTCCCTCCCCGATCCAATCGGG
>NC_041387.1:339082641-339087955 GCF_002162155.2 Triticum dicoccoides | reverse complement strand
CCAATGACGCTGCCCCGCCGCAGGCCCCGCCGGCCGGGTGCGCCCCGCCGCATCGTGCCCCGACCACCACTGGCGCCGCACGAGGGCCGCGCCGCCGGAGTCCCCTCATCGTCTTCGCCAGGATCGGCCACCGCCCTGGTTCGCCGTCGCTTGGAGCCACATCGCCGAGCACCCTTTTGCCGGAGCTCGCGTCCCCGCCCTCCTCCTCGCCGGTCCTCCCCGACCGCCATCACGCCCGCTGCCCGTGCCCTACACCCCACTCAGTGAGCTCCGCCTCGCCCCTTCCCTCCTCTCGGTCCTGCTCCGGCCGCGCCCATGGCCGCACCCCCGCGCTCCCTCTCTACTCCCCCCCGTGGTCACCGCACTCACGCGCGTGCCCAGGCGCGCTCACCGCACCACGGCCAGCGCGCCGCCCCGTTCCCCACATCGCCCCGCTCGCCGTCTCTACTGGAGACCGCCCGTGGCGACCCCGCCGGCCACCGCGACCATCTGCGCCGGCCTCCCGCTCCAATCCCACCCCTCGCCTTCGCCCGCCGTGGCCCCGGTTGGCCGCGTCGGCATGCCGCGCCGTTCGCGCCTCGGCAGCCTCGTCCCGCCCTGCGGGTGAGTACTCGTTCGGGTGGCGCCCGTAACCGCACGCCCGCATAGGCTCCCCTGGCCCCATGACAATTGGGGCCTGCCCCCATAACGTTTTATTAAAAAAAGGGAATTAAAAAAAGAAGATAATAAATAATAAAAAAAGATTTAATAAAATTAATTAATAATTAATTAATTATCTAATGAATTAATTAAGTTAATTAATCCGATTTAATTAATTTAATTAACTAGTTAGGTTAATTAAATAGTAATTAAATTATCTAATCTGTAATCAACCTAAACAGAGAATGGCAGGTGGATCCCACTTGACCCACATGCCAGGTTGACCAAGTCAACTCTGTTGACTGCTGATGTCAGCATGACATCATGCTGACGTCATAAATCCATTTTTCGAATGAATTAATTAATAAATTAAATTCCAGGAATTAATAAAATCTTTAGAAAATCATATCTTTTAATCCGTAACTCGGATTAAAATATCTTCAACATGAAAGTTGCTCAGAACGACGAGACGAATCCAGATACGCAGTCCGTTCGTCCGCCACGCACACCTAACATATCAAACTCGCAACTTTCCCCCTCCGGCTCCTCTGCCCGAAAACACGAAACACCGGGGATATTTTCCCGGATGTTTCCCCCTTCACCGGTATCGTCTATCCCTACGTTAGGTCACCCCTAGCACAACGTATTGCCGCATCTTGCTTTGTGTTACATTTGATTGCTCTGTTATTTATTGTGTTCCCCCTCCGTTACTCCATTCCGGTAGACTCCGAGACCGATGCTGATGCCCCTGTGGTCGACTACGTCACCGACGACCCCTCCTTGTCTGAGCAACCAGGCAAGCCCCCCCTTGATCACCAGATATCGCCTATTCTACTCTATACTGCTTGCATTAGAGTAGTATAGCATGTTACTGCTTTCTGTTATACCTATCCTGATGCATAGCCTGTCCTTGATACTACTGTTGTTACCTTTACCTGCAATCCTATATGCTTAGTATAGGATGCTAGTATATTCATCTGTGGCCCTACATTCTTGTCCGTCAGCCATGCTATACTATCGGGCCGTGAGCACTTGGGAGGTGATCAATGGTATATACTATATACTTTATACATGATACATGTGGAGAGTAAAGTCGGTCGGCTGGTGGAGCACCCGCGAGTGGATCTTTGTGGCGGAGCGACAGGGCAGGTTGAGACCGCCTAGGAGAGAGGTGGGCCTGGCCCTGTTCGGCGTTCGCGGATACTTAACACGCTTAACGAGATCTTGGTATTTGATCTGAGTTGGCTACCAGCCTATACGCACTAACCATCTACGCGGGAGTAGTTATGGGTATCCCGACATCGTGGTATCAGCCGAAGCACTTCGTGACGCCAGCGACTGAGTGGCGCGCGCCGGATTGGAACGTAAGCCTGCTCTTGTATTAAGGGGGCTAGTTCTTCTTTCAGCCGCGTACGCAACGTGCAGGTGTGCTATGGGCGATGGGCCCAGACCCCTGTGCGCTTAGGTTTAGACCGGCGTGCTGGCCTCTCTGTTGAGTCTAGGTGGGGCTGTGACGTGTTGATCTTTTGCGGCCGGGCATGACCCGGGAAAGTGTGTCTGGCCAAATGGGATCAAGCGTGTTGGGTAAGTTGGTGCACCCCTGCAGGGAAGTTAATCTATTCGAATAGCCGTGATCTTCGGTAACAGGATGACTTGGAGTTGTACCTTGACCTTATGACAACTAGAATCGGATACTTAATAAAACACACCCTTCCAAGTTCCACACACAACCCGGTGATCGCTTTTCCACAGGGCGACGAGGGGAGGATCGCCGGGTAGGATTATGCTATGCTATGCGACTGGAGATGCTACTTGGAGATGCTACTGGAGGTGCTACTTGGAGATGCTACTTGGAGATGCTACTTGGAGATGCTACTTGGAGGACTTCAATCTACTCTCTTCTACATGTTGCAAGACGGAGGCTGCCAGAAGCGTAGTCTTGGATCGGATTAGCTATCCCCCTTTTATTCTGTCATTCTGCAGTTCAGTCCACCGATATGGCCCTTTACACATATACCCATGCATATGTAGTGTAGCTCCTTGCTTGCGAGTACTTTGGATGAGTACTCACGGTTGCTTTTCTCCCTCTTTTCCCCTTTCCCTTCTACCTGGTTGTTGCAACCAGATGCTGGAGTCCAGGAGCCAGACGCCACCGTCGACGATGATTCCTACTACACTGGAGGTGCCTACTACTACGTGCAGGCCGCTGACGACGACCAGGAGTAGTTAGGAGGATCCCAGGCAGGAGGCCTGCGCCTCTTTCGATCTGTATCCCATTTTGTGCTAGCCTTCTTAAGGAAAACTTGTTTAACTTATGTCTGTACTCAGATATTGTTGCTTCCGCTGACTCGTCTATGATCGAGCACTTGTATTCGAGCCCTCGAGGCCCCTGGCTTGTATTATGATGCTTGTATGACTTATTTATGTTTTACAGTTGTCTTGTGATATCTTCCCGTGAGTCCCTGATCTTGATCGTACACGTTTGCGTGCATGATTAGTGTACGATTGAATCGGGGGCGTCACAAAAAGTTTAGGGGCTGACATGGCAATTTGGGAGGCTTGAAGAGCAAAAGATAGGTAGCGTAGCATAGTGATAGAACGAAGCAACTAGCATAGCAATGATAGTAGTGAGATCCAAGGTGACGGTCATCTTGCCTGAAATCCCGCAAGGAAGACGAATGAGTCCATGAAGAAGATGAAGCCACGAAGACGAACCAAGAACAGACGAACGAATCCTCACGATCGCAAAGAAACGGGAACTATCGAGAAGAAGCACACAACATGGTAAACACACCACACATAAACATGACAAGATGCTCAACCAAGCATGATGCATGACAAAGGCTACATGAATCTACTCATGGCAAGAAATGATGCATACAAGAACAACACATCAAAGCAAAGTTAAATGAGGCCGGAAACAACATATAACAATTCCTGTAAGTCCTCATATGCAAATTTAGGAATTGGTCCAGAACTGAATAAACCTTTTGTTCAAGTTGTGAAACAGCAAGTTAAGATGCACCAAGATGATCTACACGATATTCTAGTCAAGTTACATATAAAGTTCAATTAGTTCAGAGCTACGGCCTAGAAGATATGAGCAAAACAAGTCAAACATGGCATTGATGCTAAATGCATCCAAACAACAAGAAAACACCTCAAAACAAGGATGCACCAAGATAATATGAAACTACATGCAATTCTAAGCAAGTTTCATACAGGGCACACTCAAAACGGAGCAACGGTTGAACAGATACACACTATACAAGTTTAAATTACAAGCTGTCCAAAACAGCAACTAGGCATCTGGCAAGCATCAAAACAACATGCTACAGTACCTCAACATAAGAACAAAAGGAATAGGCATGAAGTACAGGTAAAGCATGACAAAACATGAACACTGAGCTATCTCGAGAAAACACTAGAACATGCTCAAAAGGACATGGCAAGATTGCAAATTATAAAAGTTTACAGACTTGGCAGAAATAACATCAGGTTGCAATGTTTAGAGCTATCAAAGAACATGCTACAGGAACTTATAATGGCAAACAAAGGCATGCAATGCTAATACTAAAGACAAAGAACAAAATTCCCTTACTGAACTAATTCCAAAGATCAACAGAGAATATGGTAGCATCCTAGCAAACATGGCAAATGATATGACAGATTCAGACATGGCAGGAACAACAATAAGAAGGCATGTTGGTGAGCTTGTACCACTCACCACAGAGCAATAAATGGCATGGAAAGGTATCCAACAGTAATACGGCATATATATGAATCTAAGCATGGCAATAGAAAGTTCATAGGGTGCATGGATCACTAGCAAAACTCATGGCAAAAACTGAACTTATTGTTAACAGGCTGACAGCAACATTATTTAGCAATTTGAGAGCAAGATAACAACAAGCTACAGCAGGCTATAAATGCAACCAGGGGAATGGATGGATGGAACATGACATTTATAACAAAACATCCTTAGTGAACATCTACAGATTATGCATAGAATGACTTGTAGCAGCAGGTTAACATAGCATCATGATATAGCAGATTCAGACAAGCAAAACAGCAACAACAAGTACCCTAGTTCACGAGCTTGCTGCACTCACTACAAGACTCACAAAAATACATGGATGTAACCATTGTGAAGATGACATGATGTAGTACAAAACACATGTAGAGCTCATGCTGAAAAGATGCACACACAAAACGCAATGAAAAAGACAAAACAGCAAATTCTGTTAACAGACAGTAGTCAACATCATATATCACTATTCCAATGATAATTAAGGCATCAATATGATCTCAAATGAACATGGCACAATGGAATGAAATAAAAAGCATCTCATGACGAACATTTTGATATATTATACATGCAAAATGGAGCAGTATGCAGGAAGATATGATGCAATGAACATGGCAACATAATGATGAATTTCAGGACAAAAAAATGGACCTCGAGAGGGAAAAAGTCAACTGGCCGGAATCTTGCCGGAGAGCGGCCGTTGGTAGGTCGGAGGTGAGGCGCAGGGGCCGGAGGAGATCGGGGATGGCCGGATCTGGCCGCTCCCGACCCGATCCGGCCGGATCCGGCGACGGGGTGCGGACGGTGAGGCGTGGCGGCGGTCGCCGGCGCGGCGGCGGGGACGGCAGAGCGAGGGCGGCGCCGGTC
>NC_041387.1:339079503-339082207 GCF_002162155.2 Triticum dicoccoides | reverse complement strand
GGGCGGGGGCGGCGACCGGGCCCCACGGGCCTGCAGCGGGCCGGTGGCGGAGGAGGGCGCGGGGAGGGCGACATGGCGCGACGGGGTTGGACGCGGGGCGGCTGGAGCTGACGTGGCGGCCTCGGATTGGCCGGAGCGATGTGGCCGGCGGACATGTCCTGCGCGGACGGATGTGTCCGGCGGCGCGAGGAGGAAGACGCTAGGGTTTCAGCTGCGCGAAAATTAGGGGAGGGGCACATATTTATAGGTAGAGGGAGCTAGGAGTGTCCAAATGAGATACGGTTTTTGGCCACGTGATCGTGATCGAATGACCGAGAGCATGGAGGGGGGTTTGGATGGGTTATTGGGCCACTTTGGAGGGGTGTTGGGCTGCACACAAAAGAGGCCTTTGCGGCTACCCGGTTAACCATTGGAGTATCAAACGGACTCCAAATGGCACGAAACTTGACAGGCGGTCTACTGGTGGTGGAACAAGGCCGCTTGGCAAATCACGGACCATTCCGACAATGTTTAACATCCGCTCACAACAGGAGACAAAAGGGGAACGCCGGAGGGCATAGGAGTGTCGGATTGCAAAACGGACAACGGGGAAAATGCTCGGATGCATGAAACGAACACGTATGCAAAATGAGATGCACATGATGACATGATAAAATGCAACACGCAAGCAAATGAGATGGCAACAATGGCGAATAACTGGAAGACACCTGGCGCATCGAAATCGGGGCATTACAACACTCCTCCACTAACAAGAGATCTCGTCCCGAGATCTTAGGAGCGAGACGGAAGAGAAAGAGGAAGAGGTGAAACAAGAAATCAAGAGAAGAAGATGAACAAAGTCGAGAGCACTCGGTAGAAAAGAGGAATGATGAGTATGACAAGAATCAAAAGCTCATGGAATAAGATAGACTCTGAAATCACTCCAGTTAGAACAACTAGACAAGGAATAAGAATGAAAGAATTTATGCAGCACTCCGGCTAAACATGGAAAGAGTTGGAACGGAGATTGACAAAAATGGGACGATAGTTGACAAGACGAACAGCACAATGCCTCCGGAAGACTTGAAAGAGCGGAATGAAAAGAACGAGGAAGAAAATGGCAACTTCTACCACGAACGAAATAGAAAGCAACCTTAGAAGAAAGGATTGAACGGAGTTGTTGGAAATTCAACAACAAAAGAATTGCTTGTTGTGGACTTATAGATAACATCTCAAAATTTTTGAGGTGATAACCGACCACGAGTGGAAAAGATGGAAAAGATGAGAAGAACGGAGAAATGCAAAACTCCATTTCAGACGAAAACGGAGAATTATTTGCACTTTGAGACGCGAGAGGAATGATACTTGAAATCCACCAACAAAGTCTTGATGAACTCTTGAAGAATGAATTAAATCAGGAAGAACTACCATGAAGAGCTCCGGTGACAAAAATATGATGAGATAGAATGAAGGAAGAAAGAATAACATGAGCCTTGCAATGATTTAGATGGAGGTTCCGACGAAATGGCCGAGGGAATTTGAACTCCGGAAAAGAAAAGATGAAAACACTTGGAACTAGAATTTATTCATAAAGAACAAACTCCGAAGGAAGGGATTACTTGACGATGATGAACTAATAGTAAGAATTATGTTATGCTTATCCTCCACCAATTAAATTGATGAGAGGCAGTGGATTTGCATACAACTTATTTCTCTTGCAAAGGATTAAGGAGTGACATAGCGCAAACCTGAGAAGGTCTTACTGAACCACCGGTATGATTGGAAAGAACGAATGGATTAAAATGATAATCAAGGAAAAAGAATCTGAAAGAACCACTGTTAGAATTCGGAAATGACTGACGAAAGAGAATGAATCACCGGGAAGAATTAGAAGAACCAATATGCTCGAGGGGATTTAGATACAAGAGAACGGAAAGAACTCGAGCTGATTAAAGAACATTTGAACGAAGCGCCGGGATAAATAGAGAATGATAACTGGATTGATGGTCTCCGGTGAAAAGAAATGGAAAAACACAACTCCTGACATACTCCGGATGGGTAAGAAAACAATATCTGACAAATGGAATAATACTAGAGGATAACATGAAGCTAGAACCACGAAACTTCGAGAGAACGAGCAAGATTTAGAGAAACTCTTCTTCGATCTTCAAAGCTGAGAATGACGTCGAGAAACACCACCGAAATTGTTGAGAAATTCCGGAATAATGAAAAAGAGGAAAAGTTGAACCAAAGGCGATAAGAATTTGAAAGCGATCTTGGAGAAGGCATGTGACTGATGGGATCCATTCTTACGTCAAACTCGAAAAAGAGTTAGGAATGGCTCCGGAATAATTGGAAGAGTCAGGTAAGATCCTGGGAAAAAACCTATGGATCAGGGCCCACTAAAAGAAAACACCGTTGGAAAGGGTTGTTGAAGAGGTAGATGATGCACCAGAACAATTGTAATATTTGAATGAGGTGACAACCTCGAATTAATTGAATGCAAACACGAATCTTCTGAGATGACTTCTGCACTCCGGAACGATTGAATGGCAAGCGGCAAACGAGCAAAGAAAACACTTCTAGGAAAAGGATAGATCAACCCGAAAAACTTGAATTGAGTCCACCGGAGAAGAAAAAGAGATGAAGAATGTCGAACAAAACGAGAATTCACCGGTTGAAATAATTGAGGGAAGACTGAAGAGGCTCCGTACGAATGAAATTG
>NC_041387.1:338916706-339079388 GCF_002162155.2 Triticum dicoccoides | reverse complement strand
CAGTCTCTGGGAAGAAAAAGGGTGGGAGGGCGGGAAAACAAAGGCAACTTGGAAGGGGGGACCGACAAATATCTTGAAGAGAAAACATCAATTGAAATCATTAAGGAGAAAAAAAGACTTCGCACGACTAGGATGGATACTTGAGACTCCGGCTCCGAGATGAAAAGGGGTGGGCGGGTGGGAAAAGACGACAACTGAGGATTGAACTTGGCAAAGATGAAGAGGCTCGAGTCAACTTGATGAGAAATGCACCAGATGAAAAGATCTGAGATACAATGATCGGAAAACCAACTGCATGATCCTAAAGAAAATTTTGAACGGGAAGAGGAGTAATTCGAAACACCTACGTCAATATTCCTCACCAGAGCGACGAAGGGGCTGAGGAGTAAAAAGAATTCCTATTGTCCGATATAACTAGACTCCAAAAAGAGTTTTCTTCTAGACTCGACAATGGCCAAACTACACGATCAATCAAGGGGGCTCCTATGGTCGGTCGAGGCTCCGACACCAACTTGTCACGCCCAAGATGCGACCCTATCCTAAAGGAACTCGAAGTTCCCACCAAGGATAGAAGCGCATCTTGAAGATGCTTTTGCAAGGTGGATATCATTACATCCAACCATTACATAATAGTTGGGGATACATACAAAAGGCATACAAAGCCACACGAATACAACATCATATTACATAAGAGCACCATCCGACTACGGATGAAACACAAACGGAAACTCAAACAACATCCACCCTGCTAGCCCAGGCTGCCGACCTGGAACCTATCCCCTGATCAAAGAAGAAGCAGAAGAAGAACTCCAAAACAAGCAATCATCGCTCTCGCGTCATGATCATCGCATAACCTGTACCTGTAACTATTGTTGTAGTAATCTGTGAGCCATGAGGACTCAGCAATCCCATTACCATGGGTATCAATACTAGCAAAGCTTAATGGGTAAGGAATGGGTAAAGAAGTGAGGTTGCAGCAGCGACTAAGCATATATGGTGGCTAACATACACAAATAAAAGCGAGAAGAGAGCAAACGGAACGGTCATGAAGCTAGCAATGATCAAGAGGTGATCCTGAACTCCTACTTACGTCAAACATAACTCAAAAACCGTGTTCACTTCCCGGACTCCGCCAAAAAGAGACCATCACGGCTACACACGCGGTTGATGAGTTTTAATTTGAATCAGGTGTCAAGTTATCTACAACCGGATACTAACAAATTCCCATCTGCCAAATAACTGCGGGCACCGCTCTCGAAAGTTTATACCCTACAGGGGTGTCCCAACTTAGCCCATGATAAGCTCTCACGGTCAACGAAGGATATTCCTTCTCCCAGGAAGACTCGATCAGTCTCGGAATCCCGGTTACAAGACATTTCGACAAAGGTAAAACAAGACCAGCAAGACCGCCCGATGCGCCGACATCCCAATAGGAGCTGCACATATCTCGTTCTCAGGGAAATACCGGATGAACACTACATAGAACTAAAACCAGACCTCAAGTTTCCCCGAGGTGGCGCTGCAAGTGGCTCTAGTTTGGACCAACACTTAGAGAAGCATTGGCCCCGGGGGCTGAATAAATATGACCCTCGAGAGAGCGACTCCCAAGGGAAAAGTAGGTGGTGGTGAGGCAAATGGTAAAACCAAGGTTGGGCCTTTCTGGAGGAGTTTTATTCAAGGCGAACTATCAAGGGGTCCCATAAATCACCGAACCGCATAAGGAACGCAAAATCCGGGAACATAACACCGGTATGACGGAAACTAGGGCGACATGAGTGGAACAAAACACCAGGCATAAGGCTGAGCCTTCCACCCTTTACCAAGTATATAGATGCATTAATTAAATAAGAGATATTGTGATATCCCAACATAATCCTGTCCACCATGGAGCAATCTTCAACTTCACCTGCAACTAGCAACGCTATAAGAGGGCCTGAGCAAAAGCGGTAACATAGGCAAGCAACGGTTTGCTAGGAAGGGTGAAAAAGGTTAGAGGCTGACATGGCAATTTGGGAGGCTTGAAGAGCAAAAGATAGGTAGCGCAGCATAGCGATAGAACGAAGAAACTAGCATAGCAATGATAGTAGTGAGATCCAAGGTGACGGTCATCTTGCCTGAAATCCCGCAAGGAGTCCATGAAGAAGGTGAAGCCACGAAGACGAACCAAGCGTAGACGAACGAATCCTCACGATCGCAATGAAACGGGAACTATCGAGAAGAAGCACACAACATGGTAAACACACCGCACATAAACATGAAAAGATGCTCAACCAAGCATGATGCATCACAAAGGCTACATGAAGCTACTCATGGCAAGAAATGATGCATATAAGAACAACACATCAAATCAAAGTTAAATGATGCCGGAAACAACATATAACAATTCCGGTACGTCCTCATATGCAAATTTAGAAATTGGTCCAGAACTGAATAAACCTTATGTTCAAGTTTTTAAACAGCAAGTTAAGATGCACCAAGATGATCTACACGAGATTCTAGTCAAGTTACATATAAAGTTCAATTAGTTCGGAGCTACGGCCTAGAAGATATGAGCAAAACAAGTCAAACATGGCATCGATGCTAAATGCATCCAAACATCAAGCAAACACCTCAAAACAAGGATGCAACAAGATAATATGAAACTACATGCAATTCTAAGCAAGCTTCATATAGGGCACACTCAAAACGGAGCAACGGTTGAACCCATACACACTATACAAGTTTAAAGGACAAGCTGTCCAAAACAGCAACTAGGCATCTAGCAAGCATCAAAACAACATGCTACAGTACATCAACATAAGAACAAAAGGTATAGGCCTGAAGTACAGGTAAATAATGACAAAACATGAACACTGCGATATCTCCAGAAAACACAAGAACATGCTCAAAAGGACATGACAAGATTGCAAATTATAACAGTTTACAGACTTAGCAGAAATAACATCAGGTTGCAATGTTTAGAGCTATCAAACAACATGCTACAGGAACTTATAATGGCAACCAAAGGCATGGCATGCTAATACTAAAGACAAAGAACAAAACTCCCTTACTGAACTAATTCCATAGATCAACAGAAAATATGGTAGCATCCTAGAAAACATGGCAAATGATATGACAGATTCAGACATGGCAGGAACAACAATAAGTAGGCATGTTGGTGAGCTTGTACCACTCACCACAGAGCAATAAATGGCATGGCAATGTGACCAACAGTAATAAGGCATACATATGAATCTAAGCATGGCAAGAGCAAGTTCATAGGGTGCATGGATCACTAGCAAAACTCATGGCAAATACTGAACATAATGTTAACAGGCTTACAGCAACATTATTTAGCAATTTGAGAGCAAGATAACAACAAGCTACAGCAGGCAATAAATGCAACCAGGGGCATGGATGGATAGAGAATGACATGTATAACAAAACATCATTAGTGAACATCTCCAGATTATGCATAGAATGACTTGTAGCAGCAAGTTAACATAGCATCATGATATAGCAGATTCAGACTAGCAAAACAGCAACAACAAGTACCCTACTTCACGAACTCGATGCAATCACTACAAGACCCACAAAAATACATGGATGGCACCACTGTGAGGATGGCATGATGTAGTACAAAACACATGGATGGCACTCACTACAAGACTCACGAACTCAAAAGATGCACACACAAAATGCAATGAAAAAGAAAAACAGCAAGTTCTGTTAACAGACAGCAGCCAACATCATATAGCACTCTTGCAACGATAATTAGGGCATCAAGATGATCCCAAATGAACATGGCACAATGGAATGAAGTGAAGAGCATCTCATGGCGAACATTTTGATATATTATACATGCAAAGCGGAGCAGTACGCAAGAAGATATGATGCAATGAACATGGCAACATAATGATGAATTTCAGGACTTCGAGGGGGAAAAAGTCAACTCACGGGAATCTTGCCGGAGAGCGGCCGGAGGGAGGTCGGAGGTGAGGCGCGGGGTCCGGAGGAGACCGGGGATGGCCGGATCTGGTCGCTCCCGACCCGATCCGGCCGGATCCGGCAACGGGGCGCGGACGGGGAGGCCCGGCGGCGGGGACGACGGAGCAAGGGAGGCGCCGGTCGCCGGAGCTGGCGAGGGCGGGCCTGGGAGGCGGGCTCGACGGGGAGCCTGGGCGGCGGCGCTCCTGGACGAGGCGGGGACGAGGCTGGCGCGGCAGGGCGGCGGGGATGGAGGCGCAGGCGAGGCCGGCGGCGGAGGGCGCGGGCGGCGACCGGGCCCCGCGGGCCGCGCGGGCCGGCGGCGGAGGAGGGCGCGGGGAGGGCGACGTGGCGCGACGTGGTTGGACGCGGGGTGGCTGGAGCTGACGTGGCGGCCTCGGATTGGCCGGAGCGACGTGGCCGGCGGACATGTCCGGCACGGACGGATGTGTCCGACGGCGCGAGGAGGAAGACGCTAGGGTTTCATTTGTGCGAAAATTCGGGGAGGGGCACATATTTATAGGTCGAGGGAGCTAGGAGTGTGGAAATGAGGTGCGGTTTTCGTCCACGCGATCGTGATTGAACGACCAAGAGCATAGAGGGGTTTGGATGGGTTATTGGGCCACTTTGGAGGGGTGTTGGGCTGCACACAAAAGAGGCCTTTGCGGCTACCCAGTTAACCGTTGGAGTATCAAACGTACTCCAAATGGCACGAAACTTGACAGGCGGTCTACCGGTGGTGTACCGAGGCCACTTGGCAAATCACGGACCATTCCGAGAATGTTTAACACCCGCTCACAACAGGAGACAAAAGGGGAACGCCGGAGGGCATAGGAGTGTCGGATTGCAAAACGGACAACGCGGAAAATGCTCGGATGCATGAAACGAACGCGTATGCAAAATGAGATGCACATGATGACATGATAAAATGCAACACACAAGCAAATGAGATGGCAACAACAGCGAATAACTGGAAGACACCTGGCGCATCAAAACCGGGGCGTTACAGAGCTATCCATGAAGGATGTCATAATCAGTTTTTGGCCAGCCGAACCAATACCTAATAGCTGCTTCGGGCTTGTGAAGCGGCTAGTTGATGCCTGCCCAAGGCTAGATGCTATTAAGTTGTCGGTCTGCATCAAATGTGCCCGGATGGCCTTCGCCCGTGTCAAGGTACATAGGGCGAAGATGAATGCCACTAGTTTTGCAACCGAAGCACCGCCCTTAGGCAAGGAGCATCGTATACCGGAGAAGTACTTCAACGACGTTGTTGAAGGATCCCGTATTATAGAAGGCCTGTGCTCGAAGGACGTAATGTTTGAATGATTGTATCCGCAATGCCCAAACTATGTAATGAAAACAAAGGGTTCGTATAATGTTAGTCTTGTTTTATCTGAATTTATTTATCCTCCATCGCGGTCGTTTATTAAATCTGAGAGTTGGCTAGCCGTCGGATTCAGCCCCTCACGTAGATATTAAGGGGGTGTTCGGTACAACACATAAACACACTTAACCCATAGATTTGGTCCTTGAAGGAGGTGCTAGTGCGGCGAACTAGGCAATCAGACTATGCGGCTTTATCACTCTCACTTAGCCATAGGAGTTTGAAAATAAAATTATAGGCGCAGCCCCTGGTATTGATCGGCGGTCCGAACTCGGGCGCTGTAAACACCTGACCAGGTTAAACTACTCCTTCGTGTGACACGAAAAAAAATCGCATGTGATTTATATTGAGTCATCGAATAGCTGACCAGCTCTCGCCACATCATGACAGTAAGTTTTCGGCTTTCTCTACTAAGTTGTTTGTCCGGACAACCAGAAACACAATCGCAGTAGTTCACCTTTACTTCCTTAGCCGAAGAATCGAACGTAAGGTAGTAACCACAGGAGCCAGGCAACCCAATTATTGACCCAAGACAAGATTCAGAGCTGATGCATATAATGCTAAATTCGGGACGCCGAATTGCACTTGTGAAACTGTTCGGACTTATAATAAATTTAATAGATGCACGCAGCTGAATGGAGCCCCTGGCGATTTAGGTCGGGCCGAGGTGTACATGGCGATCAAATGATAAAAAAGAATACGGCAGAAGGAGTAAGTCAGTACCGAGTAATTTGGGCGAAGAACTACTTCCATTAGAGTCTGAAAGATACATCAAAACATATTTGTACAGATAATTTATACGTCTCCAACATATCTATAATTTTTGATTGTTCCATGCTATTATATTACCCGTTTTGGATGTTTATGGGCTTTACTTTACACTTTTATATCAATTTTGGGACTAACCTACTAATCGGAGGCCCAGCCCATATTGTTGTTTTCTTGCCTATTTCAGTGGTTCGAAGAAAAGGAATATCAAACGGAGTCCAGAGGGAATGAAACCTTCAGGAGAGTTATTTTTGGAACGGAAGCAATCCACGGGACTTGGAGTGCACGTAAGGGAAGCAACGAGGAAGCCACGAGCCAGGGAGGCGCGCCCTACCCCCCTGGGCGCGCCCCCCACCCTTGTGGGCCCCTCGTGGCTCCCTTGACCGACTTCTTTCTCCTATATATGTCCATATACCCTAAAAACATTGAGGAGCACAATAGATCGGGAGTTCCGCCGCCCCAAGCCTCTGTAGCCACGAAAAACCAATCGGGACCCTGTTCCACCACCCTGCCGGAGGGGGGATCCCTCACCGGTGACAATCTTCATCATCCCGGCACTCTCCATGATGAGGAGGGAGTAGTTCACCCTCGGGGCTAAGGGTATGTACCAGTAGCTATGTGTCTGATCTCTCTCTCTCTCTCTCTTGTTCTTGATTTGGCACGATCTTGATGTATCGCGAGCTTTGCTATGATAGTTGGATCTTACGATGTTTCTCCCCCTCTACTCTCTTGTAATGGATTGAGTTTTTCCTTTGAGGTTATCTTATCGGATTGAGTCTTTAAGGATTTGAGAACATTTGTTGTATGTGTTGCATGTGCTTATCTGTGGTGACAATGGGATATTCACGTGATCTACTTGATGTATGTTTTGGTGATCAACTTGCGGGTTCAGTGACCTTGTGAACTTATGCATAGGGGTTGGCACACATTTTCGTCTTGACTCTTCGGTAGAACCTTTGGGGCACGTTTTGAAGTTCTTTCTGTTGGTTGAATAGATGAATCTCAGATTGTGTGATGCATATCGTATAATCATCCCCACGGATACTTGAGGTGGCATTGGAGTATCTAGGTGACATCAGGGTTTTGGTTGATTTGTGTCTTAAGATGTTATTCTAGTTTGAACTCTAGGATAGATTGAATGGAAAGAATAGGTTCGTGTTATTTTACTACAGACTCTTGAATAGATCGATCAGAAAGAATAACTTTGAGGTGGTTTTGTACCCTACAATAATCTCTTCATTTGTTCTCCGCTATTAGTGACTTTGGAGTGAATCTTTGTTGCATGTTGAGGGATAGTTATATGATTCAATTATGTTATTATTGTTGAGAGAACTTGCACTAGTCAAAGTGTGAAGCCTAGGCCTTGTTTCCTAGCATTGAAATACAGTTTACGCTCACTTTTGTCATTAGTTACCTTTCTGTTTTTATATTTTCAGATTACAAAAACCTATATCTACCATCCATATTACACTTGTTTCACCATCTCCTCGCCGAACTAGTGCACCTATACAATTTACCATTGTATTGGGTGTGTTGGGGACACAAGAGACTCTTTGTTATTTGGTTGCAGGGTTGCTTGAGAGAGACCATCTTCATCCTACGCCTCCCACGGATTGATAAACCTTAGGTCATCCACTTGAGGGAAATTTGGTACTGTCCTACAAACCTCCGCACTTGGTGGCCCAGCAATTCTACAAGAAGAAGGCTGTGTAGTAGACATCAAGCTCTTTTCTGGCGCCGTTGCCGGGGAGGTGAGTGCTTGAAGGTATATCTTTAGATCTTGCAATTGAATCTTTTTGTTTCTTGTTTTATCACTAGTTTAGTTTATAAAAGAAAACTACATAAAAAATGGAATTGAGTTTGCCTCATACGCTTCATCTTTTTAATATCTTTCGTAAGTGTGATGAAAAGGAAAAT
Organism: Triticum dicoccoides; assembly: GCF_002162155.2. Taxonomy (NCBI): domain Eukaryota; kingdom Viridiplantae; phylum Streptophyta; class Magnoliopsida; order Poales; family Poaceae; genus Triticum; species Triticum dicoccoides. The sequence goes on along the minus strand of NC_041387.1, from coordinate 339,071,353 downwards.
TGTGCTCAAGTGCTAGAAGAAGAAGTCTATAAAATGTTTGTTACTAAATCTTCGATTTATGAGCATGATTGCAATGTTGTTAGTATGAACTCCTTGAATATCCATAGTACTAATGATGATTGCACTAGTCATGATGAAAATGTCTCTTATAAGCACGATAGAGAAGATAGATTTTGCAAGAGGCATAAGTATTTAGAAACTAAATGGTTGCAAGAAAGGCTAGATAAGAGTGCTGAAAATTTAAAATATCTTTACCGTACTTGTGAACTTTGTAATGAACATGCTCACTTAAATCTCCGATGCAAATTGTTTCATGATCGAATCGTGTCCAAAAATTGTGATGACTTAATTTCCCTTGCACATCATAATGAACTTAGTTTGCTTTTGGGTTATGAAGAATTGAAACATGCAACTAAGCATATTCCAGAATTTAACCTTAAGAAATTTCTTGATATTGATCTAGAGGAAATTTATATGTATTGTGCGGTGAATTGCAGTGAAAATCCTTATATTGCCAATTACATAAAGAAAATAAAGCAAATAGAAGATGAAGAGAATACTAATGAAAGGGAAGAGACTTCCCAATCTCCTCCTATCATTTCTTATGATGAATCAGGTAACGAGGAGGAGCTTTCTATTCAACCAATCTTATTAATAAGGAGCTCAAAGAAGAGGGTTGAACCCACACATGATGTGAAGAAGAAAAAGAAAATATGGAGAAGCAAAGGTAGAAAGGTATCCCTCACAAATGATGTTGCTCCTACTACTCATTGTGATGATGATAATTGCTATACTATTGGTGCTATCCATACTAGTAATGATGAGAGTGATTATGCTTATGATATGAAAAGGCCCAAGCTTGGGGAAGCTATGTTTGATGAGGATGACATATTTGAGAATATATTTGCTGCAATTAATGTTTGTCCTAAGCTTGAGGATGCTACGTTTAATGAGGATGATATTTTTAGCCTCTCAAGTATTGATCAGCAAATTTATTACAATGATAGCATGCCTCCTATTTATGATGGTTATATTGATGAAAGTGGGTTTGGAAGAGTGTCAACTTTAGGAAGTAATGATCCCACTATTTTGGAGGATGTTTAATCTTATTGTGATGAATATGAAAGTGGATTTGGAGAGGTCATGACTTTATTTAGTGACGATTCCACTATTTTGGAAGAGGTTTCAATTGATTATGATGAGAATAAAGTTGCTACTTATGATGATTATTGTGATGAAACTTATGCTATAAAAAGTAGTGATGATTATATTTATAAAACTTGTCATGATTATGATTACCCTTTTTCTGAACATTACTCTTTTAATGTGGAAAGAATTTATAGTATTCGAGTCTCTTATGATACTCCCACTATTCCGAATGAGAAGAAATTTGCTTATGTGGAGAGTAGTAAATTTTCTATGCAAGTAGATCATGGAAAGAATGCTTTAGGTGCTGGTTATATTATTGAATTCATTCATGATGCTACAAAAAATTATTATGAGGGAGGAACATATGCTTGTAGAAATTGTAATAATATCAAGTTTCCTCTCTATGTGTTGAAAATTTTGAAGCTATGCTTGTTTTACCTTCCTATGCTAGTTGATTATTGTTCCAATAAGTTGTTTGCTCACAAAATCCATATGCATAGAAAGCGGGTTAGACTTAAATGTTCTATTCATATGCTTCATGATGCTCCCGTTATGTTTCGGTTCTTGTCTTTTATGTGAGCATCATTGTCATCATCATGCCTAGCTAGAAAGGCATTATAGAAAAGCGCTTGTTGGGAGACAACCCAATATTTACATCTACTGTTTTTGTGTGTCCACATGATTATTCTACTGTAGTAATCATGTCTTATAGCTTTTTCTTCAATAAAGTGCCAAGTAAGACCTTTAGGATGGCTTACGGTGATAGTTGTGTTGATCCTGCTGAAAATCAAAAACTTTTTCACCCAGCAAATTAGTTTTGATAATTCACAGAAACGTGATTTTTATCTGATTCATTTTGATCTGGATTGTTACACAAATTTCTCAGATTTTCCATATTTGGTAGGATATTTGGAGTTCCTTAAGTATAAGTTTGATACAGATTACTACAAACTGTTCTATTTTTGACAGATTCTGTTTTCTATGTGTTGTTTGCTTATTTTGATGAATCTATGAGTAGTTTCGGAGGTTATGAACCATAGAGAAGTTGGAATACAGTAGATAATACACCAATATAAATTTAGAATGAGTTCACAACAGTACCTAATTGGTGGTTTTATTTTCTTATACTAACGGAGCTTACGAGTTTTTTGTTAAGTTTTGTGTTGTGAAGTTTTCAATTTTTGGGTAAAGATTCAAGGGACTATGGAATAAGGAGTGGAAAGAGCCTAAGCTTGGGGATGTCCAAGGGACCCCAAGGTAATATTCAAGGACAACCAAGAGCCTAAGCTTGGGGATGCCCCGGATGGCATCCCCTCTTTCGTCTTCGTTCGTCGGTAACTTTACTTGGAGCTATATTTTTATTCACCACATGATATGTGTTTTGCTTGGAGCGTCATTTTCTTTTCTTTTGTTTTGCTTGCTGTTTGAATAAAATACCAAGATTTGAAATTCTTAAATGTTAGAGAGTTTTCACATAGTTACATAATTATTCAACTACTCATTGATCTTCACTTATACCTTTCGGAGTAGTTTGCCGCTTGCTCCAGTGCTTCACTTATACTTTTTAGAGCACGACGGTAGTTTGATTTTAGAAATTATTGATATCTCATGCTTCACTTATATTATTTTGAGAGTCTTTTAGAAAAGCATGTATTTTCTATGGTTATAAAATTGGTCCTAGAATGATGGGCATCCAAGTTGGGTATAATAAAAACTATCATAGAAAGTGAATTGGATGCTATGATCAATTTGATGCTTGATAATTGTTTTGAGATATGAGGATGGTTTATTAGAGTCATGCTAGTGGAGTAATTATGAATTTAAAGAATACTTGTGTTGAAGTTTGTGATTCCCGTAGCATGCATGTATGGTAAACCGCTTTGTGATGAAGTTGGAGCATAATTTATTTATTGATTGTCTTCCTTATGAGTGGCGGTCGGGGACGAGCGATAGTCTTTTCCTACCAATCTATCCCCCTAGGAGCATGCTCATAGTACTTTGTTTTCAATGGCTTGTACATTTTTGCAATAAGTATATGAGTTCTATATGACTAATGTTGAGTCCATGGATTATACGCACTCTCACCCTTCCACCATTGCTAGCCTCTCTTGTGCCGCGCAACTTTCGCTGGTACCATACATCCACCATATACCTTCCTCAAAACAGCCACCATACCTACCTATCATGGCATTTCCACAGCCATTCCGAGATATATTGCCATGCAACTTTCCACCATTCCGTTTATTATGACACACTCCATCATTGTCATATTTCTTTTGCATGATCATGTACTTGACATCGTATTTTTGGAAAAACCACCTTGATAATTCTTTCATACATGTCACTCTTGAGTCATTTCATATCCCAGTACACCGCCGGAGGCATCCACATAGAGTCATATTTTGTTCTAAGTGTTGAGTTGTAATTCTTGAGTTGTAAGTAAAGAAATGTTTGATGATCTTCATTATTAGAGCATTGTCCCAAGTGAGGAAAGGATGATGGAGACTATGATTCCCCCACAAGTCGTGATGAGACTTCGGACTTTATCTAAAAAAAGAGAAAGGCCATAAAAAAGTGAAAGTCCATAAAAAAAGAGATGCCCAAAAAATGAGAGAAAAAGAGAGAAGGGACAATGTTACTATCCTTTTACCACACGTTTGCTTCAAAGTAGTACCATGATCTTCATGATAGAGACTCTCCTATTTTGTAACTTTCATATACTAGTGGGAATTTTACATTACAGAACTTGGCTTGTATATTCCAATGATGGGCTTCCTCAAAATGCCCTAGGTCTTCGTGAGCAAGCAAGTCGGATGCACACCCACTTAGTTTCTTTTGTTGATCTTTCATACATTTATAGCTCTAGTGCATCCGTTGCATGGCAATCCCTACTCACTCACATCGATATCTATTTATGGGCATCTCCATAGCCCGTTGATACACCTAGTTGATGTGAGACTATCTTCTCCTCTTTTGTCTTCTCCACAACCACCATTCTATTCCACATATAGTGCTATGTCCATGGCTCACGCTCATGTATTGCGTGAAAGTTCAAAAAGTTTGAGAATACTAAAGTATGAAACAATTGCTTGGCTTGTAATCGGGGTTGTGCATGATTAAATACTTTGTGTGATGAAGATAGATCATAGCCAGACTATATGATTTTGTAGGGATAACTTTCTTTAGCCATGTTATTTCGAGAAGACATGATTGCTTTGTTAGTATGTTTGAAGTATTACTATTTCTTATGTCAATATGAACTTTTATTTTGAATCGTTTGGGTTTGAACATTCATGCCACTATAAAGAAAAATACATTAAGGATTATGCTAGGTAGCATTCCACATCAAAAATTCTGTTTTCATCATTTACCTACTCGAGGACGAGCAGGAATTAAGCTTGGGGATGCTTGATACGTCTCCAACACATCTATAATTTTTTATTGTTCCATGCTATTATATTACCCGTTTTGGATGTTTATGGGCTTTAATTTACACTTTTATATCATTTTTGGGACCAACCTACTAACCGGAGGCCCAGCCCATATTGTTGTTTTCTTGCCTATTTCAGTGTTTCTAAGAAAAGGAATATCAAACGGAGTCCAAACGGAATGAAACTTTCGGGAGAGTTATTTTTGGAACAAAATCAATCCAGGGGACTTGGAGTGCACGTAAGGTAAGCAACGAGGAAGCCACGAGCCAGGGAGGCGCGCCCTACCCCCTGGGCGCGCCCCCCACCCTCATGGGCCCCTCGTGGCTCCCCTGACCGACTTCTTTCGCCTATATATGTCCATATAACCTAAAAACATCGAGGAGCACAATAGATCGGGAGTTCCGCTGCCGCAAGCCTCTGTAGCCACCAAAAACCAATCGGGACCCTGTTCCGCCACCCTGCCGGAGGGGGGATCCCTCACCGGTGACCATCTTCAACATCCCGGTGCTCTCCATGACGAGGAGGGAGTAGTTCACCCTCGGGGCTGAGGGTATGTACCAGTAGCTATGTGTTTGATCTCTCTCTCTCTTGTTGTTGATTTGGCACGATCTTGATGTATCGTGAGCTTTGCTATTATATTTGGATCTTACGATGTTTCTCCCCCTCTACTCTCTTGTAATGGATTGAGTTTTCTCTTTGAAATTATCTTATTGGATTGAGTCTTTAAGGATTTGGGAACACTTGATGTATGTCTTGCATGTGCTTATCTGTGGTGACAATGGGATATTCACGTGATCTACTTGATGTATGTTTTGGTGATCAACTTGCGGGTTTAGTGACCTTGTGAACTTATGCATAGGGGTTGGCACACGTTTTCGTCTTGACTCTCCGGTAGAAACTTTGGGGCACGTTTTGAAGTTCTTTGTGTTGGTTGAATAGATGAATCTCAGATTGTGTGATGCATATCGTATAATCATACCCACAGATACTTGAGGTGACATTGGAGTATCTAGGTGACATTAGGTTTTGGTTGATTCGTGTCTTAAGATGTTATTCTAGTACGAACTCTAGGATAGATTGAATGGAAAGAATAGCTTCGTGTTATTTTACTATGGACTCTTGAATAGATCGATCAGAAAGAATAACTTTGAGGTGGTTTCGTACCCTACAATAATCTCTTTGTTTGTTCTCCGCTATTAGTGACTTTGGAGTGACTCTTTATTGCATGTTGAGGGATAGTTATATTATCCAATTATGTTATTGTTGTTGAGAGAACTTGCACTAGTGAAAGTATGAAGCCTAGGCCTTGTTTCCTAGCATTGCAATACCGCTTACGCTCACTTTTATCATTAGTTACCTTTCTGTTTCTATAATTTCAGATTACAAAAACCTATATCTACCATCCATATTGCACTTGTATCACCATCTCGTTGCCGAACTAGTGCACCTATACAATTTAACATTGTATTGGGTGTGTTGGGGACACAAGAGACTCTTTGTTATTTGGTTGCAGGGTTGTTTGAGAGAGACCATCTTCATCCTACGCCTCCCACGGATTGATAAACCTTAGGTCATCCACTTGAGGGAAATTTGCTACTGTCCTACAAACCTCTACACTTGGAGGCCCAACAACGTCTACAAGAAGAAGGTTGTGTAGTAGACATCAATAATGCTATAAGCATTGAGGGTATTTTACATGTCGAGCGCAAAGGAAACCTATGTACAAGTATTTAAAAACATTGGGGGAGGTGATCTTGAAAGATCCTTTAGGTACTCCGCCGTACATCTGCGCTTCTTTTCGCCTTGGTGTGTGATCCTTTGAGAGGATTAATGAATAAGTTTTCACAAGGGGCCGAAAAAGGAGCCCTTTTGACACCATAAAAAGGGCGATGTAGGTTGTAACAATCCTGAAAAGGAAAACGAAGTTAAGAAAAAGATAGATGGGGGTCCGGGCATGGTTGAGCCGTATTGTGGACCTCATCCTCGATATGCCTCCATCGTCGTCCATGGTATTTTTAGTGTGTAATTATGAGCATGCCATACATACGCCGCTGTTTGATTGGGGAGAAAACAGAGGCCGGATTGCTAGTCGTGCTCCTGATGAGCTGGACTATCCTTCTGCTGTGTAGTCTGGACTCGTTTGGCAGGGTCCGATGGCTGAAATGCCAATGTGGAGCTCGACTTGATTAGGCCGACCTGTACCTCCGCTGGTAGGGCCGCGGTGTGTTCCTCAGTATGGAGGGAACGATCCATGTTTCCGTGAACTAATATAACACCACGTGGGCCTGGCATTTTAAGTTTTAGATAAACGTAGTGCGGAACCGCATTGAAGCGGGCAAACACAGTTCGTCCAAGCAGTGCATGATAGCTGCTGCGGAAAGGGAGGATGTCAAAGATTAAGTCTTCACTTTGGAAGTTGTCCGGCAAACCGAATATGACCTCCAATATGATTGATCCCGTGCAACGGGCCTCTACACCAGGTATTACTCCTTTAAAGGTAGTTTTAGTGGGTTTGATTCTTCACGAGTCAATACCCATTTTCTAGACTATGTCCTGATAGAGCAGATTAAGATTGTTGCCGCTGTCCATCAGGACTCTTGTGAGGTGAAATCCATCGATAATTGGATCGAGGACTAATGCGGCTGAACCTCCATGACGGATACTAGTCAGATGGTCCCTGCGATCGAAGGTGATCGGGCATGCTGACCATGGGTTGAATTTTGGGGCGACTTGCTCTATTGCATAGACGTCCCTTAATGCGCGTTTGTGCTCCCTTTTGGGGATGTGGGTAGCATATATCATGTTCACCATCTTGACTTCGGGGGGAAATTTCTTTTATCCACCTGTGTTCCGTGGGCGAGGCTCCTCATCGTCATCCTCGCTGGGCAACCCTTTCCCTGTGTATTCGGCGTTTAACTTGCCGGCTTGTTCGAAGACCCAACACTTCTATTGGTACGGTTAGCAGGCTTGCCAGGGGTGCCGTGAATCTGGCAAGGTCGATCGAGTATTTGGTCTAGGCTAGATGAGCCATCCTTCTTTCTTTTGAATGGCCTCTTCCGTTGACCGGGGTTGGATCCATTGAATCTGGCATTGACCATTGTTTCTTCGGTATTGTCAGTGTTACTTCGACGCTTGTTTTTGTTGCCTTGGGGCCTGCCATTTCTACTCTTTGCTTCAGGAGTGCCAGGATCGCTGGTACTGTTGCTGCTGTGCGCAAGCTAGCTATCTTCGCTCGTGCAAAAGTGGGTCATGAGTGATGTGAGGGACTCCATAAACTTCACCTTTTCTTGGCCGAGGAGTCGAGCAAGCCACTCGTCACAGAAGCTGTTTTTGAAGGCTGCTAGAGCCTCTGCGTTCGGACAGTCGACAATTTGGTTCTTTTTGACTAGGAACCGGGTCCAGAATTTTCTGGCTGAATCTTCGGGCTGCTGGACTATGCGACTAAGGTCATCGGCGTCCCGGGGCCGGATATAGGTGCCCGGGAAGTTGTTTCTAAAGGCATCCTCCAGGTCTTCCCAACTCCAAATAGAGTTTTCTGGGAGGCCGTTTGACATTTCCGAGATGGTCTGATGTGGAGCATCCTACGGTCATCGCCATGGACCTACCATCGTCTCACCAAGTGCCAATAGGACCCATGACACAAGCACAAGCTAGAGCTCTCGAGACCGAGGTGACTTCTTTCCTTAGTGATATCTCATTCAATCCTCTCGAGACATGGCTACTACCTAGGTACAAAATGTTGTGCATGATTAGGTACCAAGAGGACCCTCCCGAGGATGCACGTGAAGATGGTCAAGCTCCCAATTCCACGGATGAAGAGACCCAACGGAAGAAGGCAAGGACAGCTTCCAGGCCCCGGACATCCGGCCATGGCCCCGGATATCCGGCCCCTGGAGCATCTACTACAGCCGCGACCAAGCGAAGCTACAGGCCCCGGACATCCGGCCCAGGTCCCGGACATCCAGTGCACAGCGAGCAACCGGACATCCGGATCGACCCCCAGAAATCTGGGGCCCCATCACAAAAGTTGGACCACTTCCAGCCCGGACATCCGGCCAAAACCCTGGAAATCCGGCCCTTCACGTCGCCCCGGACGTCCGGCCAGTGCCCGGACATCCGGACCAATGAGATCCAAGATGGCGCCAGGCCAGCCTAGACATCCGGCCCGACGCCCGGACATATGGCCTCACCTCTCTGCGCACAGTATGGGGCCGAGCCCATGTTCCCCCCTTCGCCCCCTAGACCATATAAACTCCTCCTCCACCCTCTTTCCAGGGTTAGCATTGTGATAGCTCATACTTTGAGATAGAGAGTTGCTCATCCATCCGGATCTACTCCACCACGAGGGACCGACACCTCTTCGGAGAAGATCCACTTGGATTCAAGACCTCCTCTCAAAGAAGACCCTCCTCAAGACTTCCTCATGGAGAAGAATCATACCCTATGTATCGTCCCATCTTGGATTCGGATCTTGTACCCTTTTGTGTTCCGAGGATCTAGCACATGTGTGATTATATTCTTGTTGGTTGAGTGTTTTCTCTTGTGTTTCCCCCGTTTCCCCTCTCATGTTCTTTGTGTTCTTGGTAGAAATCTCTCCAAACGTCAAAGATCGGACGTCTAGGGTTCTACCCTCCATCATCTTGGTATCATGAGCCACGTTGATCACGTTTTTGGAGACCCTACCCTTTGTTTTCTAGCTTGATTTTGTTGATTTCGTCCTAAATCCGAAAATCCCCACCAAAAATAACCCCTAATTTTTTTGATTTGTTGGTGTGATGAAGTTTTGTTGGATCTGATCCATGTATCTACTTTGCCACGTTGTATCTAGCTTTCCACCATCTTCTCCACAATTTCCATCCACTAAATCATCCGAATTTTGCCCCGAAGTTGCCCTTTTCCCACACGGAGTTCTTCATGTTCGTCCACGGATACAGCGCCCGGACATCCGGCCCGTGTTCCTCGGACATCCGGCCCCTGACAGCATCAACTCCATCCACCGCCCCATTTTCCGCCTAACTTTCGCCAAATTTTGCCCTGGTGCCCACGCATAGTTCCGCATACCACCATCACTTCCGCATACCAGCACCGCTTTCTGCAAGCACACCATCACTTACCGTTACCACCTACAACAATTTTGACCCATTTTGATCTTTGAGAATTTGAGTTGTGGTTCCCGTGTCCTATTGTGTTTCGGCTATATAGGTACGGTTCGACGTCAACATCCCCACTGCTCATCTTCGCCAAGGACTCATTATCGCCAACAACCGTTCGTGCTTACAAAAAACTACCGCCCTGGTAACCTCGACGACATCTTTGTCTTTTCCATACCATTTGCATTGATAACCACATAGCCTAAATTTTGCATTGCTTACCCATCGAGACTAGCCTTTGAGTATTGCCGGCAACGTGACTTGTGCACTTTAGTGATCATACTGCACATAGCATATATACCATATCATAGTGGTGCATATCTTGGTATCATCTTTTGTGTCACAAAGTTGTCATCTCATACACAATTGCTATCTTGGTTCATAAAGTTTTGCATGCGAAAAGAGCTCAAAAGTGAAAGAGCCAAACAAGCTTTTAAGCAAGAAGGAAAGATAAGCAAAGAGCTTATAAGCAAGAACCATAGCATCATACTACATTAAGATGGTCATATCTGCTCATCTTGGATCATACCATCGGAATACCATACATGTAGCATACTTGGGATAGAAGTCGTTGCATTTTTTCCTAGTAGGTTGTGCACAAATTCCGTATCCGCCTATTGTGCAATCGTGCTAGCGTCTCTCTAGTGTTGTGCAACAAGAGCATTTTCGTGGTCTCCACATTTTGGCTCATCCCTTGGTTGCACAACCCCACTTATCTATTTGCGAGTGTGTTTGCGTATACCATATCTTGTTGTTGGTCTACTTGTTGCATTTGCAAATTTGTGAATCTTTTCCAACATTATTGAAGCTCACTAACAATTGCATCAAATTTTGTGCCACCATCCTAACCAAGCTCCACCATAAGATTTTACATGCGTAGGTGTGAGAACCGACAAGAATTGGTACCAATTGTGCTATTTCCTTGTCCACATTTGATTGATAATTGATCCATCTTCAACATTGGTCAAGGTACATTTGGTATAAGTTCTTCTCTTTCTCCCATTCACATATTTGCTTCGAATGATGGATAGGCCAAGTTGTTCTACCAACCCACTCTACATCGAGCAAGACGACTACATGTCATTCTACGTCACCAAGAGCCACATATTCGTTGCACAAAGAGCTTTGCACCAAGAACAACAAGCAATGAGTGACCGCATCGATAATCTCTTCACCGACTTGCGACTCTCCGAGAAATGAAAAGGAGACTACTTCGACAACAAGCTCGACGCTCACAAACAAGAGAACGATGCAAGAATGGATGAGATCCGTGCCTTGTTGGTGAACTGCCATTCTCCCATTTCTTCCTACTCAAGACAGAGCCGTTCAAGTAGACACACCGACGACACCCTTTCCGGCTCAAGTATACCGACATCGAATACTCTACATCGAGCCGCGCATCAAGACCGCCAAGCAACTCACAATCCTCTACACGAAATCATCCACAAGAGCAAGTCGATGAACAAGCACATCGACATCGTCAACACCAAGTTCCTCTTGCACAAGCTCAAGAAAGGAAACGTAAACATATCCAAGAGGAGGAGCGAGCGCGACAACATCAAGACGAACAAGACGCCGAAGCTCAACGTCTTCAACAACAACAATGTGAACACAAGCTCTTGAGGCGCAACGTGCCCTTCATGAACCAAGTCGAGCCATTCCCAACCGGAACCGAGATAGGTGCAATCAAGAGGAAGCACTTCGCAAAGAAATTCAAGAGCGGAACTACCAACCAAGAGTGCATCGTCAAGTTCCTCAAGCTCCTCCACAAGCTCGACAAGCTCCTCAACAACCTCAAGTTCAACAAGAGCAAGATGACTATGGAAATCCTCCACACCAAGAGCAACATGAGGTTGATAATCCTCCACGTCAAGGCGTCATCATCACCCTCGTACCCAACATAATGAAGAGCAACGCTATGGAAAGCTCAAGTTCACCATGCCCAAGTTCAGTGGAAGCAATTATCCCGAAGAGTACCTATCATGGGCATTGAAGGTCAACAAGATCATTCATTTGCACAACTATGAGGAAGAGAAGAAGATCGCTATGGCATCACTTGAGTTCCAAGACTATGTTCTCATATGGTGGGAACAAGTCCTTGAGCGCCGAGAAGCAAGAGGTGAACCACCAATCACCACTTGGGCTCAAATGAAAGATGTCATGCGAGCATGCTTTGTGCCCACCTACTACAACCATGATCTCTTCAAGAAGCACCAACTCCTCAAGCAAGGAACAAAGAGTGTTGAAGAGTACTACAAGGAAATGGAGATAGCCATGTTAAGAGCCAATTTCAAGGAAGATGATGAGCAAATTATGGCCCATTTCTTGAATGGCCTCAATCATCCCATCAAGAAGATTGCTGATTTCCAACCCTACTCCAACCTCATTGAGCCCGTGCATCAAGCGACCAAAGCAGAACGTCAGGTGCAAGATGACTTCAAGTACGCCAAGTACTCATCCAAGATCAACGGCTTCTCCAACACCCAAGCTTCAATGACTCCTCCAACTTCTACGTCAACCAAGCCATCTACAACCAACGGCCACAAGTCGAGCTACAAGAAAAAAATTGACTACCACAAGTCGTCCTCCTACTATAAGCAACTTCAAGCCGCGTGCTTCATCATCTACTCCAACCGATGAGACCGTCAAGACAAGTTCCATCAAGTGTTTCACTTGTGGTGGCCGAGGCCACAAGTCCTTTGTGTGTACCGACAAGCACACCATGATCCTCAACGATGACGGAACCTATGACTCCATGAGTCAAGAGGAGATGGAAGCCCTTGAGCAAGTGTCCATGCATCGGCGCGTGAACAAAGATGAAGATGATCATGTCTTTTGTGATGAGGATTCGAGCCCTGCTCTCGTTGTCTCCAAAGCCTGAACTCTTCAACATCAACAAGACGAAGACCAAAGATGCCACGTCTTCCACACAAAGGCCGGAATCAATGGAAGGTCCGTCAAGGTCATCATCGATGGAGGTAGTTGTCATAACTTGGCAAGTGAAGAACTATGCTCCAAGCTCCAATTGGTCACGATGAAGCACATGCACCCCTGCAAGGTCTAATGGCTAAGCGATTCCGTCACTATACAAGTTGAGCATACGGTCCGAGTCTCCTTCAAAATTGGAGCATATGTACACACTTTGGAGTGTGATGTCGTCCCGATGTCCATTTACCACCTTCTTTTTGGTCGACCATGGCAATTTGACCGCGGCGTCATCCACAATGGGCATACAAATCATTATAGCTTCAAGATGAAAGGAAAGGAATATGTGCTACGACCTATGTCTCCAAGTCAAGTGATCGCCGACAAGCAAGCCACCCATCGTTGAGAAAAGAGTGAGAGAGTGATCCACCAAAAAGAGAGTGAGCGCCAAAAATCAAGTGCCTCCACGATGAGCGACAAGAAAAACTTAGTCCTATTTGCCACCAATAGTGAAATGAGAGAAGTGTGTGAGAACCCATCAAGTGTTATGCACTATGTTGTTGTGTGCAAGGACAAGGCACCAAAATCTAATACTTCTCACGATGTACCTTTAGTGTTGTCTTCTCTTTTGCAGGAATTCCAAGTTTTTTCCCCGATGAGCTACCTCCAGGTCTACCTCCACTACGAGGCATTGAGCACCGAATCGACCTCATCCCCGGAGCACCTCTTCCTAACAAGACTCCCTTCCGCGTCAACCCCGATGAAACTAAGGAGATCCAATGGCAAGTACAACAACTAATCGACAATGGTCAAGTGAGTGAAAGCTTGAGTCCTTCTGCCGTTCCGGTCATACTTATTCCAAAGAAAGAAGGTACTTATCGCATGGTCTCCGATTGCCGTCCCATCATTGCTATCACCGTTAGATATCGTTATCCTATTCCACGCTTAGATGATATGCTTGATGAGCTTAGCGGAGCCACCATTTTATCTAAGATTGATCTTAAGAGTGGCTACTACTAAATACGCATCCAAGAAGGTGATGAATGGAAAACCGCATTAACGACCAAATTTGGCTTATATGAATGGCTAGTTATGCCAATAGGTTTATCCGAAGCACCCGGTACTTTCACGCGAGACATGCACTTTGTTCTTCGTCCCTATATTGGTGTATCTGTTGGGGTCTATTTGGAAGATATTATTGTCTTTAGCAATTCCCTCAAAGAGCATGTCACCCATCTTAGAACCATGCTACAAACCCTTAGGAAAGAGCGACTTTATGCTAATACGGACAAATGCCTTTTTGGTGTTGATAAGCTTGTTTTATTGGATTTTGTTGAGTCTTCTAAGGGTGTTCATGTAGATGAATCTAACATTAATGTTGTTAAAACTTTCCCCCAACCAACCAACTTGCAACAAGTGCGTAGTATTCTTGGTTTAGCCGGTTTCTATCGTCGCTTTTTGAAGAATTTCAGCACCATTGCTTCACCTTTACATTCCTTGAGTAAGAAAAATGCACCATTTGTTTGGGGACCATCCCAAGATACCGCATTTAATGAGCTTAAGAATTTGCTTACTCATGCTCCCGTGCTTGCATTACCCAACTTTGACAAACCTTTTGAGATTCATTGTGATGCTAGTGGTCATGGCATAGGAGGTGTGTTAACGCAAGAGAAGCGCCCCATAACATACTTTAGTGAGAAACTTTCCAGAGCACAATTAGATTATCCCATCTATGACAAACAACTATATGCTTTAGTGCGAGTTTTGCGTGAATGGGAACATTATCTTCGCCCTCATGAATTTATCATTAATACCGATCACGAAATGCTTAAGTACTTAAAAGGACAAACTAAGTTGAACAAGCGTCATGCAAAATGGAGTGAATTCATAGAGTCTTTTCCTTATGTCATCAATTACATCAATGGTAAGTAGAACATAGTTGCGAATGCCCTTTCCCGCATATGCACGCACACTTGTCACTAAACTTGAATTGCATGTCATTGGCTTTGAGCACATAAAAGACTTGTATGAACATGATCCTACCTTTGCTATTCCTTATGCTAAGTGTTTGATGCATACATCTTGGGAACGATATTACATCAAGGATGATTATCCTATGAGAGCTAACAAACTTTTCATTCTCGGGACTTCTCTTTGTTTGCTCCTTTTCCAAGAGGCTCATGGAGGCAGACTCATGGGAAACTTTGGACGCGACAAGACACTTTCCACGCTCTCCAAGAACTACTTTTGGCCCAAGATGTCCCGCGATGACTCATGCTTCACCAACCGATGCTCTACATGTCGCAAAGCTAAGTCTAAAGCTCAATCACATGGTCCTTACATGCCTCTTCCTATTCCTTATCAACCTTGGGAACACATTAGCATGGAATTTGTACTTGATTTACCTAGGACTCAAAATGGAAAGGATTCTGTGTTTGTTGTTGTGGACCGATTCTGTAAATCGCTCATTTTATCCCATGCAACAAGTAAGACGATGCTTAACATATTGCGAATATATTTTGTAGGGAAATCTTACGCCTACATGGAGTGCCCAAGATGATCGTCTCGGACCGCGATGTCAAGTTCTTTGAGTTACTTTTGGAAGACTCTATGCGCCAAGCTCAAAATAAAGCTCTTGTTCTCTTCGGCATACCGTCCCCAAACCAATGGCCAAATGGAGGTGACGAACCGTACACTCTCCACTCTACTTCGCGTGTTGATCAAGAGGAACATCAAGGAGTGGGAGGAGTGTCTACCCATCACCGAGTACGCCTACAACCACGCAAGACATTCAACTACCGGCAAGTCCCCTTTCGAGATCATCTACGGTTTCAACCCGTTGTCCCCTTTGGACAGTCTACCTCTTCCACTACAGGAGCGCACCAATATGGACGCGAGTGCACGAGCAAGCTACATCAAGAAGATGCATGAAGATACAAGACTCATCCTCGAGCGCCAAGTACAACGACTCACGACCAAGCTCAACTTCAACAAGCAACCCATGATATTCAACATTGGAGATCTCATGTGGCTACACCTTGGCAAGGAGCGCTTCCCCAATGAACGCAAGTCCAAACTTCTACCATGAGCTGATGGACCCTTAAATGTGCTTGAACATTGCAACAACAACGCCTACAAGATCAACATCCAACGCGACAAGTACTCCGTGAGCTACATCTTCAATGTCAATGATCTCTCCCCGTACCATGGTGATGAGGATTTTGATCCGATGTCGGATCTTTCCCAAGGGAGGGGAGATGATGCGGAGCATCCTATGGTCATCCCCATGTACCTACCATCGTCTCACCATGTGCCAAGAGGACCCATGACACGAGCACGACCTAGAGCTCTCGAGACCGAGGTGACTTCTTTCCTTAGTGATATCTCATACGATCCTCTCGAGACATGGCTACTACCTAGGTCCGGAATGTTGTGCATGATTAGGTACCAAGAGGATCCTCCCGAGGATGCACGTGAAGATGGTCAAGCTCCCAAGTCCATGGATGAAGAGAACTAACGGAAGAAGGCGAGGACAGCTTCCAGGCCCCGGATATCCGGCCACGGCCCCAGACATACAGCCCCTGGAGCATCTACTACAACCGCAGCCAGCCGAAGCTAGAGGCCCCGGACATCCAGCGCACAACGAGCAACCGGACATCCGGTTCGATCCTCAGAAATCCGGCGCCCCATCACAAAAGTTGGACTCCTTTTAGCCCGGATATTCGGCCAAAACCCAGGAAATCCGTCCCTTGATGTCCCCCCGGACATCCGGACCAGTCCTGCCCAATGAGATCCAGGTCGGCGCCAAGCCAGCCCGGACATCGGACCCGATGGCCTGGACATCCGTCACCTCGCGAGTGCCCGTACATCTGGCCCGACGCCCGGACATCCGGCCTCACCTGTCTGCGCACAGTATAGGGCCAAGCCCATGTAACCCCCTTTGCCCCCTAGACTATATAAACTCCTCCTCCACCCTCTTTCTAGGGTTAGCATTGTGATAGCTCATACTTTGAGATAGAGCTTTGCTCACCCATACGGATCTAGTCCACCGCGAGGGACCGACACCTCTTCGGAGAAGGTCTACTTGGGTTCAAGACCTCCTCTCGAAGAAGACCCTCCTCAAGACTCCTCATGGAGAAGAACCGGTACCCTATGTCTCGTCCCTTGTTTGATTCGGATCTTGTATCCTTTTGTGTTTCAAGGATCTAGCACATGTGTGACTATATTCTTGTTGGTTGAGTGTTTTCTCTTGTGTTTCCCCTGTTTCCCCACTCGTGTTCTTTGTGTTCTTGGTAGAATTCTCTCCAAACGTGAATGATCGGACGTCTAGGGTTCTACCCAACATCATGGTCCCTTAAGCTTGTGAGGGAGATATTTGATGGCATGTAGATCATCACCGCGAGCCATGTGAATGTGGAGAAGGAAATCTTGGATCCACACTGCAGGATCCGTTGTGCCATCGTATGATTCGATGTTCATGGGTTTAAACCCTTCTGGGAACTAGTGTTCCATCACCTCATCGGTGAAGCATAGGGGGTGCCCGGTGCCTCTATATCGGGCCACGTCACGACGCAGTTCAGATGGAGTCCGTATGCGGTTTTCAGCCAGTGTGAAGTTATGCTTGTCGTGCCAGGCTTGATGGCCATCTTCTCGCGCTGGGGCTCGGCCCCTTGATCTGTATATAGATCTTTTCTGACCAACTCTATTATCCACGTCCCTTCGTAGGTGGTAAGTGTATCCTGCAGCAGTTGTCTCTTTACCTTTACGGCAGAGTGGTGCAGGCGGGTGTCCGGCTTGAGTTGCCGCTCTATCTCGGCCACGTGGTGGTCGGTCAAGTCCGTCAGTAGCATTACGGTTGGGCGATATAGGCTCTAGGGCCTTGTCGTCGAATTGGGGTAGCAGCTTGCGCTTCGGGTAACTCTTGGTTGGGCATCCGAGGCCGTATTACTCGGCTGCCAGGACATCTGTCCATCTGTCATTAAGCAGATCATGATCAGCTTGAA
Organism: Triticum dicoccoides; assembly: GCF_002162155.2. Lineage (NCBI taxonomy): Eukaryota > Viridiplantae > Streptophyta > Magnoliopsida > Poales > Poaceae > Triticum > Triticum dicoccoides. Next base: position 339,053,695 of record NC_041387.1, on the reverse strand, counting down.
CCTGTTGCTGCTTCTTTTTCAAGCTTCTTGCAGTGGCTATTAGCTGGCACTTAAAGCGCTCTTGTTCGAAGGGTTCCTCTAGCACGATGAATTCTTTGTTGAGGAGGCTCTCGTCTTCTTCGGAGATTGGTATCTAATCATCATCCTCCGAACCCTCGTTCCCTATGGGACTGTCGGGGTTGACTTGCCCCACCTCCCAATCATCATGTTCGGATGTTGGTTCGACCGGGGTTTCTTGGTCTTCGGCGTTATCCGGAGTATTATTGTCTTTGGTGCCGGTATTGCTGTCTTTTTCTCGGTGCGGTTAAGAGCGGCGCCGCTTGAGGGAGTCCTGAATTAGGGGGTATCCAGACTGCCGGACTGTGTACAACGTCCGGACTATTGAAGCGTGAAGATACAAGACTCAAGACTTCGGCCCGTGTCCGGATGGGACTCTCCTTTGCGTGGAAGTCAAGCTTGGCGATCCGGATATTGTGTTTCCTTTATTGTAACTGACTCCATGTAAACCCTAGCCCTCTCCGGTGTCTATATAAACCGGAGAGGTTGGTCCTTAGAAGGCCGATCACAATTACAATCATACCATCATAGGCTAGCTCTTAGGGTTTAGCCTCTACGATCTCATGGTAGATCAACTCTTGTACTACCCATATCATCAATATTAATCAAGCAGGAAGTAGGGTTTTACCTCCATCGAGAGGGCCTGAACCTGGGCAAACATTTGTGTCCCTTGCTTCCTGTTACCATCAGCCTTGACGCACAGATCGGGACCCCCTACCCGAGATCCGCCGGTTTTGACACCGACATTGGTGATTTCATTGAGAGTTCCTCTGTGACATCGCCGCAAGGCTCGATGGCTCGTCTCATTGTCAAGGACGACATTACCTCGGAGGGGGCTCTGGCTGTAGGCCATACGCTCCAGCTCGGTGGCTTTATCATGGCCGCCCCATCACGTCAGCTCGGAACTTGCCGCTTCTAGGGTCATCAATCATAACCTTCACGTCAGCTCGGAACTTGCCGAACATATGGATCCAATGGATCTCTCCTCCCTTAACAAACTCTTGGATCGCATCGCCGCTTTGGGAGTCTCTACAGACTACGGCCGGATGGGGCTTAAACCCGACTGAAGGGACATCAGGTCCCCGCCGGCCACCCATGAGATAGCGATAGTGGAGGAACCACACGCAGATTGCCCCTCAACTTTGAGGAAAAATTATGTTCGGATCACCAAACTTCTTGAGCCGAAGACCTGCTCAAAGGAAAATTTGACCCAGGCCCTAGACTTAGAATCGGGCATTGGGCCGAAGAAATTGGGCAGCACTCCGGATTCTGAGCTGTTAAGCTCGAAACTGCCCGCTCCCTTGGGCGTTAGATCGGATCAAAATCCGGATTCTGCTAAGAGCACCTACCTGGACTTAAACTGTCTCTCCCGCATCAGGCAAGAGCCCCAAGAAACCGTACATCGCTACTGGGCCAGGTTCCTCCTTGCGCTTAACAAGGTCAGGGATTGCTGCGAGGAGAACATGGTCTCACTCTTCTGCAAAAACTACACGGACGAAGGACTCCTCAATGTTATAAGCCGCCATGACATAGTACGCTTCACGGACTTGGCAATCATAGTACGGAAGTACTGTGCGATGGAGAGCACCTGGAAGACCCAAACAGAATTTTGGGATAGTACTGCTCTCACCAAGACCTTTGTCCGACCTAAACGGACGAACTCTCGTAAGTCGTCCGACCCAATCCCCAAGAAACCAAAGCCCACCCCAGAGCGGGGATCCGTATTGGAAGAATGGATCGACGGGCCATGTAAGCTCCACAGTACTCCGGATACAACGCCAACTCATAGCCTTAGGGCATGTTGGATACTCTGGCAGGTGGCAAAAAGTGGCGAGGATCTTCTTGTGGGCCATAAAGCGGAACAACATCCTGCCAGCGAACGCAATACGGTACTAACAGTCTTCGAGACTTTTGCCTCAAACAATAGGCGCAAGCGAGCTCGTCGAAGCTCCTTTGAAATTTACCATGTGGGAAAAATAAACCCTTGGAACGACACTGCTATAACTTTTAATGCCAATGATGAACCTTGATTCCAGACTGTCCGGGCCCAGCCGCTCTGGTCCTCAGCAAGATCGTAGATGGCTTTCGGCTCACTAAATTACTCATGGACGGCGGAAGCGGATTAAATCTGATTTATGAAGAAACACTCAGCAAGATGGAGATTGATAAAAGCCGCATTGAACAAAGCGGCACGACCTTCAGGGGAATTATCCCTACTCGGGAAGCGCGGTGTGCGGGAAAAATCACACTCGATGTGGTATTCGGCACCCTGGACAATTATAGGTCTGAAGAAATCACATTCCAGGTGGCTCCTTTTAGCAGCAGATACCACACCCTTCTAGGGCGGGACGCATTTACAAGCTTTCAAGCTGTGCCCCATTATGGGTACATGAAGCTTAAAATGCCCGGACCCAATGGAATCATCACTCTAGCCAGTGATCCGGACGTTGCACTTTGCGCCGAAAATAAAACCGCAGCACTAGCCTTGGAAGCGTTATCTAAAGCCCTAGCAGCCGAAGAGTTAACAACACTGCGGGCCACCGTGGACAGGGATGACGTGATACTAGACAAGCGACCCAAGTCCACCTCATTTAAGCCTGCAGACGAGATAGTCAAATTCCAGGTCCATCCAACGGACCCCACGAAGACAACTTCCATTGGGACACAGTTGAGTCCCGCGATGGACGCTGCACTATGAGATTTCTTACGCGAGAATTGGGATATTTTTGCCTGGCACCCATCGGACATGCTAGGCATCCCGCGCAGATTGGCCGAACATAGCCTCAATATTCGAAAAGTATATAAACCAGTCAAGCAGACCCTAAGGCGATTCTCAGAGCCCGAACGACAGGCAATGGGGGAAGAGTTAGCCAATCTACTCGTGGCCGGATTCATCAGAGATATTAAACATCCGGATTGGCTAGCAAATTTGGTGATGGTACCAAAGAAGGACAAATCCTGGCGCCGATGCGTTGACTTCAAAGACCTCAACAAGGCTTGCCCCAAGGATCCCTTTCCCCTCCCTCGCATCGATCAACTCATCGATGCCACAGATGGACACGACTCGCTATGTTTTCTCGATGCATACTCTGGATACCATCAAATAAAGATGGCAGAGTCTGACCAAGCTGCTACAGCTTTTATAATGCCATATGGTCCTTTTTGCTTCAACACTATGCCCTTCGGGCTCAAGAATGCCGACGCAACCTATCAACGCATGATTCAAACATGCCTGGAAAAAGAAATCGGCAAAACAGTGGAAGCATATGTGGACGACGTGGTCATAAAAACTAGACACGTCGAAACACTGATAGATGACTTGAGGCTCACATTCGATAACCTCCGGACATATGACATTAAGTTGAATCCGGAAAAATGCGTCTTCGGCATCCCATCAGGGAAACTGGTGGGCTTCATTGTTTCCAATAGAGGAATTGAAGCGAATCCGGCAAAAATCCGAGCTCTGCCTCAGTTGGCTATACCAACAGACCTCAAGAACATCTAGAAGCTAGCCGGATGTGTGGCCGCTTTGAGCCGCTTTATCTCCAGGCTAGGAGAAAAGGCATTGCCTCTTTACCATCTCCTTCGGCGCACAGAACACTTCGTATGGACGGCTGCAGCCGTGGCCGGACTCGATGAAATAAAGACCTTACTAGCCAGTAATCCAGTCCTAACAGAGCGGAACATCGGCGAGCCTATGCTATTGTACATAGCGGCAACACATCAAGTTGTAAGCGCAGTACTCGTCGTTGAACGAGAGGTTGACGGATACAAATTCCCGCTCCAAAAGCCGGTTTATTACGTATCCACAGTCCTCACCCCATGCAAATCCCGATACCCACACTATCAAAAAATAGCATACGCGGTCTTCATGGCATCCCGGAAGCTGCGACACTACTTTCAAGAGTGTTCGATCATAGTAGCCTCCGAAGTACCACTCAATGACATAATAAACAACTGCGACGCTACCGACAGGATTGCTAAATGGGCCATCGAGCTCCTTCTGTTCAACATAATGTACAAACCACAGCGGGCCATCAAGTTGCAAGTACTGGCCGACTTTGTCGCCGAATGGACGGAAGCCGAACTCCCTAAAGAGTACAACGCATACTCCAACTGGATCATGCACTTCGACGGCTCTAAAATGCTGGCCGGATTGGGAGCAAGTGTAGTCCTAACGTCTCCCACCGAAGACACAGTCCAGTACGTCCTCCAAATACTTTACACGGACTCCAACAATGCAGCCGAATATGAGGCTTGGTTGCATGGTCTTCAGATGGCGGTCTCTATGGGCATCCAATGCCTGGAAGTGCGCGGGGATTCGAACCTCGCAATATCACAAATAAACTAAGACTTCGATGCCAAGGACCCAAAAATGGCGGCCTACCGTAATGCCGTCCTCAAAATGTCAGCTCGGTTCGAGGGGCTTGAATTCCACCATGTGGCTCGAGCAAACAATCAAGCGGCGGACGTCCTCGCCCGCATCGGCGCCAAACGTGACCCTGTCCCACCTAACATATTCTTGGAAAGGCTGTTCAAGTCATCCGTAGTATGGGAAGGGGAATTCGGCAATACCAGCACAGATCCGAACACATCCCCAGATTCCAAACCATCAGACACAATCGGAGGCTCTGCCACCGAAATAACATCTTCGGCCCACGAAATCATGGCCATAATTGCCCCGTGGAACGAGCCTTTCTTGGTCCTAAATAGGCAGGAGCTCCCCGAGGATCAAAATGAAGCATGCTGCATACTCCGACGCTCTAAAGCTTACAAGGTCCACGAAGGGGAACTCTATAAGAAAAGCGCGACCAGATTGCTCCAAAGGTGCATCTCCGAAGAGGAAGGGCGGCAACTCTTGGCTGAAATCCATGCCGGACTGGGCGGACACCACGCCGCGGCTCGAGCGCTAGTCAGCAAGGCCTTCCGTACAGGCTACTATTGGCTAACGGCCCGAGCAGACGCACGGGACCTTGTCCAACATAGCGTCGGTTGCCAGCTCTTCGCCAATCAGAGTCATATGCCCCCTACCGCTCTCCAAACAATCCCCATAACTTGGCCCTTCGCGGTCTGGGGGCTGGATATGGTCGGACCCCTTAAATGGGGAAGCCATAATAAAAAATACCTACTGGTCATGGTGGACAAGTTCACCAAATGGATAGAAGCCAAACCAGTCAAAGCGGCCAAATCCGGACCTGTGATAGACTTCATATCCGGGGTCGTACACCGATACGGTGTCCCCCACAGCATCATCACTGATAATGGCTCAAATTTCATAGCCGACGAAGTAAAAACTTGGTGCGGCAAAATGGGCATTAAGCTCGACTACGCTTCCGTCTACCACCCCCAAACAAATGGCCAGGTCGAATGGGCAAACGGTCTCATCATGAGTGGCATCAAACCCAGACTAGTGCGATCTTTAACAGAATCGGATACGCACTGGGTAGAGGAGCTCGACTCCGTACTCTGGGGGCTGCGGATCACACCGAATCGAACCACCGGATATACACCATTTTTTATGGTGTACGGTGCAGAAGCAGTACTACCCTGCGACATAATACATGATTCGCCACGCGTACGCATGTACGAAGAGAAGGAAGCCGAGTTAGATCGGCAGGATAACTTGGATGTCCTAAAGGAGGAGCGCAATGTCGCAAAAGCCCGTTCCGCATTCTATCAGCAGCAGGCTCGACGATATCAAAGCAGAGAAGTGCGGGCCAAAGCTTACAATATTGGCGAGCTCGTTCTACGCCTACCGGAGAAGAAGAAGGACAAACTCAAACCCAAGTGGGAAGGTCCCTTCGTCATTGACGAAGTTCTCACCAGAGGAGCGTACCGTCTACGTAATGCATCCGATAACAGACGCAAGCCGAACCCATGGAACGTGGACAGACTCCGGAAATTCTACGCCTAACGCCGAACTCAGTGTTCGTCTCCTTACCCCTCCTTTTGAATTATGCTCCACCCCTTTTCTCCCCTTTCTCAACCCTTTTTCTCTTCACACAATGTTAGAGTAAATGACCACGGGTAGACTAACCGTCTCCCTTTGGACCTCAGAAAAAACAATGGGCCGACCGAGCCTTGAAGCACCCAAGACATGGGGCCGCCTTCTTCCGGCCGGCTATCACATAGGCCGGCTGGCAGAAGACAGCCTGGCCATAAACAACCTTTGGAGGATGCCACGATAAGGTTGACTCCAAGAAGCCGGCCCATGAAGGACCGACTCCAAGAAGCCGGCCTTAGAGGATCGACTCCAAGAAGCCGCCCCTGGCAGGCGGCCGTGGGCCACACCCTAAAAGTCCACCCCCCTTAACGGTGACGGGACAAGGCGTGGCTACGATGAACCCTGCCACCCCCAAATCCCGGAACATACATGGCTGCAGTACGCCATACGGGGCGGCCATCTCCTGTCCGGCGAGGCACTATTGCCATGCGGATCATCACACCATCCACGACGGGCCGCCAGTACGGCCCATAGGCGGCGGGCCCCTTCGGTCAGAGAGACATCCGAAGGCGGCCTGACCTCCCCCAGCCGGCCTGAGGCCGGGCCGGCTTCCTATAGCCGACTTGCTCCCCTCCTCGTGGCATGTGCACCATTAAGCAGACAAGACAAGGTAAGGCTAAAGTGAGAGCCCGGAAGGCGGCAGCACTGTAGCCATGCTTAACTCGACAAAGCCCTCATCAATAGAGGCCAGGCGGCAGTAACCAGCCCCCGATAAGACCCCCCAAGCGGTGGGGCCGGCCTGTCGACCAATGGGCTGGCAGCCGGCGGGACCCACCAGTCGACGGGCCCCAGAAGCCGGCGGTCGTAGACACTGACGGCCTGGACCCATGCCCAGCTGGATTACCATTGTACCCCCGGGGGGTAGGCCTATATAAACCCCCCGGGACACCCATGCAAAGGGTTGATCTCAGAGAGTCTTAGACACTACCATAGGGAGAGAAGAGAGTAGCCTTGCCCTTCTTCCTCCTCCCACCGAATAGCTCAAGGAGCCTCTTGTAGCTTCTTATCGATCTAGTGATCATGCGGAGACCCTGCAAAGCAGGAGTAGGGGTATTATCTCCTCGGAGATCCCCCAACCTGGGTAAGATCCGCCGGCGTGCATGTCTTCGCCTTATCCCGTTTCAGGCACCGGCGATGTCTTACTGGCTCCCACAATGATAAGCCATTCGTTGGCATATGTTGCACCTACCACCCAACATTTGGTGCCCACCATGGGGCCAGGTGCACTGTCGTCCGGAGACCTGCTCTGGACGGGAACCCTCTTCCTCCCCAGCGAGCGTAGCCAGCCCGGCACGCCCGATGGAGCTTGCCCCGACGCGCTGCAAAGCGTCGACGGCGCCTGCGCAGCGAGCTGCCTCGCCGATCTTCTTGGCGAGACTCGCATCTCTGACAAGCCCGCATCCGACACGGGCACAGGCTGCCCCGAGAGCCGCCTCGTCAGCCTCCTCGACCAACTCCACGTCTCCGGCGAGCATACCGCAGACTTGAGTCGGTCGGCTCCACCGACCCGATGCTTGTCGACTCCGACACGGCGTCGCTCGACGCCTTCCCCACCAACATGATCATCTTCGACGACCGTCTCCCTCAAGCTAATAGTGGCGGCAGCACCGTCACCATAGTGCTAGTCATCAGCCACGGTGTCGCCTCCGACGAGAACGCCCGTGACGCCCTGCAGGCTGCGTTGCATGATCTGTCCGCCCCCATCCCGGTGGACGCTGACGCTGAGACGCTGGAAGGACGCCGCCTTGCCCTCCTTGCGGAGGGCCAGAAGATAGCCACCATGAGACGCCTCACGGAAGCCCACCAGCGCAAAGTCGACTGCGCCGCCTTCGGCACGCCGCCTCCAGAAGGGCCAAGCCGAGTCAGTGTTGTCAAGAAACGCGGCACGTCCATCGCCAGCATGCTGGGAGCGGACCGCCCAGTCTACGCCATGCCCCTCGAGAATCTACGCGCCGCCCAGTCGATCATAGACAAGATAAACAGACTGGGGGCCGATGAGCTCCCCTACATGACCAGACGCATCCAACAGCTGATCGACGCGGCCGCATGGGCGGCACGAAGCCGGCGTCCGAGCTGGAAGCCCCACTCGTCGAGAGCATGATGCGACGTCGGGTATGCCGACTGCGGGTGGCGCCCGTACAAGACAAGAGAAGGAGCCGGCTGCTAGCCGCAGCCGGACTCGAATCACCATCGAGCGCGACACAGAAGGCCGTCCCCAAGGTGTGGAACCACGAGGCGACCCGCCTCCTCCTCCACCTCGCGGGAAAAGATATACCACGCCGCCGCATGTCGAGCATCCGACTCTCAGTGGCCGACTTGGTCGCCACGAAGGAGTCGGCGAGAATGATGCCCGCCATCGGATCGAACGCCTTGCGCGATCCCTGGCCCTGGAAGAAGAAGATGATGTCGGCCTTGTTTTGGCCCCCGCATCAGCGACGAGCTTTCCCAAAGGGTTCTCGCTCCCAAGAGACAAGCCCAAGTACAACGGCTCCGTGAAGCTGGAAGACTGGTTGATCGACTACTCCACCGCAGTCCGCATAGCAAACGGCAACCGATGCGTTGCCGTGAAATATGTCCCCCTGATGCTCCAAGGCATGGCGCGCACCTGGCTCAACAGCCTCAAGCCTTACAGCATCAACAGCTGGCTGGACTTCATCGAAGCCTTCATATGCAACTTCACCAGCGCCTACAAATGGGCTCCCAAGCCCCGACAGCTCTCCTTGTGCATACAAGGGCCCAATGAATCAACCCGCGACTACCTCACGCATTGGGCCGAGCTCCGCAACTCCTGCGAAGGGGTGCACGAGGTTCAGGCCATAGAGTACTTCACCGCCGGGTGACGAGAGGGCACTCTCCTCAAGCACCGACTCCTCTGCGACGAGCCGGCAACCCTTGACAAGCTACTGATCATCGCGGACAGGTACACCATAGCCGACTCTTCAATGAAGACTAAGCTCCGGGTAGACGCCTCCGGAAAAGTGTTGGCGCCGGCTCCCAAGACGCCGGCTGGAGAATCAAGCCGGCGCCCGTATCAAAGCGACCACAAGCGCAAGGCCCCTATGCCGCCTTCCACTAGTCGGCAGGTGGCAACGATCAAAGAAGAGCAGCCTAAGGGACGGCCGGCTCCCAAGAAACAGAAGGGCGGCAGGCCGGCTTGGCGGCCGGCTTTCTCCTACGAGCAAACTCTCGACACCCCCTGCAAGTTCCACAGCGGCGCGAAGCCGTCCAACCACACAACTCGGAAGTGCCATTGGCTCACCCAAATCTCCAAGGGCGAGGGGCTGTTGCCGCCTCTGCCTGCAGGCCAGCCGCCTCCTGCCCCACAGCAGCCGGCCGCTCGGCCTGCAGTCGGAGCTATCCAAGACGAGTTCCCCGACGAGCAAGCCGCCTACATCGTGTTCACCAACCAGACAGAAGATCGGCGCAGCCGGCACCGACAGCAGCAAGAAGTCAACACGGTCTCCTCCAGTAACCCTGGGTTTATGCATTGGTCGGAGAAGCCCATCAGCTGGAGCCAGGACGACCACCCAGAGGTGATGGCGTCTCCTGGCTCCTATGCCTTTGTTTTGGATGCCACCCTCAACATACTGTACCAAGATACAATGGAGAAGCTCAACATCAAGCCGAAGCAACTCATGCCAAGCCGGACTGTGTTCCACGGCATTGTACCCGGCCTGTCCTACTCACCAATCGGCAACATCAACATGGATGTCCTCTTTGGGGGCAAGGATCATTTCCGCCGAGAGGCAATATGGTTCGAGGTAGTGGATTTGGAGAGCCCGTACCACGCATTGCTTGGTCGACCAGCGTTGGCCAAGTTTATGACTGTGCCCCACTATGCCTACCTCAAGATGAAGATGCCGAGTTCCAAGGGCATTATCACCATAGCCGGAGACTATAAGAAGACTTCTGAGTGTGTAGCAGCCAGCAGACGGCTGGCCGAGTCCCTCATGATCGCCGAAGAGAAGAAGATGCTGGATCGAGTCGTGGCCTTGGCTGGCAAGCAGCCGGCCCTGTCTCCTGACCCCAAAGAATGTGAAGCTCAAGGTTCTTTCCAGCCAGCCAAGGAGACAAAGAAGATACCCCTGGACCCGGAGCACCCGGAGAGGCACACTGTCATAGGCACATGCCTTGACAGCAAATAGGAAGGCGAGCTCGTCGATTTCCACCGTGAGAATCGGGACGTCTTTGCATGGTCTCCCAAAGACATGCCAGGTGTCCCGACGGATTTCGCCGAGCACAAGCTACACGTCCGATCTGATGCAAAGCCGGTTAGGCAGCCCTTGCGCCGCCTGTCAGAAGAGAAGAGAATAGTAGTCGGAGGAGAAATAGCCCAACCTCTGGCAGCCGGCTTCATTATGGAAGTGCTCTTTCCAGAATGGCTTGCCAACCCGGTCCTCGTGTTGAAGAAGAACAAGCAGTGGCGCATGTGCATTGACTACACCAGCCTCAACAAAAGCATGCCCTAAAGATCCGTTTGCCCTGCCAAGGATTGACCAAGTGATAGACTCCATAGCCAGATGCGAGCTGTTGAATTTCTTGGATGCTTATTCAGGCTACCACCAGATAAAGTTGGACCCAGCTGATCGCTTGAAGACCGCCTTCATCACCCCATTCGGAGCTTTCTGTTACCTGACCATGACATTCGGCTTGAGAAATGCTGGTGCCACCTTTCAGCGTTGCATGCAGAAATGCCTCCTCAAGCAACTCGGCAGAAATGCCCACGTCTATGTACACGATGTCGTGGTGAAGACGGAGAAGCGCGGCACCCTGCTGGAAGACCTCAAGGAGACCTTTGAGAATTTGCGCTGGTTTCAGATCAAGCTCAACCCGGAGAAGTGCGTGTTCGGGGTACCAACCAGCCAGCTTCTAGGCTTCCTGGTCTCCGAACGGGGCATCGAGTGCAACCCAGTGAAGATCAAGGCGATAGAGAGAATGAAGGTCCCTACAAAGCTGCGAGACATCCAAAAATTCACCGGATGCCTGCCATCTTTGAACCTCTTCATGAGCCGGCTCGGAGAGAAGGCTCTCCCCCTCTACCGACTCATGAAGAAGTCCGCTCACATTGAGTGGAATGACCAGGTGGACCAAGCTTTCCACAAGCTGAAAAAGATATTGTCCACACCGCCTGTCTTGGCGGCCCCAACTGAGAAGGACCCCATGTTCCTCTACATCGCCGCCACCAGCCGGGTGGTCAGCACAGTCATCATGGTCCAGTGTCCAGAAGAAGGCCGAGCTCAGCTAGTCCAGAGGCCGGTATATTATTTGAGCGAAGTATTGTGCACCTCAAAATAGAACTAGCCGCACTATCATAAAATGTGCTATGGTGTGTACTTCGCCTCCAAGAAACTCAAGCCCTACTTTCAAGAACATGCCATCACGGTCGTATGCACTGGCCCCCTTGCCGAGATCATAGGCAGCCGAGACGCATCCGGACGAGTGGCAAAATGGGCCATTGCGCTGGCTCCTTACACAATCTACTATCAGCCCCGCACCGCCATCAAGTCCCAAGCATTGGCCGACTTCCTCGTCGACTGGGCCGAGACCCAGTACCTGCCACCGGCCCCCGACTCCACTCATTGGCGGATGCATTTTGACGGATCCAAGATGTGCACCGGCTTGGGAGTCGGCATTGTCCTCACCTATCCCAAGGGCGACAAACTCAGATACACATTGCAAATCCACTTTGCCGCCTCCAACAATGTGGCCGAGTACGAGGCGCACATACACGGGCTCCGGCTAGCCAAGGAACTTGGCATCCGCCGGATCCTGTGTTATGGCGACTCGGACTTAGTGGTTCAGCAATCATCTGGCGACTGGGATGCCAAGGACGCAAACATGGCAAGCTACCGTTTCCTCGTCCAGCAGCTCAGCGGATATTTCGAGGGGTGCGAGTTCCTTCACGTGCCACGGGCCGACAATGAGCAAGCAGATGCCCTGGCACGAATAGGCTACACCCGACAAGCTATACCAACCGGCGTCGCCCTCCAACGCCTCCTCAAGCCATCTGTCAAGCCGTCTCCGGAGTCCAGTTCCATCTTCGTGCCGCCTGACCCCGACGTAGTCGGATCCGACTTCGGGACCAGGCAGGCGGCCCGGGGACTTCGGCAGCCGGCTCGGGGACTGCCATAGTCAAACCCGGCCCGAGGACTGTAGCAGCACAGCAGGCGGAGGCCGACTCCAACTCCTCACAACCCAGCCCGCCCACCCTGGTTGCAGTAGCCGTTTTGGCAATCGAAGAAGTCACAGCTCCATCATGGGATCGGCCCATCCTCCGTTTTCTGATAAATGGAGAGCTGCCGACTAACGAGATCTTGGCAAGACAAGTCCAACGCCGAGCCGGAGCTTACACGATAATGAACCAAGAGCTAGTTAGGCGCAGTGCTACCAGAGTCTTCCAGCGCTGTGTTGAGCCAGAGAAAGACATAGCAATCCTCGAAGACATCCACCAAGGCGAATGCGGCCACCATGCCGCCTCCAGGATGCTCATCGCAAGGCCTTCCGCCATGGATTCTTCTGGCCGACTGCTTTGGAGGATGCCAAGGAACTAGCAAACACTGCAAAGGGTGCCAAGTCTTCGGCTCCAAGCAAAACATGCCAGCTTCTGCACTCAATACCATCCCCATCACCTGGCCTTTTGCCGTCTGGAGGCTGGACATGGTCGGCCCATTCAAGACGGCGTGCGGCGGCATGACACATCTGCTTGTCGCCGTGGACAAATTTACCAAGTGGATTGAAGCAAAGCCGATCAAGAAACTGAATGGGCCAACTGCCGTGACATTCATTGCAGACATTACAACCTGGTATGGCGTACCACACAACATCATCACCGATAATGGCACAAATTTTGCCAAGGGAGCACTGGCACGTTTCTGCGCAACACAGGGCATCCGATTGGACTTAGTGTCCGTTGCCCACCCGCAGTCAAACGGCCAAGTCGAGCGAGCAAACCGCCTCATCCTCTCCGGCATCAAGCCCCGACTGGTCGTGCCACTAGAGCATTCGGCCGGCTGCTGGCTCGACGAGCTATCGACCGTCCTCTGGAGTTTGCGCACTACCCCAAACAAGTCAACCGGCTTCACCCCCTTTTTCCTTGTATATGGTGCCGAGGCTGTCATCCCAACTGACATCGAGTTCGACTCACCTCGGGTCACCATGTACATGGAAGCGGAGGCTAAGGAAGCAAGAGAAGACGGTGTCGACTTGCTGGAAGAAAGCCGGCTGTTAGACCTCAGCCGATCAGCCATCTACCAGCAAGGCCTACGCCGTTACCATAGTAGAGGGTCAAGCCAAGAGCTTTTCAAGAGGGAGACCTTGTGCTCCGGCTGATACAGCGAACAGCCGGCCAGCACAAGCTCTCGGCCCCTTGGGAAGGCCCCTTCGTCATCAGCCGGGCTCTGGGAAACGACTCCTATTACCTAATAAATGTGCAGAAGCCGAAGGCACACAAGAGAGACGACTCCAGCAAGGAGTTGGAGCGCCCGTGGAATGCCAATCTTCTTCGAAGATTTTACAGTTGAAATGCAGTATGTATCACGCTACCTTTTGTATTAAGTATGAGACAATGGGTCCCCCGAGGAGTTCTCAGGGACTACCCTATTTTATCTATGTATGCCGGGTATCATACCCATCGTTACCCTAGTACATTTATTTTCTCCGTCCGGCACCGGGTTCGACTAGTCGGCCCGGGGACTTGCCGCCCTGAGTTATGTCCAAGTTCTACCTGTAGTCAGACAAGTAATGTGCCGGCACCCAAGCCCTCTCTTGCGAAAGTCACAGCTCGAAGAATCGGCTGCCCGACTAGCAAGAGCCAAAGGCGGAAAGGATGCCCACATGAAAAAACGGCTAAGGACTAACAAACTTACATAACACAAGACGACTCCTCCCTCGCCAACCGGCTGTTGAAGCAGTCGGCAGCCCGGCTTCCCTTCCTACTCTGCTACAATCTAAGAAAGCTTGAGTACTTGCCTTCCCAGACGGCTGAACTCCTTACCCGGCCAGAGACTGCAGAGCAGCTATCCGGCTGGGAAGGTGGCAACCAAGGGAAGGCGGCAAAGTAAAAAAGCCGAGAGATAAAAAGCAAGTAGGAATGGAAGCCAAGCACATGCATAATAATATTTACACAAAAGGCCTTCGAGAGGCCGGCATTCAACGAAGTTTGAATACACCCCCAGTGGGTGGAATTGCACAAAGATAACAAATCTGTTCAAAGAGTGACAAGCAGGGAAGTAAAAATAGTGAATCAAGCCAAGGGAGCGCCCGGAGCGTCAGGAAGATTGGTGGAGACAGCGGTGTCGGCTGGAGGAGTGGCCGGCTGGCGAGTCTCGGCCTGGTCGTCGCCGGTGGCAGGCGGAGCATTCGCGCGTGCCTCATTGCTGGAGGCACGGCCAGGCTGAGGCTGGCTGGCTGCTCCGACATCCGGCACAACGTCTTCGCCGTCTTCCTCCTTCTCCTCTTCGCCCTCGTCGCTGGAGTCAATCTCCTTCGCCGAGTCTTCACCGTCAGCTGGGTTCAGCCCGAACCATTCCTCCGGCTGCACGAAGCCGTCCTCGTTCACCTCAGGAGCAAAGGTGCCAGTGTTGGTGAAGTCGGCGATCACCTAGGCTTGCTGGATGATAGCCGGCTGCACCGCCTCCAGCTCCTCGTCAGCCTCCTGCCGCCAGGTGCGCAACTGGTCCAAGTTCAGCCCAGGGTACCAGGCCCGAACAAACTCTAGCGCCCGTCGAGCCCCGGATCGAGCTGCTGAGGCCTTCCAGGCCTCAAGGCGGCCGACTGCTACCTCCAGCCAGTCGGTAGTACGGCTGGGGGTGCGAGGAATTACTTCGCCAGGCCAAAGGGCGGCCAACACCTATGCTCCAGCATGCTGAAGCCGGCGGAGCATGCTGTAGGCCGGCTGGAGGCGGGCCTGGATCGCCAGAAGCTGCTCCTCAAGCGACCGGTTGGCATCCGGCGCGATCTCAACCCCAGCCCGCCACCGGGCCTCACGGTGAGCTTCGATGCTTTGGTTGGCAGTGACGGAGTAGCCAGGAAAGTACTCTTCACAAAGAAGAAAGAAACAGAGCAAGTCGGGAGATAAACTGGCTTACAAGGACAAGCAAAGAGTGAAGAAGAAGGCGGCCTACCGTACACCAAATCCTCGAGTCGGCCGTAGCCTTCTCTCAGAGCTTGCCTTGCCTCGGCCCAGCTCGCCGCCTCGGTCTCGTATTTGGCTTTGAGGGTGGCCTCGCTGTCCTGCGCCGCCTTCAGGGCCGCCTTGTGGCTTTCCTCCTGGTCGGCCAGTTTCTTGGCCAGGCGGTCACGCTCCTGAGCCAAGGCACTGAACTCACCCTCCTTGGTGCGAAGGGCGGTCTGGGCCCACCCAGCTGCTGCCTCAAGTCGGCGTTGGCTCCTGCCAGTATGGAAAGAAGAAATTAAGAAAGAAGTCGGCAAGAAAGATCCGACCCGACTGCTCAACAGTCGGCCAAGAATCTCGGGGACTACACCCAGTGGGTGCGCTGACGCGCCCCCACGTGAGATAAAAGGACAAAGACACTCACGCTGGCTCTCCGACAGATCGGGGGCCTTTTGGTCCGCCTCCCGGACCTGGGAGTTAAAGGTAGCAGCGTGGAGGTTGTGATAATCCTGCAAACAGGACGAAGAAGCAAGCAAGAACAAATCAGTAAAACAAAGTCTTCAAAGAAGTTCCAAGCCGCCTGCTCAGCAGCCAACTCGAAACTCGGGGACTACACCTAGTGGGTGCGCTGACACGCCCCCACGAAAAAAATCAAGAGCAAGAGAACTCACCCGAACGACCGCCCGTGTCGCAAGAAACTCTCGGGTACACTGCTGCAGCGCGGTGGCCTGAGCCTGAAGCCGGCTACGGACATCTTGCGCCGCCAAGTTCAACGCGGCTGTCCCACTGCCCGGCATCCACCCTGGTGAGCTAGCGATGGCCGACTCCAGATCATGCGACAACGAGCTGGAACCGGCTGCCCCCTGCGGATCCGGCTCTGAAGCCGCCCTCCCCGCGCGCCGGCGAGTCTGCGACAAGACCACAAGATCCGCCTTGGCAGGCGGCCCTCCTCTAGTCGGCTGCTCAGGCGGCACCTCGGGCTGGCTGCCTTGGCCGGTCCCGGCCGACGGAGACGGCACCGTTTCTCCCTCCGGGACGACTACGTCGCCCCCCTCCCTCTCCATCACCGGCGGGTCACGGCCGCTTTCCTCCAACGGGGGCACCGGGACGTCCGGGGGTGCGGAGCGAAGGGGGATGACGAGTTGCGGAGGCTGGCCACGCAGGGCCTCCGTCGTCCTCTCTGCGGCCTCGGCCTACGCCCGGGCCCTGGCTGCCGCGTCGGCCTGCACCTCGGCCGACTCCGCCGTCGTCTCCTGGGCCTACTCGGAGGCGGTTGCCCTTCGCTCCTCCCGCGCCTCCCGCGCGTTCCGCTCCGTCGCCGCCTGAAGCTCGGCGCGGGGGTCTATGCGACGGGATCCCCCAGATCCTCCCGCTCCGCCGACTATGCAGGCGGCGGTAGTCCACTCAAGAGAGAGCGGGGCCCTGGTTGACGAAACGGAGAAAGGACTTAGAAGAGCATCAACTAAAGAAAGAAAGAAAAGTGCGTAAGGACCAGAACTTACACCGAGACCGCACAAGATCTTCACTCGGTAGCCGCCGCGTCTTGTGGAGAAAATCGATGTGGTCGTCGCATACGGTGGAGCCGTCCCAGGAGCTCGACATCGGAGCCATGACGGTGAGCGTGGCGGCGGAGAGCGCTCGGCGCGGAGGCAGCGGGCTTGTGGAGCGCTGGGAAGAAGAAAGAATGGCGGAGCGGGAGCACGGCGAAAGGCTACTGCAACGAGGAAGAAGAGGGAGGAGGCAGAACGAGGGCGAGCGTGCGAACGACTGCCGCTCCCCCTCCCCACCCCTACTTATAGCGTTGTGCGGCGAAGCCGAGGATGTGAGGCACGGGGGGGCGTGGGATTAACTGTGCCCACTCCCCCACAACTCGCTATTATCGCGCCTTTATGGCGTGCGGGAACCGCCGTCGGAAGACGCGCGGTCGTTCGGGCCACAGAAGATCCACGCACGGGCCGAGGCCGGAAGTGGTGGGCCCCAGCCGGAGGCACCGTCCCGTCACGCGCATGGGCTGGCAGGCCCTTCCAGTCGAAGGGTGCCACATGGCGCGCGGTTAGCAGGCGGTCAGGCCGCCGCCTGGCTAGCGTGCTAGCTGGTTCCCCCCTTCGGATTTTGAGGAGGCTTCGCCAAGAAGGCACGCGCAAGGGAGGCCGGCTCCTAGCTGCTGGCTCTTCAGGATAGGAAGCTGGTCGAGCTTCTCGATTCCCCCTTCAGCCGCGAAGCCCAGCCAGCTTCGGGGACTACTATCAGAGTAAATGACCATGGGTAGCCTAACCGTCTCCCTTTGGCCCTCAGAAAAAACAATGGGCCGACCGAGCCTTGAAGCACCCAAGACACGAGGCCGCCTTCTTCCGGCCGGCTATCACATAGGCCGGCTGGCGGAAGGCGGCCCGGCCATAAACAACCTTTGGAGGATGCCACGATAAGGCCGACTCCAAGAAGCCGACCCATGAAGGACCGACTCCAAGAAACCGGCCTTAGAGGATCGACTCCAAGAAGCCGGCCCCTGGCAGACGGCCGTGGGCCGCACCCTAAAAGTCCACCCCCCATAACGGTGACGGGACAGGGCGTGGATACAGTTAACCCTGCCACCCCTGAATCCCGGAACATACATGGCTACAGTACGCCGTACGGGGCGGCCATCTCTTGTCTGGCGAGGCACTATTGCCATGCGGATCATGACGCCATCCATGACGGTTCGCCAGTACGGCCCGTAGGCGGCGGGCCCCTTCGACCAGAGAGACATCCGAAGGCGGCCTGACCTCCCCCAGCCGGCCTGAGGCCGGGCCAGCTTCCTATAGCTGGCTTGCTCCCCTCCTCGGGACGTGCGCACCATTAAGCAGACAAGACGAGGTAAGGCTAAAGTGAGAGCCTGCAAGGCGGCAACACTTTAGCCATGCTTACCTCGACAAAGCCCTCGTCATCAGAGGCGAGGCGACAGTAACCAGCCCCCCGACAAGACCCCCCAAGCGATGGGGCCGGCCTGTCGACCAATGGGCCGGGAGCCGGCGGGACCCACCAGTCGGCGGGCCCCAGAAGCCGACGGTCGTAGACGTTGACGGCCTGGACCCATGCCCAGCCAGATTACCATTGTACCGCCGGGGGGTAGGCCTATATAAACCACCCGGGACACCCATGCAAAGGGTTGATCTCAGAGAGTCTTAGACACTACCATAGGAAGAGAAGAGAGCTAGCCTTGCCCTTCTTCCTCCTCCCACCGAACGGCTCAAGGAGCCTCTTGTAGCTTCTTATCAATCTAGTGATCATGCAGAGACCCCGCAAAGTAGGAGTAGGGGTATTATCTCCTCGGAGAGCCCCCAACCTGGGTAAGATCCGCCGGCGTGCATGTCTTCGCCTTATCCCGTTTCCAGGCACCGGCGATGTCTTACTGGCTCCCACAATGATAAGCCATCCGTTGGCATATGTCGCACCTACCACCCGACACACAAAGTACTTAATACAGTGCAGACTCCCGGATCATTCCGGTCGTACTATGTGTGTAAGCTATACCTGGGGGCTTCCAATTCGGAAGCTAGACATAATTACTTTAAATGGCTTTTTGCCCATTGCATATGCGTTCCTTTTCCATCTGTGCCTTTTCTTCACCATTATATGCATCGATATGACTTAAGATGTGGCCAAACTGGGTTGCCTGGCTCTTGTGTTTATGCCCTACGTTCCCGTTAATTCGGCTAGGGCATAAGGGGAGCACCTCTATGATTGTTACTGCCGGTACAGCCGGATGTGTACCTCGGACTGGGTGAAGCCAAAAGCTAGTTTCCTTAAGAGAATATTCGATCGGTGAACAAAGGATGTATTCGTTGGTTACAACAAAAAAACCCAGAAGTTTTGTATCCTGCGCCATCGTTCATAGTCCGGACATGTGCATCGACACATGCATACCCAGGGAAAGGAACCCCTAACAGAACTATTCTCCCTGGAAGATGTTTCTTGCTATCCATGTAATATAACATAACTAGTTGGGTACTTGTCTGTTCAAGCACTTATGACCCCTATGCCTGGTCTCCACGCATACCCCGGTTTTTGGATAACTGAGCAGGTATTCGGACACACCCCGGACTATAGGATCCGGGGGCTGAAGCGAAAAGGTCTGCCATGACAAATGATTTCAATCCGGCTAGGGGCTACTTATGCCAATTAAATTACACAGTCACTGAGACTGACTATATTCCTCCTATATACCATCTAACAGGCTATCTAGCCTACAATCTTGTTGAGAATACTTAGCGGCTAACGCTACCTGGTCATATACCAGACTCATGGGAATTTCTTGCCCATCGGGCCCCACCGGTCCTACTTCGGCCATATGGTTCGGGTACAGCTTGGTGTAGCGTGTCTTCACCATTGCCCAGGCTTCTCTTGCTCCTTGCCGGCATGCTGATATCTTCCACAGACAGAAGAGCCGCCGGGCTCCTTGAAGGAGGTCCTCAAGCTCCCCCATGCCATTCGGCAGGAGGCTTGATGGCCACAAGGCCTGAGCAACGCCGTGCATCACCTGCCAACCACGCTCGTGCAACTGCGAAAGTTCTTGTAGTAAATCACCTGCAGATGAGAGCATCTCCTCTTCAGGGCGACACGTTAATATTCCCTGCAAGCAACAAAATTTCAAAAAAACGTCCTCGTCGAACTATCACACAGTTCACATGAGCTCCTACCATAAATGCTGCGTCGAAGCCTTTTGTTCTCCTTCACGGAGTCCGCCAGTTGAGTGCGGACGTCCTTTACTTCCACGTCCAAACGAATATTGGCATCTTGTAGCTTGTTCTTCTCTTGCTTCACCTTCGTAAGGATGCGCTCGCCAGCCTTTAGCTGCCGTTGGAGATGCGAGTCGCCACCCATCACGCCCGCCGGATTCACCCCGGGATTGTCTGCAGAATTTTCTGTTAGACTAACCGCAAAACCAGCCATTTACTAACTGGTACATCTGCGTATAATAGAGACAAATATTACCAGAGGGGGCCTTCCGGGATCCCTCTAACTTGGCTACCGCATCAGTCAACTGGGCCTTGCATGCCTCTAGCTCCCGCGCCAATTGTTCATTCTTGTCCACAAGGACTTGTACATATATTGATCCTTCAAACAGTTGTCCCAACTATTCCATGTCTCAGGGGCTATTGCTATACATACTTATCAAAATTTCTTACCCGTATGTCTTTGGTATACTGGTTTGTCGCTTGGGCAAGCCCGCCTCGAACATCTCGGACGTATGCGTCCACCGAATTGAAGGCATTAAAAGCCTCTTCGGAAAAGATGTTGTTTCGGAGCACGGCCCTCCGGCGCCAGTGATTCATGGCGCTCTCCACTTCGGAGTTCGTGGCCAAACACATATATGCATCCTCCGTCGGGGAACTATGTGGTGCTGGCCCCATGTCCGCCTCCGCCCCCAAAGCCGGTTCTGGAACCTGGCTAGTGGAGGCGTGATTGGTGGGGTCCCCGGATATAGTACGATTATTCCTCTTCCTGCCAGACACAAAGGGCGCTGTCATATTTCAAATTATATAATCGCAGGACAGGTTATTACCTTACCACTATAGCGGTGTGTCAACCCTCACCACCTTCCTCTTGATCCTGCCCGATCCGGACGCCCGTGGTTGACGAGTCCCTAGGGGTCGGCCCCTCGCTCCGGCCATTGTCTCTGCAAACAGAACGACGCCTCAAGGGTAAATTATAATACCTGAAGGGAGGCCTCTTCCGAGGATAGGGTTTTTTAGTTTGGCTTACACGTGACACGGGGAGCAGTCCAGGGTAGTCGGCCGTAATCGACACTAGGGCGCCATCCCAGCTCGCTTGATAGAATACCCCGTTGACATGCTCCACAGTGATATCCGGATCTTCTTTGAGTCCCGGATCTAGGGCCCTTCCGGGGTCCTCTGGTTGCAGGGAGGGGCTGAAGATTCCTTCTACGGCCCTCCTCAGATCCTGCTCAGAAGCATTGACGCAAGTAATCTTACCAGAAGAACACTTGAGTAAGTGAAGCAGGGAAAAGAATGGCAACTCACCCACTCAGGAGGGTTGTACATGCAGAATCCGTCCCACGTTTTTATGCGAAGGAATTTCTCCTCTTCCCCTTTGTACAAATCAAACAATATCCTTGCCAAAACGGCAGCAGAGTCCGGACCCTTACGGCCGCAGCGGGTGGCGTCGTCTTCCCCATTGAAATGCCACATGGGCTTCCCCTGATATTGGAGCGGTTGCACTCCCCGCCTTATGCATATCGCCATGACCTCAACTATCGTCAGTCTGGATTTGGCCAGTAACTTTATCCTATTCATCATGAGGTATATTTCCTTTGTGTCCTCTTCTTGAGGGCCCGAGGGGCGCCAGCTTAGGCGTGCCTTCGGCGGGGCGTTGCTGAACTTGGGGAGACCTGTCCGGACTAGATTCGGAAGGGGAACGTCGTCTATATAGAACCACTCTGAAGGCCAGTTTTCTGGTGCCTTCTCAAGTGTGCCGGACAGGTATCCAGTTTCGGCGATGCGCCATACTTCGGCCCCGCCCACTTGACATAGGAACTCTCCCTGGGTGCGGGGGACTAGGCAGAACAACTTCCTCCATAATCCGAAGTGTGGTTCGTAGCCTAAAAACAGCTCGCAAAGGGCGACATACCCCGCTATGTGCAGATAGATGCAGGGGTAAGATTGTGTAACTAGAGGCCATAGAACTCCAGGATCCCATGAAGAAACGGGTGGATAGGAAACCCAATGCCCCTCAGCAGATGCGGGATGAGGCATATACGCTCCTCCGAAGATGGGTTAGGAGATCCCTCAGCTTGTTCCCCTCCGTCATAAGTGGCTATTCTAGCTCGAACGAGGACCATGAACGCCGGTGGGAGAAACCCTTGGGTTTGTAACTCTATGAAACGGGTATGAGGAACTGAACACTCTCCCCAAACCCCCGACTTGGAACGAGAAGGGTGAGCAGAAGAGCTGCGACGGCCGGCCATGCTGGAATGGTTTTTCGCGGAGCGCTCTGTTGGATGCTAGCTCTGGGAGGGAGAGTGAGGTTTGGATCTGAGAATCCCCGTCCCTTCAAATAGATGGTTAGCCCAGAGGATCGAGGGTGGCAAATGCAAAAATGCCTTGACTCCTCGCATTCGCTCGACACGTGGAGATGGTCATTACCTAGGCGCTGAAGCCAAGGAGCACAACATTGATTGGAGGCTGGACACTATTTGTCGTAACAGGTATTTTGGAGTATTCGGAGATGAAACCCGCCTTGTAATGCCGAAGACAATACTGCGTGTCGGACTCATCGTTATTGAAGCATGGTTCAGGGGCTACTGAGGGAGTCCTGAATTAGGGGGTATCCGGACTGCCGGATTGTGTACAACGTCTGGACTATTCAAGCGTGAAGATACAAGACTCAAGACTTCAGCCCGTGTCCGGATGGGACTCTCCTTTACGTGGAAGGCACGCTTGGCGATCCGGATTGTGTTTCCTTTCTTGTAACCGACTCCATGTAAACCCTAGCCCTCTCTGGTGTCTATACAAACCGAAGAGGTTGGTCCTTAGAAGGCCGGTCACAATTACAATCATACCATCATAGGCTAGCTCTTAGGGTTTAGCCTCTACGATCTCATGGTAGATCAACTCTTGTACTACCCATATCATCAATATTAATCAAGCAGGAAGTAGGGTTTTACCTCCATAGAGAGGGCCCGAACCTGGGTAAACATCTGTGTCCCTTGCTTCCTGTTACCATCAGCCTTGATGCACAGATTGAGACCCCCTACCCGAGATCCGCCAGTTTTGACACCGACACTGCTAACGACGACGCTTTGGTGGTGTCTCAGGAGAATTATTCTCGGCCGGGTTCTTCCCACCTTTGCAGTCATCCTCTTTGGGTGTATCCACCATATACACGTCATACGTAGAGGTAGCCATCCAGCGTCCGGTAAGCGGCAGGTTCTGGCCTTGTTCTTCTCCGTCATCGTCGTCCATGTCGTCGATGTCCTCGGGAGAGTAATCAAGAATGTCGGTTATGTCCTCGACAGTGGCTATGAAGTGGGTGGTGGGTGGGACGTAAAATTACCTGCTCTCAGCCCCTAGTGCGGGCCGGTCATAGTTCTGCAGCGATTCTTCCATAATGGCGAGAGATCGCATTAGGTCCAGAGCCTCGTTTAAGGGCGAGGTATGGACAAGGAAACAAGAATCCATGGAGCGGGATGGGACAAGAGTTCCCTGGCCGAGCTCGTGCAACACAGACCTTAAGTGTTCGGAGCTGGTGCGTGGAGGTGAGTCCGGCTCGGTGAGGATAAAGGGAGCCAGGAGTGACTCTGGGCCGGCCGGTGAAGCGATTCCCTCCATATATCCGGTGTTGTGCTCTATGACTGTGAAGAGCCCGGCGGGTTCTAAACTCCCGTCTTCGGACTCGGTGAGGAGTTTCGGATCTGAGGCTCGAGCAGCGGTTAGGGCCGTGAAGCCTTGGAAGATAAAGTGATGTGAAACATCCTACGGTCATCCCCATGGACCTACCATCATCTCACCAAGTGTCGAGAGGACCCATGACACGAGCACGAGCTAGATCTCTCGAGACCGAGGTGACTTCTTTCCTTAGTGATATCTCATTCGATCCTCTCGAGACATGGCTACTATCTAAGTCTGGAATGTTGTGCATGATTAGGTACCAAGAGGACCATCCTGAGGATGCACGTGAAGATGGTGAAGCTCCCAAGTCCACGGATGAAGAGAACCAACGGAAGAAGGCCAGGACAACTTCTAGGCCCAAGACATCCGGCCATGGCCCCGGACATTCAGCCCCTGGAGCATCTACTACAGCCGCAGCCCAGCCGGAGCTACAGGCCCCGGTCATCCGGCCCAGGACCCGGACATCCAATGCATAGTGAGCAACCGGACATCCGACTCGACCCCCAAAAATCCGGCTCCCATTCACAGAAGATGGACCCCTTCCAGCCCAGACATCCGGCCAAACCCCTAGAAATCCGGCCCTTCACATTGCCCCAGACGTTCGGCCAGGGCTCGGACATCCGGACCAGTCCTACCCAATGAGATCCAAGATGGCGCCAGGCAAGCCCGGACGTCCTGCACCTCACGAGCGCCCAGACATCCGGCCGACGCCCGGACATCTGGCCTCACCTGTCTGCGCATAGTATAGGGCCGAGCCCATGTACCCCCCTTCGCCCCCTAGACTATATAAACTCCTCCTCCACCCTCTTTCTAGGGTTTGCATTGTGATAGGTCATAAGTTGAGATAGAGCTTTGCTCATCCATCCGGATCTACTCCACCGTGAGGGACCGACACCTCTTCGGAGAAGATCCACTTGGATTCAAGACCTCCTCTCGGAGAAGACCCTCCTCAAGACCTCCTCACAAAGAAGAAGCGATACCCTATGTATCGTCCCTTGTTGGATTCAGAACTTGTACCCTTTTGTGTTTCGAGGATCTAGCACATGTGTGACTATATTCTTGTTGGTGGAGTGTTTTCTCTTGTGTTTCCACTGTTTCCCCTCTCGTGTTCATCGTGTTCTTGGTAGAATTCTCTCGAAACGTGAAAGATCGGATGTCTAGGGTTCTACCCTATATCATCTTGGTATCATGAACCATGTTGATCATGTTTTTGGAGCCCCCACCCTTTGTTTTCTAGCTTGATTTTGTTGATTTTGTCCTAAAGCCAAAAATCCCCACCAAAAATAGCCCCAATTTTTTTTTGTGATTTGTTGGTGTGATGAAGTTTTGTTGGATTTGATCCACGGATCTGCTTTGCCATGTGTGCATCTAGCTTTCCTCCATCTTCTCCGCAATTTCCATCCACTATATCATCCGATTTTTACCCTGGAGTTGCCCTTTTTCCCCATGGAGTTCTTCGTGTCCGTCGACGGATACAGCGCCCGGACATCCAGTCTATGTTCCCCGAACATGCGGCTCCTGGCCCAGACATCCGTCCCCTAACAGCAGCAACTCCATCCACCACCGCATTTTCCGCCTAACTTTCGCCAAATTTTGCCCTGGTGCACACGCATACTTCCGCATACCACCATCACTTCCTCATACCACCACCGCCTTTTGCAAGCACCACCATCACTTACCGTGACCACCTATGACAATTTTGACCCATTTTGGTCTTTGAGAATTTGAGTTGTGGTTCCCGTGTCCTATTGTGTTTCAGCTATATAGGTACAGTTCGACGTGAACATCACCACCGCTCATCTTTGCCAAGGACTCGTCATCGCCAACAACTTTCCGTGCTTACAAACAACTACCGCCGTGGTAACCTCGACGACATCTTTGTCTTTTCCATGCCATTTGCGTTGATAACCACATAGCCTTACTTTTGCGTTGCTTACCCATCGAGACTAGCCTTTGAGTATTGCCTGCAACGTGACTTGTGCACTTTAGTGATCATACTCCACATAGCATACATACCATATCATAATGGTGCATATCTTGGCATCATCTTTTGTGTCACAAAGTTGTCATCGCATACACAATTGCTATCTTGGTTTGTAAAGTTTGGCATGCGAAAAGAGCTCAAAAGTGAAAGAGCGAAACAAGCTTTTAAGCAAGAAGGAAATATAAGCAAAGAGCTTATAAGCAAGAACCATAGCATCATACTACATTAAGATTGTCATCTCCGATCATCTTGGATCATACCACCGGAATACCATACATATAGCATACTTGGGATAGAATTCATTGCATTTTTGCCTAGTAGGTTGTGCACAAGTTCCGTATAAGCCTATACTGCAATCATGCTAGAGCCTCTCTAATGTTGTACAACAAGAGCATTTTTCGTGGTCTCCACATTTTGGCTCATCCTTTTGTAGCACAACCCCACTTATCTATATGTGTTTGTGTTACCATGTACCATATAATGTTATTCGTCTACTTTGTGAATTTGTGAATCTTTTCCAACATTATTGAAGCTCACTAACAATTGCATCAAATATTGTGCCACCATCCTAACCAAGCTCCACCATAAGCTTTTACTTGTGTAGGTGTGAGAACAGACAAGAATTGGTAACAATTATGCTATTTCCTGGTCCACATTTGAGTGATCATTGATCCATCTTCAACATTGGTCAAGGTACATTTGGTATAAGTTCTTCTCTTTCTCCCACTCACATATTTGCTTGGAATGATGGATAGGCCACATTCCTCTACCAACCCATTCTTAATCGAGCAAGACGATGACAAGTCATCGTATGTTACCAAGAGCCACCTCTTAGGTGCACAAAGAGCTTTGTACCAAGAACAACAAGCAATGACCGACCACATCGATAATCTCGCCACCGACTTGCGACTCTCCGAGCAACGAACAAGAGACTACTTTGACAACAAGATCGACACTCACAAACAATTGAATGATGCAAGAATGGACGAGATACGTGCCTTGTTGGTGAACCGCCATTCTTCCACTTCTTCCTACTCAAGATGGAGCCATTCAAGTCGACACACTGACGACACCCTTTCCGGATCAAGTACACCGACATAAAAAACTCTACGTCGAGCCGCGCGTCAAGACCGCCAAGCAACTCGCAATCCTCTACACGGAAATCATCCACAAGATCAAGTCGACGAGCAAGAACATCGACATCGTCAACACCAAGTTCCTCTTGCATAGGCTCAGGAAAGGAAATGTCAACATCTGCAAGAGGGGGAGTGAGCGCGACAACATCAAGACGAATAAGACACCGACGTCTTCAAAAACAACAATGTGAAGCACACGCTCTTGGGCGCAACATGCCCTTCAAGAATCAAGTCGAGCCATTCCCAACCACAACCGAGATAGGCGCAATCAAGAGGAAGCACTTCGCGAAGAAATTGAAGAGCGGAACTACCAACCAAGAGTGCATTGTCAAGTTCTTGAAGCTCCTCCACAATCTCGACAAGCTCCTCAAAAAGTTCAACAAGATCAAGATGACTATGTAAATCCTACACGCCAAGAGCAACATGAGGTTGATAATCCTCCACGTCAAGGGCGTCATCATCACCCTCGTCCGCAACATAATGAAGGGCAAAGCTATGGCAAGCTCAAGTTCAACATGCCCAAGTTCAATGGAAGCAATGTTCCCAAAGAGTACCTATCATGGGCATTGAAGGTCGACAAGATCTTTCATTTGCACAACTATGAGGAAGAGAAGAAGATCGCTACGGAATCACTTGATTTCCAAGACTATGTGCTCATATGGTGGGAACTAGTCCTTGAGCACCAAGAAGCAAGATGTGAACCACCGATCACCACTTGGGCTCAAATGAAATATGTCTTGCGAGCATGCTTTGTGCCCACCTACTACAACTGTGATATCTTCAAGAAGCTACAACTCCTCAAGCAAGGAACAAAGAGTGTTGAAGAATACTACAAGGAAATGGAGATAGCCATGATAAGAGCAAATGTCACGGAAGATGATGAGCAAATTATGTCCCGTTTCTTGAATGGCCTCAATCATCCCATCAAGAAGATTGTCGACTTCCAACCCTACTCCAACCTCATTGAGCTCGTGCATCAAGCTACCAAAGCGGAACGTCAATTGCAACATGACTTCAAGTACGCCATGTACTCTTCCAAGAGCTACATCTTCTCCGACACCCAAGCTTCAACGACTCCTCCAACTTCTACCTCAACCAAGCCATCTACAACCAACAGCGACAAGTCAAGCTACAAGAAAAATTCGACTACCTCAAGTCGTCCTCCTACTACAAGCAACTTCAAGCAACGCGCTTCATCATCAACTCCAATCGATGAGACCGTCAAGACAAGTTCTATCAAGTGTTTCACTTGCGGCGGCCGAGGCCACAAGTCCTTTGAGTGTACCAACAAGCGCACCATGATCCTCAATGACGATGGAACCTATGACTCCATGAGTGAATAAGAGATGGAAGCCCTTGAGCAAGTGGCCATGCAACAGCGCATGAACGAATATGAAGATGATCAAGTCTTTTGTGATGAGGATTCGAGCCCCGCTCTTGTTGTCTCCAAAGTCTTGACTCTTCAACATCAACAAGATGAAGACCAAAGATGTCACATCTTCCACACAAAGGCTGGCATCAATGGAAGGTCCGTCAAGGTCATCATTGATGGAGGTAGTTGTCATAAATTGGCAAGTGAAGAACTATGCCCCAAGCTTCAATTGGTCAAGATGAAGCACCTGCACCCCTACAAGGTCCAATTGCTAAGCGATTCCAGCACTATACAAGTTGAGCATAAGGTCCAAGTCTCCTTCAAAATTGGAGCATATGAAGACACTTTGGAGTGTGATGTCATCCCGATGTATGTTTTCCACCTTCTTCTTGGTCGACCATGGCAATTTGACCGCGGCATCATCCATAACAGACATACCAATCATTATAGCTTCTAGATGAAAGGGAAGGAATATGTGCTACGACCTATGTCTCCAAGTCAAGTGATCACTGACAAGCAAGCCATCCATCATGGAGAAAAGAGTGAGAGAGTGATCCACCAAAAAGAGAGTGAGTGCCAAAAGTCGAGTGCCTCCATGATGAGCGACAAGAAAAACTTAGTCCTATTTG
Organism: Triticum dicoccoides; assembly: GCF_002162155.2. Taxonomy (NCBI): domain Eukaryota; kingdom Viridiplantae; phylum Streptophyta; class Magnoliopsida; order Poales; family Poaceae; genus Triticum; species Triticum dicoccoides. The sequence continues at coordinate 339,025,014 of NC_041387.1, read as the reverse complement.
CCACCAAGAGTGAGACGAGAGAAGTCTGTGAGGACCTGTCAAGTGTTATGCACTATGTCCTTGTGTGCAAGGATGAGGCACCAAAAACTAACACTTCTCACGATCTACCTTTAGTGTTATCTTCTATTTTGCAAGAATTCCAAGATGTTTTCCCTGATGAGCTACCTTTGGGTCTGCCTCCACTACAAGGCATTGAGCACCGAATCGACCTCGTCCCCGGAGCACCTCTTCCTAACAAGGCTCCCTACCGCGTCAACCCCGAGGAAACTAAGGAGATCCAACGGCAAGTACAACAACTAATCGAAAACGGTCAAGTACGTGAAAGCTTGAGTCCTTGTGCCTTTTCGGTCACACATGTTCGAAAGAAAGACGGTACTTATCGCATGGTCTCCGATTGCCGTCCCATCAATGCTATCACCGTTAGATATCGTTATCCTATTCCAGGCTTAGATGATATGCTTGATGAGCTTAGCGGAGCCACCATTTTAAATTAGATTGATCTTTAGATTGGCTACTATCAAATACGCATCCAAGAACGTGATGAATGAAAAACCGCATTTAAGACCAAATTTGGCTTATATGAATGGCTAGTTATGCCAATGGGTTTATCCAAAGCACCCAGTAATTTCATGCGAGTCATGCACTTTGTTCTTCGTCCCTATATTGGTGTATTTGTTGTGGTCTATTTTAATGATATTCTTGTCTTTAGCAAGTCCCTCAAAGAGCATGTCACCCATCTTAGAATCGTGTTGCAAACCCTTAGGAAAGAGTGACTTTATGATAATACAGACAAATGCCTTTTTGGTGTTGATAAGCTTGTTTTCTTGGGTTTTGTTGTGTCTTCTAAGGGTGTTCATGTAGATTAATCTAAGATCAATGCTATTAAAACTTGGCCCCAACCAACCAACTTGCAACAAGTGCGTAGTTTTCTTGGTTTAGCCGGTTTCTATCATCGCTTTGTGAAGGATTTTAGCACCATTGCTTCACCTTTACATTCATTGGGTAAGAAAAATGTGCCATTTGTTTGGGGACCATCTCAAGATACCGCATTTAATGAGCTTAAGAATTTTCTTACTCACGCTCTCGTGCTTGCATTACCCAACTTTGACAAACCTTTTGAGATTCATTGTGATGATAGTGGTCATGGCATAGGAGGTGTGTTAACGCAAGAGAAGTGCCCCATAGCATACTTTAGTGAGAAACTTTCCGGAGCACAACTATATTATCCCATCTATGACAAAGAGCTATATGTTTTAGTGCGAGTTTTGGGTGAATGGTAACATTATCTTTGCCCTCACGAATTTATCATTCATACCCATCACAAAACGCTTAAGTACTTAAAAGGACAAACTAAGTTGAACAAGCGTCATGCAAAATGGAGTGAATTCATAGAGTCTTTTCCTTATGTCATCAAGTACATCAAGGGTAAGGAAAACATAGTGGCGGATGTCCTTTCCCACATATGCACGCTTGTCACTAAAATTGAATTGCATGTCATTGGCTTTGAGCACATAAAATACTTGTACGCACATGATCCTACCATTGCTATTCCTTATGCTAAGTGTTTGATGCATACTTCTTGGGAATGATATTACATCAAGGATGATTATCTTACGAGAGCTAACAAACTTTGCATTCCCGAGTCTTCTCTTCCTTTGCTCCTTTTGCAAGAGGCTCATGGAGGCAGACTCATGGGACACTTTGGACGAGACAAGACACTCGCCACGCTCTCCAAGAAGTACTTTTCGCCCAAGATGTTCCGCGATGTCTGATGCTTCACCAACCTATGATCTACATGTCGCAAAGCTAAGTCTAAAGCTCAATCCAATGCTCTTTACATGCCTCTTCCTGTTCCTTATCAACGTTGGGAAGACATTAGCATGGAATTTATACTTGGTTTGCCTAGAGCTCAAAATGGAAAGGATCCCGTGTTTGTTGTTGTGGACCGATTCTCTAAAATCGCTCATTTTATACCATGCAACAAGATAGACGATGCTTCACATATTGCGAATATGTTTTGTAGGGAAATCTTGCGCCTACATGGAGTTGCCAAGACGATCGTCTCAGACCGCTATGTCAAGTTATTGAGTTACTTTTGGAAGAATCTATTCACCAAGCTCAGAATCAAGCTCTTCTTCTCTTCGGCACACCATCCCTAAACCAACGACCAAACGGAGGTGACGAACCGTACACTCTCCACTCTACTTCGTGTGTTTATCAAGAGGAACATCAAGGAGTGGGAGGAGTGCCTACCCATCGCCGAGTACGCCAACAACCGTGCAATACATTCAACTACCGGCAAGTCCCCTTTCGAGGTCGTCTACGGTTTCAACCCGTAGTCCCCTTTGGACATTCTACCTCTTCCACTACAAGAGCGCACCAACATAGACGTGAGTGCACGAGCAAGCTACCTCTAGAAGATGCATGAAGATACAAGACTCATCATCGAGCGCCAAGTACAACTACTCACGACCAAGCTCAACTTCAACAACTAACCCATGATATTCAACATTGGAGATCTTGTGTGGCTACACCTTCGCAAGGAGCGCTTCCCCAATGAACGCAAGTCCAAACTCCTACCACGAGCCGATGGACCCTTCAAGGTGCTTGAATGCTACAACAACAACGCCTACAAGATTGACATCCCACATGACAAGTACTCCGTGAGTGACATCTTCAACGTCAATGATCTCTCCCCGTACCATGGTGATGAGGATTTTGATCCGAGGTCGGATCTTTTCCCAAGGGAGGGGAGATGATGCGGAGCATCCTACGGTCATCCCCATGGACTTGCCATCGTCTCACCAAGTGCTAAGAGGACCCATGACATGAGCACGAGTTAGAGCTCTTGAGACCGAGGTGACTTTTTTCCTTAGTGATATCTCATTCGATCCTCTCGAGACATGGCTACTACCTTAGTCCAGAATGTTGTGCATGATTAGGTACCAAGAGGACCCTCCCGAGGATGCACGTGCAGATGGTCAAGCTCCCAAGTCCATGGATGAATAGAACCAACAGAAGAAGGCGAGGACAACTTCCAGGCCCCGGACAACAGGCGATGGCCCCGGACATCCGGCCCCTGGAGCATCTACTACAGCCGCAGCCTAGCCGAAGCTACAGGCCCTGGACATCCGGCCCAGGACCCGGACATCCGGAGCACAGCAAGCAAACGGACATCTGGCTCGACCCCCGGAAATCCGGCACCGCATCACAGAAGTTGGACCCCTTCCAGCCCGTACATCCGACCAAAACCCCGGAAATTCGGCCCTTCACGTCGCCCCGGGCGTTTGGCCAGCGCCGGGACATCCGGACCAGTCCTGCTCAATGAGATCCAAGACTGCGCCAGGCTAGCCCAGACATCTGGCCCGACAGCCCGGACATCAGGCACCTCGCGAGCACCCGGACATCTGGCCCAACGCCTGGACAACCGGCCTCACCTATCTGCGCACAGTATAGGGCCAAGCCCATGTACCCCCGTTCGCCCCCTAGACTATATAAACTCCTCCTCCACCCTATTTCTAGGGTTAGCATTGTGATAGCTCAAACTTTGAGATAGAGCTTTGCTCATCCATCCGGATCTACTCCACCGCGAGGGACCGACACCACTTCGGAGAAGATCCACTTGGATTCAAGACCTCCTCTCGGAGAAGACCCTCCTGAAGACCTCCTCACGGAGAAGAACTGGTACCCTGTGTATCGTCCCTTGTTGGATTCATATCTTGTATCCTTTTGTGTTTCGAGGATCTAGCACATGTGTGACTAATATTCTTGTTGGTTGAGTGTTTTATCTTGTGTTTCCCTCGTTTCCCCTCTCATGTTCTTCGTGTCCTTGGTAGAATTCTCTCCAAACGTGCAAGATCGGACGTCTAGGGTTCTACCCTACATCATGAAGTCTCCTCGAACATCAGCAACGTAGTTTAGGTGACCAAGGGCGTAGCTGTCGATCTGCTCCAAATGGCCAATCGAATTGGCACGAAGTGCGAAGCTGCCGAATACGAAGATTTGGCTGGGGAGAAAAGTCTCCCTCAGGGCGGTGTTGACATGGATGGTTGATGGAGCCATCGAGTCTTCTGGTGATGACACAGTGGAACTCTCAATGAAAGCACCAATGTTAGTGTCAAAACTGGCAGATCTCGGGTAGGGGGTCCCGAACTGTGCGTCTAAGGATCGAAGGTAACAAGGAGGCAGGGGACACGATGTTTACCCAGGTTTGGGCCCTCTTAATGGAGGTAATACCCTACTTCCTGCTTGATTGACTATGATGAATATAGGGGTTACAAGAGTTTATCTACCTCGAGATCGTAATGGCTAAACCCTAGATGTCTAGCCTGTATGATTGTGATCCTCCCCATGGACTAAACCCTCCGGTTTATATAGACACCCGAGGGATCTAGAGTTGTACAACGTTAGTTACAGAAGAAGGAAAATACATGATCCAAACGCCAAGCTTGCCATCCACACAAAGGGGAGTCCCATATGGACACACGAAAGGTTCTTATATCTCGTATCTTCATGGTCCATCAGTCCGGCCCACATAACGTAGCCCAGACGGCCGAGGACCCCTTAGTCCAGGACTCCCTCAGGCGCGCCCTGGTGGGTTGTGCCCACCTCGGCCGCCTCCAAAACCGCCTCTTTGCTCTATAAACACCCTGAAAATCCAAAAAACCTAGGGGAGTCGACGAAACACAATTCCAGCCGCCGCAAGTTCCAGAACTACCAAATCCAATCTCCGATGATGCGTGAGTAGTTCATTGTAGACCTTCTGGTCCGTAGTTAGTATCTAGATGGCTTCCTCTCTCTCTTTTGATTCTCAATACAATGGTTTCTTGGATATCTATTTGATGTAACTCTTTTTGTGTATTGTTTGTTGGGATCCGATGAACTTTGAGTTTATGATCAGATCTATTTTATCCATGAAAATTATTTGAGTTTTGATCTCCTATATGCATGATTACTGATAGCCTCGTATTTCTTCTTCGAATATTTGGTTTAGTTAGGGCGACTAGATCGATTTTTCTGGCCATGGGAAGAGGTGCTTTGTGATGGGTTTGGTCGTACGGTGTTCTTTCCCAGTGACAGAAGGGGCAACAAGACACGTATTGAGAGTTGCCATTAAGGATAACAAGATAGGGGTCTGTTCCTACATGAATAGATCTTGTCTACATCATGCAATAATTCTTATTGCCTTGCTCCGTTTCTCCATGAACTTAATACACTAGATGCATGTTGGATAACTGTCGATGTGTGGAGTAATAGTAGTAGATGTAGGCAGGAGTCAGTCTACTAATCTTGGACGTGATGCCGATATAATGATCATTTCCTGGATATCTTCATAATCATTTGAAGTTCTATCAATTGCCCAACAGTAATTTGTTTACCCGCCATATACTATTTTTCTCGAGAGAAGCCACTAGTGAAATCTATGGCCCCCGGGTCTATTCTTTATCATATTTGACTCCAAGATTTATTTTTATTAGCTTTTATTTTCAGATCTATTTTCCAAAAACCGAATAATTCCTTGCTGCACTTTTCCTTTGTTTATTTTATTTTGTGTTTATTCGAGATCTATTTATCGTATCTATCACAATTTTATCCCATCAACTTGACAATTTCTGGTGCCGTTACCCGAAGAAGGGATTGACAACCCCTTATACGCGTCGGATTGCAAATATTTGTTCTTTGGTGCAGGTACCGTTTTGATAGTGTTGCTTGGTTCTCCTACTTGATTGATACCTTGGTTTCATAACTAAGGGAAATACTTACCGTAGCTATGCTGCATCATCGCTTCCTCTTTGGAGAAATACCGACGTAGTTCAAGCGACATCAGGTACATGCATCTAACTACTACATCTCTTGGCGGGCATCAACGAGCCACATGAAAATGTCTACCAACATGTCCACCATGAAAAACAAATGGAAGCATGCTTAGGGACCTGATCAGTCATTTTTTTGTTTATTTGTACACCTTCTCATACTTTGTCTTAAGTTGTGAAGTAAATATTGGGTCTGGTACGTGAATCGTTGATATGCATTAGCATGCATGTTACTTTTCGTTGTATTTATTGGAATGTTGTAACAAGAAAACCTTCAAGGCAAAACGCATGAAAGAAAAGCGGAAAGCTTCGTCACATTTTACTAGTACAATTTTATCTCGCTGAGGAATTACATTTACTAGCACAGTGTGTATACAAACAAATGCTTTAAGGTCGATAGCATTGCGAGATACCATTCTAGGAGCACAGAACTTCCTTTCCTCATCATGTTGGATATCCAGCATCCAGGTCCATGTGCCATGCACCAAATTATGAGTGCACAACCGCAAGGAATATTACTAATGATCTATCACGTATCGAAGCCACACCTTTCCAATAGTAAGTTGGGTGCATGAACAACACATCATTTCACACATCATAGAATTTTCTTGTAATAATTTTCCATGAAAAACACCACACGTGAAGATTGGACAGCATTGTTGCAGCAAGGCATATAATCCTTATTCGAAACATCAAGTATGGCTGTATGGGGATGGTTCTAAAAAATAATATTCCCTCGGTTCAGTTTATGGGCCTCAATTCCAAATCTAAACCAAGCATTGAACTAGTACTACAGTAAGGTGAGCGCTTACTACTATGCATGTGTTAGCAGTACAATGACCACATACGAATTTGATGATATGATTTGTGTAAGTTGTAATATGTCCATTTCGCATAATGTTTTCTTATTGTTGTTTATAATGTTTTATGCTTTATAACACTTTGTGGAGTAATTCTAATGCATTTTTTATCATAATTTGCAAGGTTTACATAAAGAGGGAGAATACCGGCAGTTGGAATTCTAGACTTGAAAAAGCTATGTCAGGGATATCTATTCTGCACATCTCAAAATCAGCTGAAATTTACGAAGAATTATTTTGGAATATATAATAAATATTGGAGAAAAGAACTACCAGAGGGGGATTCCATGTGGTGGGTAGTGGGCCACCTGACCCAGCTCCGGTGCCCATCTTCCGGTACATAAGGTCTTTTGACCTACAAAAAAAATAAGAAGAGGACTTTCGGGACGGAGCGCCACCATCTTGAGGCGGAACTTGGGCAGGAGCACTTTTGCCTTCCGGCAGAGCGATTCCACCGAGGGGAAGTTCCCTCCCGAAGGGGGAAATCGAAGCCATCGTCATCACGAACAACCCTCTCATCTTTGGGAGCCGAATCTTCACCAACATCTTCAACAATAGCATCTCATCTCAAACCCTAGTTCATCTCTTGTGTTCAATCTTTGTATCAGAACCTTGGATTGGTACCTATGGGTGACTAGTAGCATTGATTACATCTTGTAGTTGCTGCTATATGGTTTATTAGGTGGAAGATTATATTTTCAGATCCATTATGCTATTTAATACCCCTCTGATCTTGATCATGAATATTATTTTTGAGTAGTTTCCTTTGTTATTAAGGCCACAAGAGAAGTCATGTTGGAAGTAATCATATGAACTAGCGGGGTGACCCGCGCATTTGCGCGGCTAGATTATGCACTTGATGCTTCTCAAAAGGTGTTTGTGTATCTTCAAACATATTCAAAAAAAATCATTTGTATCGCCTCCCTTTGCAACTTAGCGATGTTGTATTTCTCAATTGCATACTTATTTTGAGATGTGCATACTTAGTCCGCTCCAGTTTTTCTTTATAAAAAGAAAATAAGATGGCTCTCTATGCTCTGATTGATTACTTGTATTATGCCCGATCTAAGGGAAATATAAATTGTTTCAAAGGAGGATTACTTTTTCTTAGATCTATGTCCTAACCCATGTTAAATAACTGACATCGATTATCCAGAATAGGAATATCTATTGAACATCCAATATTTTTTTGTACGCCTAGACTCTTCATATATTTTTTGTACGCCTAGGCTCTCTATGCTCTGATTTTACTTTAATTTTTTTCCATGTGACCATTTAATTTTTTATTACATGGTCAATATTTACTTCATGACCTCATTATATGGAATAGACTACTGTGCATAGTAAACACTTATTTTTCTCTTCTCAATAACACTGTTTTGCGGAATGGAGTATCAAGAATAGGAATATCACTTTAACATACAATATTATTTTCATGGGTAGACTCCCTATATTTTTTTGACCTTACATCTTATTTTGTATTAGATTTTCCTTTTAATGTTTTTTCTGTTGGAACTTTTATTTTTTAATTGCGTCGTCTATATATTTTTTTTTCTTTTCATAACCTTGTTATATAGAATAGACTATTGTGCGTATATCATAATTAAACTCTTAATTTTTTTTCTCCTCTCAATAACCCTTTTTTGCGGCATCTGTTCTCCATAACTTTCATATTAACCATTTAGTCACCTCACTCAACTTCTTGAAAGGCAGAGTTGTTTTCTGGTGGGGGAAGCCATGGTGATAATTGTTTATTTAGAGTGTACCTACGAAGCTTGATTTGTCAAACATGTTGGGGTGGAAGCATCTATGAGACACAGAATATGTGCAGTAAGATGATGGCATTGTTGACATGCCTTCCATCTGTCCGTCATGGCATCTCCGATATTTTGCAATGCTCTAATACATCGAAGTCTACTATTCAATGGACAACGGGCGTGTGGGCATTATCCAGATCAATAATTATGTTCCTCTAGTGCCTGATAGACGTTTGACATTATCATTGTCTATATTGTTCTGCTCGTGAATGGCCAGGTGTCCAGACATGTATGCATGCGGAGTGTGCTCATGTCTATTTTAGTCGAGCGTTTGTATAGAGGCCATATGGGGCAATGGATGTGTGTCCGTGTGATTCTCAGCTTGCAAACGTGAATAGTCTAGCCGGAAATCGATCAGCCATATGCCATGCATATTCTTGCCGGCGACCAATCAGTTGTGACGTGCGGAGACCAAAAAATATATCAATTATTTTTTTTCTTTGGTCATGCATGTGATGGATTCATAGCGAAGGATTTGTTCCTCTTTTTTTGCATAGTTGGAACTCATCGCATACGCTCAAACGTGGGAGATGTATAGTGTACTTAGTTCCTTCCAGCAAATCCCGCAAAAAGAAATCGCAGCCATACTTTTCCAAGAAAAACACAGGACACGTGACAGCTACATAGCCATATTAGATATGGACTCTGCCCTTTTTTCCAGCAGGTGCATAGCCGAATCAGACATGGACTTTTTTTTCTTTTGTTTTTGCATCGATGGACTTTTAACTCATCGTTTTAGCTTTTCACGTGCAAACCCGCATGTGCTGGTGGGTTTTTTTAACAACACGTGCTGGGGGTTAGCCTAGTAAACTTGTAAGTGTCCTTGTCATATACGTGATGTGATGGCACTTTTCCATCATAAATGACATGTGTACGTGACTGAGAGTTTGTACGTGCAACACAGTATATATGCCTAAACATAATATTTGTATGTAACGTTATATCTTTAAATCTCGTCCGTTCATACTAAATTGTTAATGGTCGAGATATTTTAATCTGTGTGGATGAACATGGTGGCTTCTTTTACTTATGTTTTACTTATATAATAGATTTGATATTTGTTCGGTATTTTGATGATATCTATGTTGTGATTCCCTTAGTGGTGTTATGTGAACGTAGACTACATGACACTTCACCATATTTGGGCCTAAGGGAATGCATTGTGGAGTAGTTATTAGATGTTGGGTTGCTAGAGTGATAGAAGCTTAAACCCTAGTTTATGCGCTATTCCGTAAGGGGCTGATTTGGATCCATATGTTTAATGCTACGGTTAGCTTTTATCTTAATACCTCTTTCGTAGTTGCGGATGCTTGCGAGGGGGTTAATCATAAGTGGGAGGCTTGTTCAAGTAAGAATAGCACCCAAGCACCGGTCCACCCACATATCAAATTATCAAAGTAGCAAACGCGAATCAAACCAACATGATGAAAGTGACTAGATGAAATTCCCGTGTGCCCTCAGGAATGCTTTACTTATTATATAAGAACGTACTGGCATGTCCTTTGACATCAAAAGGATTTGGCTACTTTGCTGCACTTATTATTACTATTGCTACTTGTTACAAATTATCTTGCTATCAAACTACCTATTACCGACAATTTCAATGCTTGCAGAAATTACTTTGCTGAAAACCACTTGTTATTTTCTTTTGCTCCTCATTGGGTTCGACACTCTTACTTATCGAAAGGACTATAAATGATCCCTTATACTTGTGGGTCATCAAGACTCTTTTTTGGCACCATTGTCGGGGAGTGAAGCGCTCTTGGTAAATTGAAATCGGTAAGGAAAAACTTATACTACATGCTGAAATTTATTGTCACTTGTTACTATGGAAAACAATCCTTTGAGGGGTTTCTTCAGGGTATCTTCACCTCGAACGGAAGCACAAAGAGTTTCCCCTCAACCAACTACACCTAATGAAAATATTAGTTATGAAATTGCTTCATGTATGATAGAGAAACTACTAGCTAATCCTTATCCAGGAGACGGAACGAAACATCCCGATATGCATGTGACACATGTGGATGAAATTTGTGCATTATTTAAGCTTGTAGGTTTACCCGAAGATGAAGTTAAGAAAAGGTTTTCCTTTATCTTTGAAGGGAAAATCATTGACATGGTATAGGCCATGCTATGATATTGGAACATGGAATTGCAATCGATTGAAATTGGAATTTCACCAAAAGTTTTATCATATGCATCTAGTTCATCATGATCGGAATTATATATATAATTTTTGCCCTCGTGAAGGAGAAAGTATCGCTCTAGCTTGGGAGAGTCTTTAGTCAATGTTATTTTCATGCCCCAATCATCAGCTCCTGAGAGAAATTATTATCCAGAATTTTTATGCTCGGTTTTCTCATGATGATCAATCCATGCTCGATACTTCTTGCACTAATTCTTTTATGAAGAAGACTATTGAATTCAGGTGGAATCCTTTAGAAAGAATTGAATGCAACTCTGAAGATTGGGAACTCGACAAAGGTAAAGAGTGAGGTATTAAGCTTGAGTTTGATTGTGTTAAATCTTTTATGAATACCGATGCTTTTCACAAGTTTAGCACTAAATATGGGTTGGACTTTAAGATAGTAGCTTCTTTTTGTGAATCATTTGCTACTCATATTGATCTCCCTAAAGTGAAGTTGTTTAAATATCATCCCCTATTAAAGAAGAAATCAAAGAAGTAGTTACAGCTAAATATGAAACTATCATTTATATTGTTGATCCAGTTGTGCCTACTGCTTATATTGAAAAACCACCTTTCCTTGTTAGGATAAAGGAACATGCTAAGGTATCAACAGTGGTTCACAAAAGTAATATTAATGAACCTAAATCATTTGAACAAATTAAAGTGGAACCTAGTATTGCTATGGTTAAGTATCTCTTGGTCAAAAATATTGATGGGCATGTTACTTATTTCTGTGATGAAGCTGGTCCACGACGCCGAGTGCCGTGACTTTCTGTGCCAGGTGTTGACCTGCAACTTAGCAACCTGCTGTGCGTCGACGACGAATTCAACTTCGACCACGTGCTATCTCCAATCCCTGAGGAGCCTCAGGCAAGCTTGCGAGGGCGATGGAGGACCACGTGTTGAGCCTGCTGGAGCGGTTCGCACCCGTCAAAGAAGGATCCAGCGAAGACGCGGTACCGTCGTTGATGACAGCGGCTCTGCCGCCAGAGCTCCTCTCACTCTCCTTCCTGTAATAGGGTAGAGAGGGCCCTGCGAGAGCCTAAAAATATTTGTATTGCACTTCTGGTTTAAGAACTTAATGTTTTATGCGTACTGATTTTCCTCCTGAGGCCGTTATCTCCCTCTTATGCTGCCTTCATGCCCTGCGTCCCTGTGACCCAACCCTGAGGCGGGCTACAACCACCGCTGGTATGCTTAGAGCGTGTGCTCTATAAGGCCAGAGGGCATATGGCTCTTAGGGCTGGTAGGGCTCCCTGAGGTGCGATGCTCAGGGTCCTCCCATTGACGCGTAGGCACCTCGTGCCAAGGAAACCAGGATGCCTCAAGAGGGAAACGAGAGGGAGAAAACCCGAGGGGTGCTTTAGACTTAGCTCCTTCGAGGTGTGTAGCTTGGAGCGAGTCCTCTGCAGGGCGCGATTCATTTTGCAGTGCTATTGGGACCGACCCAAGCATAGACATCGTGCCCAGCCCCCACTCGTCTGATAGACATGGGGGAGATCACGAGCGTGCGCCCCTACCGAGGCACACTCAGCTGCAAGTACACTGGACTTTGAAGGAAATAAGCTTTACTGATGCATGAAGTGGGTTCATTACATAATTGAAAGGTACATGCTGTCATGTATGACACGTGTCAGCTTGAGGATGTGACGACTGAGGGCCCGTCAGGTAAGTAGGCCACCCGCGCTGAGCATGTGGCATCCGCCAACGCTGAGCATGGGGCTTCCACGAGACTGGGAAGGAGCTCTCACGTGCTGGAGGCAGCGTGGGTATACAGAGCCCGAGAGCGTGTACACTTCCATGTCGCTTGTATCCGTGGGGCACGAATAGAACTTATGGTGTTGTTGGGTGTTCCGTGTGTTTTGTACCAGAACACCCTCCACCTCTGCATTTCTTGCAATGCGGGACTCCTGGCTCATGCGCATCAGCATTGCGAAGGTGGATCCGGCACCCCACAGGCCAAAAGGCATATGCATGAGCCAGGGCGAGCCCGCGATCTTGTCGATCTGCGGAGGAGGGAAGAGGGTCACGGGACGAGCCTGGTTGAGGGAAACGAAGTGGATGCACATGCGCCCACTGCTGCACGTCGTGGTGACGGGGGTGACGTTGGCGATCCACTCGGGGCAGGGAACATCACGGGCGATCCCTAGATGACGACTTCCTGCTTCTTGGGCGTCTGACATCGTTCCTTCTTCTTGACGGGCTGCGTGCTCTGGCACGCGGCTAAGTTGTGCCCGATCATCTCCCTCGATAGACCAGACATGCCTGATGTTGTCCAAGCTGACATATTAGAGCTTGCATGGAGGAAGGTGACAAACACGCCTTCCTATTTGGGGGAAGGGGCACCGCCGATGGCGAGGGAAGGGCCTGTGTCGTTACCCTCCTGGGAGAGTAGGGGCTTCTTCTTCACGGGCGCCTCATCGGCAGGCCTATGCACGTCCTCATCAATCGGGTATGCATTGGATGCAGCCTTGTAGGCATTTCGAAGGGTGTGCATCATGTCCTTCTCATTGCAGCATATTGTGAGGGTGCCGCTGCAGCCCGGCATCTTGGCAAGGCCATAGGCATGGTGGGTCACGGCCATGAACTTGGAGAGCACTGGGTAGCCCAAGATATGGCCAATGTGGGCAATGTGGAAGATGATGAACTCTGTATGGCAGATCTAGCGATTGCCGAAGGTGACAGGAAGGTGCACCTACCCCTGGGGAAGAGTAGAGCCATCTGTGACGCCTGAGAAGGGCCTGGTGGGCATCAGGTGCTCGTAAGGCACTTCCAGCATCTCAAAGGTCTCCACAGAGAGAACGTTGAGGCCCGCACCACCATCGTTGAGCGTCTTGGTGATAGCCATATTGCTAATGGTAAGAATACACGGTAGGGGAATGACACCCACCACCTTCATGGACTTGGGGTGGTTGCTTGAAGGAAATATTCCCTAGAGGAAATAATAAAGTTGTTATTTATATTTCCTTATATCATGATAAATGTTTATTATTCATGCTAGAATTGTATTCACCGGAAACTTAGTGCATGTGTGAATACATAGACAACACATAGTGTCCCTAGTATGCCTCTACTTGACTAGCTTGTTAATCAATGATGGTTATGTTTCCTAACCATAGACATGTGTTGTCATTTGATGAATTGGATCACATCATTAGGAGAATGATGTGATGGACAAGACCCATCCGTTAGCTTACCATTATGATCGTTACATTTTCATTGCTACTGCTTTCTTCATGACTTATACACATTCCTCAGACTATGAGATTTATGCTCTACAAGTGTCTCCGAAGGTGTTTATTGGGTTGGCATAGATCGAGATGAGGATTTTTCACTCCATGTATCAGAGAGGTATCTCTGGGCCCTCTCGGTAATGCTCATCACTATAAGCCTTGCAAGCAATGTGACTAATCAATTAGTTGCGGGATGAAGCATTACGGAACGAGTAAATAGACTTGCTAGTAACGAGATTGAACTAGGTATGATGATACCAACAATCAAATCTCGGGCAAGTAACATACCGATGACAAAGGGAACGATGTATGTTGTTATGCATTTGACCTATAAAGATCTTCTTAGAACATGTAGGAGCCAATATGAGCATCCAGGTTCCGCTATTGGTTATTGATCGGAGATGTGTCTCGGTCATGTCTACATAGTTCATGAGCCTGTAGGGTCCGCACGCTTAATATTAGATGACGATTTGTATTATGAGTTATGTGTTTTGATGACCGAAGTTTGTTTGGAGTCCCGGATGATATCACAGATGTGACGAGGAGTCTAGAAATGGTCGAGATGTAAATATTCAAATATTGGAAGGCTATATTCAGACATCAGAAAGGTTCCGAGTGATTCGAGTATTTTTTGGAGTACCTAAGAGTTAAGGGAATTTGTCGGGGAAGTTAATGGGCCTTATTGGGATTTAGTGCAGAGAGGGAAGAAGGGCCATGAGGTGGCGCACGCCTCCCCCTGCCCAAACCGATTTGGACAATGGGTGGGGGCGTGACCCCCTTTTCCTTCTCCCTCTCCCTCCTTTCCTTCTTTCCTACTCCGAAAAGGAAAGGGAATCCTACTAGGACTTGGGAGTCCTAGTAGGACTCCCTTAACTTGGCGCGCCCCTAGGAGGGTCGGCCTCCCTCCCTCGCTCCTTTATATATGTGGGCAGGGGGCACCCTAAAGACACACAAGTTTCTCTTAACCGTGTGCAGTGCCCCCCTCCACAGTTACACACCTCGATCTTACAATTGTAGTGCTTAGGCAAAGCCCTGCGTCGATAACATCATCATCACCGTCTCCATGCCATCGTCCTGAAGGAACTCACCCTCATCCTCAACTGGATCAAGAGCACGAGGGACGTCATCCAGCTAAATGTGTGCTGAACGCAGAGGTGCCGTACGTTTGGACTTGATCGGTTGGACCGCGAACAAGTTCGACTACATCAACCGCGTTATTGAAACGCTTCCTCTTTCGGTCTACGGGGGTACGTGGACACACTCTCCCCTCTCGTTGCTATGAATCACCTAGATAGATCTTCTGTGATTGTAGGAAAATTTTGAAATTACTGCGTTCCCCAACAGTGGCATCTGAGTCAGGTCTATGCGTAGATGTTTTATGCACGAGTAGAACACAAAGAGTTGTGAGCGATAGTAGTCATACTGCTTACCACCAACGTCTTACTTTGATTTGACAATATTGTTGGATGAAGCAGCCCAGACCGACATTACATCACCGCATTCATGAGACTGGTTCTACCGACGTGCTTTTGGACACAGGTGGCTGGTGGGTGTCTGTTTCTCCAACTTAAGTTGAATCGAGTTTGACTACGGTCGGTCCTTGTTGAAGGTTAATACAACACACTTGATGAAAATCGTTGTGGTTTTGATGCGTACGCAAGAACGGTTCTTGCTAGAAGCCCATAGCAGCCACGTAAAACTTGCAACAACAAAGTAGAGGACGTCTAACTTGTTTTTACAGGGCTTGCTGTGATGTGATATGGTCAAGACATGATGTGATATAATTTGTTGTATGAGATGATCATGTTTTGTAACAAAGTTATCGGCAATTGGCAGAAGCCATATGGTTGTCGCTTTATTGTATGCAACACAATCGCCATGTAATTGTTTTACTTTATCACTAAGCAGTAGCGATAGTCGTAGTAACAATAGTTGGCAAGATGACAATGATGGTACAATGGAGATCAAGGTGTCGCGTCAGTGACGATGGAGATCATGACGATGCTTCGGTGATGGAGATCATGAGCACAAGGTGATGACGGCCATATCATGTCACATATTTTGATTGCATGTGATGTTTATCTTTTATGCATCTTATTATGCTTAATTCGGCGGTAGCATTATAAGATGATCCCTTACTAAAATTTCAAGGTATAAGTGTTATCCCTGAGTATGCACCATTGCGACAGTTCTTCGTGCTGAGACACCACGTGATGATCATGTGTGATAAGCTCTACGTTCAAATACAACGGTTGCAAGCCAGTTTTGCACACGCAGATTACTTGGGTTAAACTTGATGAGCCTAGCATATGCAGATATGGCCTCGGAACACTGGAGACCGAAAGGTCGAGCGTGAATCATATAGTAGATATGATCAACATAGTGATGTTCACCAATGAAAGCTACTCCATCTCACATGATGATCGGACATGGTTTAGTTGATTTGGATGACGTGATCATTTAGATGACTAGATGGATGTCTATCTAGGTGGGAGTTCTTAAGTAATATGATTAATTGAACTTTAGTCTATCATGAGCTTAGTCCTGATAGTATTTTGGAAATTATGTTGTAGATCAATAGCTCGCGTTATAGCTTCCCTATGTTTTTTATATGTTCCTAGAGAAAACTAAGTTGAAAGATGATAGTAGCAATGATGCGGACTAGGTCCATGATCTGAGGTGTATCCTCATTGCTGCACAGAGGAATTATCTCCTTGATGCACCGCTAGGTGACAGACCTATTGCAGGAGCAGATGCAGACGTTATGAACGTTTGGCTAGCTCAATATGATGACTACTTGATAATTTAGTGCACCATGCTTTACGGCTTAGAACCGGGACTTCAAAAACGTTTTTGAAACGTCACGGCGCATATGAGATGTTCCAAGAGCTAAAATTGGTATTTCAGACTCATGCCCGTGTCAACAGGTGTGAGACCTCTGACAAGTACTTTGCCTAAAAGATGGAGGAGAATGTCTCAACTAGTGAGCATGTGCTCAGAATGTCTAGGTACTACAATCACTTGAATCAACTGGGAGTTAATATCCAGATAAGATAGTGATTGACAGAGTTCTCTAGTCACCATCACCAAGTTACTGGAACTTTGTGATGAACTATAGTATGCAAGGGATGACGAAAACGATTACCGAGCTCTTCGTGATGCTGAAATTGACAAAGGTAGAAATCAAGAAAGAGCATCAAGTGTTGATGATTAAACAAGACCACTAGTTTCAAGAAAAGGGCAAAGGGAAAGAAAGGGAACTTCAAGAAGAATGGCAAACAAGTTGTCACTCCCATGAAGAAGCCCAAAGCTGGACCTAAGCCTGAAACTGAGTGCTTCTGGTGCAAAGGAAATGATCACTAGAAGTGGAACTACCCCAAATATTTAGTGGATAAGAAGGATGTAAAAGTGAACAAAGGTATATTTGATATACATATTATTGATGTGTACCTTACTAGTGCTCGTAGTAATCCCTGTGTATTTGATACTTGTTCGGTTGCTAAGATTAGTAACTCGATACAGGAGTTGCAGAATAAATAGAGACTAGTTGAGGATTAAGTGACGATGTGTGTTGGAAGTGGTTCCAAGATCGATATGATCATCATTGAGCACTCCCTATACTTTCGGGATTAGTGTTGAACCTAAATAAATGTTATTTGGTGTTTGCGTTGAGCATGAATATGATTAGATCATGTTAATTGCAATACGGTTATTCATTTAAGACAGAGAATAATTTTATTCTGTTTACATGAATAAAACCTTCTATGGTCATACATCCAATGTTGATGGTTTATTGAATCTCGATCGTGGTAATACACATATTCATAGTATTGATGCCAAAAAGATGCAAAGTTGATAAACATTGTGAAACTTATTTGTGGCACTACCTTTTGGGTCATATTGGTGTAAAGCGCATAAAGAAACTCCATAAAGATGGACTTTTGGAATCACTTGATTATGAATCATTTAATGCTTGCGAACCGTGCCTTATGGGCAAGTTGACTAAAACTCCATTTTCCGGAACAACAGAATGAGCTAGTGACTTATTGGAAATAATACGTACCGATCTATGCAGTTCAATGAGTGTTGATGCTCGTGGCGGGTATCATTATTATCTAACCTTCACAGATGATTTGAGCAGATATGGGTATATCTACTTAAGAAAACGCAAGTCTGAAACATTTGAAAAGTTCAAAGAATTTCAGAGTGAAGTAGAGAATCATCGTAACAAGAAAATATAATTTCTATGATCTGATCGTGGAGGAGAATATTTGAGTTACGAGTTTGTCATTCATTTAAAACAATGTGGAATAGTTTCACAGCTCACGCCACCTAGAACACCACAGCGTAATGGTGTGTCCGAACGTCGTAACCGCACTTTATTGGATATGGTGCGATCTATGATGTCTCTTACCGATTTACCACTATCGTTTGGGGTTATGCATTAGAGACAGTTGCATTCACATTAAACAGAGCACCATTGAAATCCGTTAGGACGACGCCTTATGAACTATGGTTTGGCAAGAAACCAAGGTTGTCGTTTCTTAAATTTTGGGGCAACGATGCTTATGTGAAAAAGCTTCAACCTGATAATTCGAACCCAAATCGGAGAAATGTATCTTCGTAGGATACCCAAAAAAAACTATTGGGTACACCTTCAATCACAGATCCGAAGGCAAGATATTCGTTGCTAAGAATGGATCCTTTATAGAGAAAGAATTTTCTCTCGAAAGAAGTGAGTGGGAGGAAAGTAGAACTTGATGAGGTAATTGTACCTTCTCCCGAATTAGAAAGTAGGTCATCATAGAAATCAGTTCCAGTGATTCCTACACCAATTAGTGAGGAAGCTAATGATGATGATCATGAAACTTCAGATTAAGTTACTACCAAACCTTGTAGGTCAACCAGAGTATGATCCGCACTAGAGTGGTACGGTAATCCTATTCTGGAAGTCATGTTACTAGACCATGATGAACCTACGAACTATGAGGAAGCAACGATGAGACAAGATTCCGCGAAATGGCTTGAGACCATGAAATCTGAGATGGGATCCATGTATGAGGACAAAGTGTCGCTTTGGTGGACATGCCCGATGATCGGCAAGCCATTAAGAATAAATGGATCTTCAAGAGGAAGACGAACGATGATAGTAGTGTTACTATCTACAAAGCTCGACTTGTCGCAAAAGGTTTTCGACAAGTTCAAGGAGTTGACTACGATGAGACTTTCTCACCCATAGCGATGCTTAAGTTTGTCTAAATCATGTTAGCAATTGCTGCATTTTATGATTATGAAATTTGGCAGATGGATGTCAAAACTGCATTCCTGAATAGATTTCTGGAAGAAGAGTTGTATATGATGCAACCAGAAGGTTTTGTCGATCCAAAGGGTGCTAACAAAGTGTGCAAGCTCCAGCAATCCATTTATGGACTGCTGCAAGCCTCTCGTAGTTGGAACAAACTCTTTGATAGTGTGGTCAAAGCATTTTGTTTTATGCAGACTTTTGGAGAAGCATGTATTTACAAGAAAGTGAGTGGGAGCTCTGTAGCATTTCTAATATTATATATGGATGACATATTGTTCATTGGAAATTATATAGAATTTCTGGATAGCATAAATGGGTACTTGAGTACGAGATTTTCAAAGAAAGACCAGCAGTGAAGCTGCTTACATATTGGGCATCAAGATCTATAGAGATAGATCAAGACGCTTAATAAGATTTTCGATGAGTGCATACCTTGAGAAGATTTTGAAAACAGTTCAAAAATAGATCAGTCAAAGAAGGAGTTCTTGCTTGTATTACAAGGTGTAAAGTTGAGTAAGACTCAAAGCCAGACCACAGTAGAAGATAGAAAGAGAATGAAAGTCATTCCCTATGCCTCGGTCATAGGTTCTATGAAGTATGCTATGTTGTGTACCAGACCTATTGTGTACCTTACCATGGTTTTGGCAAGGAGGTACAATAGTGATCTAGGAGTAGATCAATGGACATTGGTCAAAATTATCCTCAGTGAGGACTAAGGAAATGTTTCTCGGTTATGGGGGTGATAAAGAGTTCATGATAAAGAGTTACGTCGATGCAAGCTTTTACACCGATCCAGATGACTCTAAAGTCTCAATCTGGATACATATTGAAAGTGGGAGCAATTAGCTAGAGTAGCTTCATGCAGAGCATTGTCAACATAGAATATTTGCAAAATACATACGGCTCTGAATGTGACTGACCCATTGACTAAAATTCTCTCATGACCAAAACATGATCACACCTTAGTACTCTTTGGGTGTTAATCACATAGCAATGTGAACTAGATTATTGACTCTAGTAAACCCTTTGGTTGTTTGTCACATGGCGATGTGAACTATGGGTGTTAATCACATACAGATGCGAACTATTGATGTTAAATCACATGGCAATGTGAACTAGATTATTGACTCTAGTGCAAGTGGGAGACTGAAGGAAATATGCCCTAGAGAGAATAATAAATTTGTTATTTATATTTCCTTATATCATGATAAATGTTTATTATTCATGCTAGAATTGTAGTAACCGGAAACTTAGTGCATGTGTGAATACATAGACAAAACATAGTGTCCCTAGTATGCCTCTACTTGACTAGCTCGTTAATCAAAGATGGTTATGTTTCCTAACCAAAGACATGTGTTGTCATTTGATGAAGGGGATCACATCATTAGGAGAATGATGTGATGGACAAGACCCATCCGTTTGCTTAGCATTATGATCGTTACAGTTTCATTGCTACTGCTTTCTTCATGACTTATACATGTTCCTCAGACTATGAGATTCTGCAACTCTCGAATACCGGAGGAACACCTTGTGTGATATCAAACGTCGCAACGTAACTGGGTGATTATAAAGATGCTCTACAGGTGTCTTCAAAGGTGTTTGTTGGGTTGGCATAGATCGAGATTAGGATTTGTCACTCTTTGTATCGGAGAGGTATCTCTGGGCCCTCTCGGTAGTGCTCATCACTATAAACCTTGCAAGAAATGTGACTAATGAGTTAGTTGCGGGATGAAGCATTACAGAATGAGTAAAGAGACTGGCCAGTAACGAGATTGAACTAGGTATGATGATATCGACGATCGAATCTCGGGCAAGTAACATACCGATGACAAAGGGAACAATGTATGTTGTTATGCGGTTTGACCGATAAAGATCTTCTTAGAATATGTAGGAGCCAATATGAGCATCCAGGTTCCGCTATTGGTTATTGACCGGAGATGTGTCTTGGTCATGTCTACATAGTTCTCGAACCCGTAGGGTCCGCATGCTTAACATTCGATTACGATTTGTATTATGAGTTATGTATTTTGATGACCTAAGTTTGTTTGGAGTCCCGGATGAGATCACAAACGTGACGAGGAGTCTCGAAATGGTCGAGGCGTAAAGAATCATATATTCGAAGGCTATATTCAGACATCGGAAAGGTTCCGAGTGATTCGAGTATTTTTCGGAGTACCTGAGAGTTACGGGAATTCGCTGGGGAAGTTAATGGGCCTTATTGGGCTTTAGTGGAGAGAGGGAAGAAGGGCCACGAGGTGGCGCATGCCTCCCCCCTACCCAAACCGAATTGGACAAGGGGTGGGGGTGTGGCCCCCCTTTTCCTTCTCCCTCTCCCTCATTTCCTTCTATCCTACTCCGAAAAGGAAAGGGAATCCTACTAGGACATGGGAGTCCTAGTAGGACTCCCTACACTTGGCGTGCCCCTAGGAGGCCCGGCCTCTCTCCCCCCTCTATATATGTGGGCAGGGGGCACCCCAAAGACACACAAGTTTCTCTTAACCATGTGAGTTTCCCCCCTCCACGGTTACACACCTCGATCATACGATCGTAGTGCTTAGGCGAAGCCCTGCGCTAGTAACATCACCATCACCGTCTCCATGCCGTCATGCTGACGGAAGGCACCCTTGTCCTCAACTCGATCAATAGCATGAGGGACGTCATCGAGCTGAATATGTGCTGAACACGGAGGTGCTGTACGTTTGGTACTTGATCAGTTGGATCATGAAGAAGTTCGACTACATCAACCGAGTTATTGAAATGCTTCCGCTTTTGATCTCTGAGGGTATCTGGACACACTATTCCCTCTCATTTCTATGCATCACCTAGATAGATCTTGCGTGATCGTAGGAAAATTTTTAAATTACTGCGTTCCCCAACATCGCTAGCGTCGAAGGCGATGGGGAACTTAGACGACTTGAGGGGGCTGGCGGACTCGGGCACCAGAAGGGATGCATTCACCTCATGAGAGAACTGCTTGAAATGGCAGTTGGATGGAGGGGCCTGAGCCCCACAGAGCATGCAGGCCACTCTGCGGGGCTCTTGGTAGCCCCAAGCTTTCTCGGCAGGAGGGGAGTCATTGGCGTGTGGCGGGGCGGTGTTGGACTGAGGGTCGGCCTGTAGTGGTTGGTTCTACGGGCCCTGATGGTTGTTGTCACAGGCGTCGTTGTAATTTTTGTTGCCCCATCGGCCACCTCCGTTGTCGTCACCACGGCTCTCGCTGTGCTCCTAGCAGCTGCTGAGGAGCTCGGTGTGGCCCTCGCGAAGCAGCTTGAGCTTGTGGCAGTCTTCAATCTTGTGGGAGTTCACATTGTGGTCGGTGCAAAAAAGACGGTCGTCCTTCTTGGCCTCGCTGTGGTCGCGGCCATTCGTGTAGTACAGCTAAGCTACGAGGACGACAGGGCCCTTGCACTCAGCGTCCTTGCCCTTGGACTTCGCCGCGCCAGGCTCAGTGTCAGAGTCGTTGTGGAGAAAAAGGTGTCCCTCGTTGACCTTGGTGCAACGGTCCGCATGTAACGATCCGAGACCGATGCTCTAGAAGCCTTGTAGTTATTTCATTGTCACCGTGTGTTTTATTTGTTTGTTGCATTCATCATGTCATCATTTGCATTGCATCGACACTTGTCGTCATGTTTTAAAAACTTGCATTCGTTCATCATTGTCGTTTCTCCCTTTGCCTTCATCACCTTCCCTCGGACCGCTTTCGCTTCTTGATTGTGCCACGTCAGCACGAGGCCCAGCCGCACCATGCCCATGCAAGGCCGCTTCCTCACCGGCCTACCTCTCCATCGACTGGGCTTGGACTATGGTGAGCAGCCCAGTCCACCCAGCAATTTTGGCCCGTGTAGTGTTTTTTTCATGTCTGCGAATTTGCCAAATAATCCAGAGAATGCCAGTTTTTTTAAAACAAACCTAGAGTTCATGCAGGTAATATCTCACTAACCATGCATCATATGTAAATACTTTATATTTGTAAAATGCTTAGAATTGCATCTAATTTCATAATATGTTGCTTTCATCCATGTTTAAAATGTTTAAATGGATGTTTGCATTAATTTGCATAAATGACATGCTAACATGGTTTTATTCATAACTAATTAACCATAGCTCCGCATTAAATAAACTTTATATGTAAATGGGGTAGAAAAATGCATAGAATAACTTGGTGCACTTTATTTTACTTTTTAACAACATTAAAATATGGTTTTAGGCAGAACAGTACCAAATCCAAAATATGCACATGGGGATTTTTCGAAAATGTTGTTTGTTATTCCGGCCTCATTTCAACTTGCCTAGATAGGTAGTTTTATTATGCCTTACCTCTTGCCATGTTAACGCTGAGCTGCACCCTCCCGCCAGACCACCGGTCCCTGTGGTCGAGGAATGCGCTCCCACGAATGAGGAGGTGTCGTTGGTCCTTGTAGCTGAGCCTCAGACTCCAACTTGGGCGCGACACATAACCCATTTCCTCCAAACAGGAGAACTTCCCGAAGAGCAAGAAGAAGCTGAAAGAGTAGCCCTGAGGGCCAGTATGTATCAATTCGTTGATGACACTATCACGCCCAATATGCGATACTATCCTAAAGAGACTCAAAGGTCCCATCCAGGATAGAACCGCATATTGATACGCTTTTGCAAGGTGGATATCATTACATCAACATTACAAAATAGATGGGGATACATACAAAAGGCACACAATGCCACATGAATACAACATCATCGTACACAAGAGCATCATCCGACTATGGATGAAACACAAACAGAAACTCAAACGACATCCACCCTGCTAGCCCAGGCAGCCGACCTGGAACCTATCCCCTGATCAAAGAAGAAGCAGAAGAAGAACTCCAAAACAAGCAAACATCGCTCTCGCGTCAAGATAATCGCATAATCCTATACCTGCAACTGTTGTTGTAGTAATCTGTGAGCCACGAGGATCAGCAATCCCATTACCATGGGTATCAAGACTAGCAAAGCTTAATGGGTAAGGAATGGGTAAGTGGTGAGGTTGCAGCAACAACTAAGCATATATGGTGGCTAACATACGCAAACAAGAGCGAGAAGAGTAGCAACGGAACGGTCGTGAAGCTAGCAATGATCAAGAAGTGATCCTAAACTCCTACTTATGTTAAACATAACCCAAAACCGTGTTCACTTCCCGGACTCCGCCGAAAAGAGGCCATCACGGCTACACACGCGGTTGATGCGTTTTAATTAAGTCAAGTGTCAAGTTATCTACAACCGAACATTAACAAATTTCCATCTACCACATAACCATGGGCACGGCTCTCGAAAGTTTATACCCTGCAGGGGTGTCCCAACTTAGCCCATCACAAGCTCTCACGGTCAACGAAGGATATTCCTTCTCCCAGGAAGACCCGATCAGTCTCAGAATCCCAGTTTACAAGACATTTCGACAATGGTAAAACAAGACCAGCAAAGCCGCCCGATGTGCCGACAAATCCCAATAGGAGCTGCACATATCTCGTTCTCAGGGCACACCGGATAGGTCAGCCTACGAGTAAAACCAGCCCTCGAGTTGCCCCGTGGTGGCCCTGCAGTCTGCCCGTTTTGGACCAACACTCGAAGGAGCACTGGCCCGGGGGGGTTAAATAAAGATGACCCTCGGGCTCTAGAAACCCAAGGGAGAAAGGCTTAGGTAGGCAAATTGTAAAACCAAAGGTTGGCCATTGCTGGAGGAGTTTTATTCAAAGCAAACTGTCAAGGGGGTCCCATAAATCACCCAACCGCGTAAGGAACGCAAAATCAAGGAACATAACCCCGGTATGACGGAAACTAGGGCGGCAAGAGTGGAACAAAACACCAGGCATAAGGCCGAGCCTTCCACCCTTTACCAAGTATATAGATGCATTAATTAAATAAGAGATATTGTGATATCCCAACATAATCCTGTCCATCATGGAGCAATCTTCAACTTCACCTGCAACTAACAACGCTATAAGAGGGGCTGAGCAAAGCGGTAACATAGCCAAGCAATGGTTTGCTAGGAAGGGTGAAAAGGTTAGAGGCTGACATGGCAGTTTGGGAGGCTTGATCAACAAGTGATAGGTAGCACAGCATAGCGATAGAACGAAGCAACTATCATAGCAATGATAGTAATGAGATCCAGGGTAGCGGTCATTTTGCCTGAAATCCCGCTAGCAAGAAGAACGAGTCCATGAAGGAGATGAACGGGCGAAGACGAATCAAGCGTAGTCGAACGTATCCTCACGGTCGCGACGAAACAGGAACTATCGAGTAGAAGCACAACCGGAAAGAAGCAAACAACAAGGTAAACACACAAGCATAATCATGGCATGATGCACAATCAAGTATGATGCATGTTCGGTTTAAATATACAAGGCATGGCAAGGTGAAGCAAACAACACTACAATTTAAGTGGAGCTCAATATGCAACGAGTTGCATATTGACGAAACACCACATCAATTATTTAGTTCTCTCTCGGTTATGTACCCAACAATATTAAATGTTGTTAAACATGGAAAGAGGTGAAGCATATTTAAACTACATGCTTAGGCAAGTTGAAATGAGGCCGGAACAACAAACAACATTTCCGGAAAATCCCCATATGCATATTTCGAATTTGGTACTGTTCTGCCATAAAACATATTTTATTGTTGTTAAACATGAAAATAAAGTGCAGCATGTTAAACTAGGCATTTTTCCACCCCATTTACATATAAAGTTTATTAAAATTGGAGCTACGGTTATTTAGTTATGAAATAAATCATTTTAGCATGGCATTTAAGCAAATTTAAACAAACAACATTTTAAGCATTTTAAACATGGATGGAAGTGGCAAAATATGAAACTAGATGAAATTCTAAGCATTTTACATGTTAAAATCATTTTAATCCGATGCACCATTTGTGAGTTATTAGATGCATGATCTAGAGGGACTTTTCTGCGAAACTGTAAATTACTGGATAATTAGCAAAACGTCCAGAACAGGAAAAAAACGATGTGGGCCGAATCTGGATCGAACTGGGTTGGCTGGGATGCTCACCTAGCCGGGCTCGGCCCAGGTCGGTGCGGTAGGCTAGGCAGGCCAGTTGGATGTGAGGCAGAGGTGGGCGCTGGGCCTTGGCGAGGCATGGAGGCCCACACGCGACGCGGTCAACGAGCGGGCGAGCGGGCGCGCTCGATCCCGAACCGCTCCTGAAAGCAGGGGAAGCAAAGGCCGGTCGACTGGAGGGACGGCGAGGATGAGCAGATCCGGCGGGGCGGCGCGGCAACCTAAAGCCAGGGACAAGGCCGGGGGTGCGGGGACTCGCCGGTTCTGGCAGAGACGGCGACGAACGGAGCAGGGGAAGTCGATGCAGTCACGTGCGGGCGTGCGGGAAGCAGAGGAGGTTCGAGCGTCCTCCTAGCGCAGAGGATGGCGGCGTTGTTCGTAGATGAAGAAGACAGACGGCACGACGGGGCATGCGGTTGGAGACGTGACGAGGTCGGGGAAGCACTGGACTTGTCGGATCTTGCGGCAGCAGGGGGCGAAGGCAACCCAAAGCGCAGGCGCTCGCTGCTGAAGGCGCGGGACTTGCGGAGCTTGGACGCGGGGCTCCGGTGACGCGGGGAAAAGCGAGGGAGACTGGAGTTGGGCGTATCCGGGTGAGGAAGGCCTTGGACGACCCGAGGCGCAATGGATCCAGGAGACAGGACGGTGGTGAAGCTCCAAGGCCATTGCGTTCCTGTGAACCAGATAAGAGTGAGACATCACGCACAGCGAAGAGAAGAACTAGGGGGAGGAAGAGAAAGGCAAACAAGGGGGTGCGACGAGCAGTTCCTGCTGGCGCTCGGTGTTAAGGTTTGCCGGCCTGGACTTGTTGCTGTGTTGCTGCGGTGGTGCTCGTAACTCTGACGAGGTGCGAGCAGCGGAGGCGCACGGGAGAAGCGGGGTTCTGCTTGCGAGATGCTGGGAGCGAGGCTGCGGTGGATTGGCTAGATCTAAAAGCAAGGAAGGAAGGAGGCTGGTTGGCTCGATGTGGATCCTGAGGGAGATGGTGGAGAGTGGCGGTGGCGGGGATGGGACAAGGGGAGAATTTTTAGGGTTGTCCAAAATAGACTAGGGACGGACTATATATATGAAAAAGGAGGGGAGTTTGGATCATCCGATTAAAATCGGACGGTCGAGAATAAAATGCTTCGGGAGTCCAAACAAATAAATGAAGATATTTTAGGGATGTTTGGGGTTGATCCGGACCCATCGGTGACGACTGCCCGGGTCGGGTTCGGGGGAGTTTCGGACGCGCGCGCGAGGGGGCTGCGAGCTGGCAAGAGTGGTTAGGTGGGCACGGTCAAGAGGGAAGCGAAAACCCGATTGGTCTCGGAACGGTCAACGAAAGCAAGGGGGGACATGGCAACTAAGAACGGGTGCAAGCTTTATGAAAACATGCAGATGCAATGCACATGATGCTATGAGATGAGATGCATGACATGAACAAAATACAAAACAAAAGACAAAAACCCAACCACGAAGGAAATATCATATCGCATCTCTGGAAAAGGCAAGAGTTGGAGTTACGAACATGGAAAGTTGTATCCGGGGCGTTACAACACTCCACCACTATGAGAGGATCTCGTCCCGAGATCTAGGATGGCACTGGAGAGAAACAAAGAGGAAGAGAAGAGGTAAAACTAAGTTGCTTCTTCGACCAATGAGTGAAACCAAAGAACCTTGAGAGATTAAAAAGTTGAAAGAAAGAACACAACGGAGTTGAACACAATTGAGAGCACTGTGGTAGAAAATAGAAACAAGTAACACCATGTGAACCTTGGAGGTTGCAAAGCTATGAATGACAAGTACAATGGACAAGAAGGAAATGGAACCACTCTGGTTGAAGAGAGATAAACAAGGAACAAGGAAGATTAAATTCGGACAACACTCTAGTTGAAAAGAGATGCAAGACTTGATAAGATGAAAATAACTTGAAGAGATGACACAACACTCCGGTTAAATGGATAAGCACGTACAGAAGACGATCCTCACAATTCGAGATGATGGGTGAAGAGCACAACATCACAATGCCTCCGTAACAAAAGAATAGAAGCTAGACCATTGGGATAAAGGGACGGAGAAGAAAATGACAACTTTTGCCAAAAGAGAAGTTGGAAAGCACCCTTCCAAGAAGGTTATAATAGAGTTGTTGGAAAACCAACAACGAAACGAATAAGCTTGTAGTGGGATTATGGAAAACTTCTCAAGATTGAGGCAAAATTCTGCCACTACGGAAACAAATAATATAATTGATAACACCAACGAGATGAAAAACTTCTTCCACCAAGATGATAGAGAGATAACTTGGACCATTGATAATCACCACAATAGCAACATTCCTTAGGGAAGGCTTTAGGTGAAAGCTATACCAAGATAACTCCAAAGTAGAGATTGATGTTTTTAAAATACCTCATTCTTGACAGCATGTGAATCGCGAAACCTGAATGGAAATTGCCAAGAATGATATAACACCGCCTCAAAAGCTAAGGTAGAATGAATTGCACTTTGAAATGCAAGAAGAAGAATACTTGAATGCCTCAAAACAAAACATGTGTTGAGCACCATGTTTAATTTTGAGTATAGCTTGGCGGAACATCACCTCGAGAGAAGTCTTGAAGAACAAATGAAGAATGAAAGGAATCCTTGATGAACCACCGTGTAGAGCCTCCATGAAGAACTCTGGTAATAAAAGGGTGATTGAAAGGAAGAGAAGTTGAAAACACAAGGTGAAGCCTTGCAATAACTTAGGTGGAGCTTCATAATCAGATAATGCGGAAAACATGGAACTCCAGAAAAGAAAAAATGGAGCATCTCCAACCGAGAAATGTGACATGATGAACAACGATGGAAAGAAGAAACTAGATCACTTCGATGAACAATAATAAGAATTACGTTATGCGTATCCTTCACCAATTTAAATTGATGACAAGCAACAGATTTGGCATACTACTTATTCTTCTTGAGGGATTGAAAAGAGATATAGTGCCAACTTGAAGGAGTTATTGATGGGACCACCGGTGGGATTGGAAACAATGAAGGAAATGATACGGTAGCAAAGGAAGAGGAATCTTGAACGAACCACCGTAAGACTAGAAAATGAAAGTAGCAAAGGCACAATTCACTGAGAAGAATTGGAAAACAAATGAAGATACTTGAGGGAATTTAGATACAAGGGAACGGGAAGAACTCAGCTGATTAAAGAACATTTGAGCGAAGCGCCGGGATAAATAGAGAACGATAACTGGAATGATGGCCTCCGGTGAAACAAACAGAAATCAGCTCCTGAAATACTCCGGACGGGTAAGAAAAGAATATCTGACAATTGGAATAATTCGAGAGGATAATATGAAGCTAGAACCACGAATCTTCGAGAGAACGGGCAACATTTAGAGGAAAAACTCTTCTTCTATCTTGAAATGACGACGCGGAACGCCACCAAAATAACTGAGGTACTCCAGTAGAATGAAAAGCAAAGAGGTTGAGCCCGCAATGAAATGATTTGAAATCGATCTTGGGGAAGGCATGTGACTGATGGAATCCATTCTTACGTCACCCTTTGCGAATTGCTCTGGATAAATTAGAAGAGTCAGGTAAGATCCTGGGAAAATACATGTGGGTTTGGGCCCACTCAAAAGAAAACATCGTTGAATAATTTTAAAGAGAGGTTGCACCGGTTGAATTAAATGGCTTGCATGAGATAACAACCTCGAAATATCTTGAACGGATTGAGAATGGAAACACAAGTCTTTTGATATATCTTCAGCACTCCAGAACAAATGAATAGGAAGAAGTGAATGATTAAGAGGTGCATCGGCATGAGAAAGCATTAGAAACGAGGAAAGGAATATGATGAATATCAAAAGCTTGAATTGGATCCACCAGAGAAGAAACAACAATGAAGGATGATGAACTTGAAACTGTTGAGTATCTTCATGGGAAATAACCGATTAGAACATTGAAAGAAAAGAATGAAGAGACTTCCCACAAATAAAAGGATACATGATTGAGAAATCTGAGTCCTTGAAGAAAAAGGGTGGGAGGGCGGGAAAACAAAGGCAACTTGGGGACGGATGAAACAGATACCGTTGAGAAAACTTAGAATTGATCTCACAAATGTTGAAATGGTCTGATCCACTTGAAGAGAAGCACACCGGTTGGAAAGAATTGACATGACAATATCGATGATCAAAAGGATTAGTACTCCCATAGAAATATGAGAACACCGCTTGAAAGGTATGGAATCAACACTTGACATTGAAGCAACTCAAATACCACAACTCAAAACAAAACAAAGGATTGGCTTGCAGAAATAAGACGGAACAAATATATATGATAGAGATTTACCCAATCCCATATCACGCATCTGTCGGAAATATATTCTAGGAGCTACTTGAATTCCCACCTATAAACTCCCGAAACTTTCTGGTTATGCAACCTGGTGTTGGGGATACAGGGGAAGCAATATATCTCACCCAAACTAACAATCCCTACATCCAGCTGTATCCATCCGTCAACACATAAGCAAGAAAACTCCGGAAATCGTGTACCTCAACCTTCAAAAAGCATCCGTTATACGAGCTATGGCAATACTCCCGAACTCCCCAGTACTGGGTGGCATCGAGGTTATCTCACCAACAACTGCATAAAAGAGATTTTCGATGTCGGCAAAAGTCAGGTATTCCAGAACAGCAACGATAAAATTGTGACGACAACACCTCGGAGCTCAACTCCCGGGGACACTGCCACAACCCCTAAATGTCAGGAGGCACAAAGAACAATGTTCTCGTCACAAGAATATCAGAACGGTCCCAAGATACCCGCGTGATCCTAAAAATTTTTGTGAAAAATTGAGGAGAGGAAAGACAAAACATCTACGTCGGGAGTCCTCACAAGAGCGATGAAGGGGGCTCAGGAGTAAAAAGAATCCTACTCTCCGATATATATAATCGTAAGACTCAAAATAGTTTTCTTCTAGACTCAACAACGGCCAACAATCAAGGGGCTCCTATGGTCGGTCGAGGCTCTGATACCAACTTGTCATGCCCAATATGCGATATTATCCTAAAGAGACTCGAAGGTCCCACCAAGGATAGAACCACATATTGATACACTTTTGCAAGGTGGATATCATTGCATCAACATTACAAAATAGATGGGGATACATACAAAAGGCACACAATGCCACATGAATACAACATCATCGTACACAAGAGCATCATCCGACTACGGACGAAACACAAAAAGAAACTCAAACGACATCCACCCTGCTAGCCTAGGCTGCCGACCTAGAACCTATCCCCTGATCGAAGAAGAAGAAGAAGCAGAAGAAGAACTCCAAAACAAGCAAACATCGCTGTCGCGTCATGATCATCACATAATCCTGTACATGCAACTGTTGTTGTAGTAATCTGTGAGCCACGAGGACTCAGCAATCCCATTACCATGGGTATCAAGACTAGCAAAGCTTAATGTGTAAGGAATGGGTAAGTGGTGAGGTTGCAGCAGCGACTAAGCATATATGGTGGCTAACATACGCAAACAAGAGCGAGAAGAGTAGCAACGGAACGGTCGTGAAGCTAGCAATGATCAAGAAGTGATCCTGAACTACTACTTATGTTAAAATCCCGCTATGAGATGAAACGGAACGGAACGGAACTACTACTCATATATGCTATGAGATGAAATCCCGCTAGGAAGAAGAACGAGTCCATGAAGAAGATGAATGGGCAAAGACGAACCAAGCGTAGTCGAACGAATCCTCACGGTCACAACGAAACAGGAACTATCGAGTAGAAGCAGAACCGGAAAGAAGCAAACAACAAGGTAAACGCACAAGCATAATCATGTCATGATTCACAATCAAGTATGATGCATATTTGGCTTAAATTTATAAGGCATGGCAAGGTGAAGCAAACAACACTACAATTTAAGTGGAGCTCAATATGCAACGAGTTGCATATTGACGAAACACCATATCAATTATTTAGTTCTCTCTCGGTTGTGTACCCAACAATATTAAATGTTGTTAAACATGGCAAGAGGTGAATCATAATTAAACTACATGCTTAGGCAAGTTTAAATGAGGCTGGAACAACAAACAACAATTCCACAAAATCCGCATATGCATATTTTGAATTTGGTACTGTTCTGCCCTAAAACATATTTTATTGTTGTTAAACACGAAAATAAAGTGCACCATGTTAAACTAGGCATTTTTCCACCCCATTTACATATAAAGTTTATTAAAATTGGAGCTACGGTTATTTAGTTATGAAATAAATCATTTTAGCATAGCATTTAAGCAAATTTAAACAAACAACATGTTAAGCATTTTAAACATGGATGAAAGTGGCAGAATATGAAACTAGATGAAATTCTAAGCATTTTACATGTTAAAATCATTTTAATCCGATGCACCATTTGTGAGTTATTAAATGCATGATCTAGAGGGACTTTTCTGCAAAACTGTAAATCACTCGATAATTAGCAAAACGTCCAGAACAGGAAAAAAAATGATGCGGGCCCAATCCGGATCAAACTGGGTTGGCTGGGATGTTCACCTAGCTGGGCTTGGCCCAGGTCGGTGCGGTAGGCTAGGCAGGCCGGTTGGAGGTGAGGCAGAGGTGGGCGCTGGGCCTTGGCGAGGCAAGGAGGCCCACGCGCGACGCGATCAATGAGCGGGCGAGCGGGTGCGCTCGATCCTGAACCACTGCTGAAATCGGGGGAAGCAGAGGCCGGTCGACTAGAAGGACGGCGAGGACGAGCAGATCCGCACGGGCGGCGCGGCGACCTTGAGCCAGGGACGAGGCCGGGGGTGCGGGGACTCGCCGGATCTTGCAGAGACGGTGATGAATGGAGCAGGGGAAGTCGATGCGGTCACATGCGGGCGAGATGGAAGTAGAGGAGGTTCGAGCATCCTCCTGGCGCAGAGGATGGCAGCGCTGTTCGTGGATGAAGAAGACAGACGGCACGACGGCGCATGCGGTTGGAGACGCGACGAGGTAGGGGAAGCACTGGACTTGCCGGATCTTGCGGCGGCAGGGGGCAAAGGCAACCCAAAGCGCAGGTGGTCGCTGCTGAAGGCGCGGGACTTGCGGAGCTTTGACGCGTGGCTCTGGTGACGCGGGGAAAAGCGAGGGAGGCCGGAGTTGGGCGTATTCGGGCGAGGAAGGCCTTGGACGACCCGAGGCGCAATGGATCCAGGAGACGGGATGATGGTGAATCTCCAAGGCCATGGTGTTCCTGTGAACCAGAGAAGAAGGAGACATCACGCACAGCGAAGAGAAGAACCAGGGAAGGGAAAGAAAGGCAAACGAGGGGAGCGCGATGAGAAGTTCCTGCTGGCACTCGGCGTTAAGGTTCGCCGGCCTGGACTTGTTGCTGGCTTGCTGCGGCGGTAGAGGGAGTCCTGGACTAGGGGGTGTTCGGATAGCCGGACTATCATCATCGCCCGGACTCCAAGATTATGAAAATACAAGATTGAAGACTTTGTCCCGTGTCCGGATGGGACTTTCCTTGGCGTGGAAGGCAAGCTTGGCGATACGGATATGTAGATCTCCTACCATTGTAACCGACTCTGTGTAACCCTAGCCCTCTCCGGTGTCTATATAAACCGGATGGCTTTAGTCCGTAGGACGAACAATAATCATACCATAGGCTAGCTTCTAGGGTTTAGCCTCCTTGATCTCGTGGTAGATCTACTCTTGTAATACCCACATCATCAATATCAATCAAGCAGGACGTAGGGTTTTACCTCCATCAAGAGGGCCCGAACCTAGGTAAAACATCGTGTCCCTTGTCTCCTGTTACCATCCGCCTAGACGCATAGTTCGGGACCCCCTACCCGAGATCCGCCGGTTTTGACACCAACATTGGTGCTTTCACTAAGAGTTCCTCTGTGTCGTCACCGATAGGCTCGATGGCTTGTTCGATCATCAACAACGATGCAGTCCAGGGTGAGACCTTCCTCCCCGGACAGATCTTTGTATTCGGCGGCTTTGCACTGCGGGCCAATTTGCTTGGCCATCTGGAGCAGATCGAAAGCTACGCCCCTGGCCGTCAG
This sequence comes from Triticum dicoccoides, assembly GCF_002162155.2. NCBI lineage: Eukaryota > Viridiplantae > Streptophyta > Magnoliopsida > Poales > Poaceae > Triticum > Triticum dicoccoides. Next base: position 338,990,723 of record NC_041387.1, on the reverse strand, counting down.
GTCAGATTTGGAAGTTTGAACTTCACGGCTGACATCCGCGGGGACTTGATCTTCGATGGATTCGAGCCACAGCCGAGCGCGCCGCACTGTCACGACGGGCATGACTTAGCTCTGCAGCCGGACAGTAACCTGGAGGCCGCACACGAGTCCACTCCGATCTTCAATTCGGAGCCGGCTGCGCAGATCGAGGACGGGTGGCTAGACACTGCCTCGGGGGCTGCAACCTCTACGGCGATAGAGCCGAACACTGACCTTGTCCCTCATGAAGCTCGCGACTCTGAGGTGCCGGACTCCTCGCCGAACTCCGAACCTCCCGTGCCCCCTCCAATCTAATCCGACTGGGCGCCGGTCATGGAGTTCACCGCTGCCGACATCTTTCAACACTCACCTTTCGGCGACATCTTGAGTTCGCTAAAGTATCTCTCGTTATCAGGAGAGCCTTGGCCGGACTGCGGTCAGGACGGTTGGGATGCGGACGACGAAGAAATTCAAAGCCCACCCACCACCCACTTAGTAGCCACTGTCGACGATCTAACCGACATGCTAGACTTCGACTCCGAAGACATCGACGGTATGGACAACGATGCCGGAGACGACCAAGAACCAGCGCCTACTGGGCACTGGAAAGCCACCTCATCATATGACATATACATGGTGGATATCCCAAAGGATGGGAATGGCGAAGGAACAGCGGAGGATGACCCCTCCAAGAAACAGCCCAAGCGCCGGCGTCAGTGGGGCCGCTCTAAATCCCGCCACAGCAAGAATAGAGATTCTGGCACTGGAGATAATAACACCCCAGACAGTGCCGAAGACAACCCCCTCCAGCAAGATTTAGCGCAGGAGGACGGAGACGCCAGCCCTCATGAGAAGGCAGCAGACGAAGAAGTAGAGGATTACATGCCTCCCTCCGGAGACGAGGCAAGCCTTGACGACGACGAATTCGTCGTGCCTGAGGATCCCGTCGAACAAGAGCGTTTTAAACGCAGGCTTATGGCCACGGCAAACAGCCTCAAGAAAAAGCAGCAGCAGCTTAGAGCTGATCAAGATCTGCTAGCCGACAGATGGATTGAAGTCCTTGCGGCCGAAGAGCATGAGCTCGACCGCCCCTCCAAAAGCTACCCTAAACGCAAGCTGCTCCCCCGATTAGAGGAGGAGGCATATGGACCTGCATCACCAGCAGACAATACGGCTGACCGACCACCCCGTGGCCGCGACAGAGAGGCCTCTAGGCCCTCCACCAGAACCGTACCCTGGCATCGCTCGAAAAGCACAAGGCCACAGGGGAATGCTCTGGACTTGCGAGATATATTGGAGGATAAGGCAAGACAATCAAGATCGATCTATGGATCGCGTGGGTGCCCCATGATACGCGACGACAACCGTCACGCCGGACACAGTAAGTCCGGCCAGGCCGAAAAAATATAAAAAGCTCTTTTGAACTCCGTCATGATATCGCCCAATACAGAGGCGCCGCACATCCACTATGCTTCACAGATGAAGTAATGGATCATCAAATCCCCGAAGGGTTTAAACCCGTGAACATTGAATCTTATGATGGCACAACAGACCCCGCGGTTGGGATAGAGGACTATCTCCTTCATATCCACATGGCCCGCGGTGATGATCTCCACGCCATCAAATATCTCCCACTCAAGCTTAAAGGACCAGCCCGGCATTGGCTTAACAGCTTGCCAGCAGAGTCAATTGGGAGTTGGGAAGACCTGGAAGCCGCATTCCTCGATAACTTCCAAGGCACGTACGTGCGACCACCAGACACCGACGACCTACGCCATATAATTCAGCAGCCAGACGAATCGGCCAGACAATTCTGCACATGGTTCTTAACCAAGAAAAATCAAATCGTCGATTGCCCGGATGCGGAGGCCCTCGTGGCTTTCAAACATAACATCCGCAATGAGTGGCTTGCCCGGCACCTGGGACAGGAAAAGCCGAAATCCATGGCAGCCCTCACATCACTCATGACCCGATTCTGCGCGGGCGAGGACAGCTGGCTAGCACGCAGCAACAACCTCAGTAAAAATTCTGGCAGTCCGGATATCAAGGACCGCAATGGCAGGCCACGTCGCAACAAAAACAAACGCCGCATTAACGGTGACAATAGTGAGGAAACGGCAGTCAATGCCGGATTCAGAGGCTCTAAACCCGGTCAACGGAAAAATCCATTCAAAAGAACTACTCCGGGTCCGTACAATTTGGACCGAATACTCGACCGCTCGTGCCAGATGCACGGCACCCCCGAAAAGCCAGCTAACCACACCAACAGGGACTGTTGGGTATTCAGGCAGGCAGGCAAGTTAATTGCCGAAAACAACGACAAGGGGCTGCATAGCGATGACGAGGAAGAGACACGACCGCCGAACATTAGAGGATAGAAGGGTTTCCCCCTACAAGTGTGGACGGTGAACATGATATACGCAACCCACATACCCAAAAGGGAGCGGAAGCATGCACTCAGGGACGTATACGCGCTGGAGCCAGTTGTCCCGAAGTTCAATCCATGGTCCTCCTGCCCAATCACTTTTGATCGAAGGGACCACCCCACCAGCATCCGCCACGACGGATTTGCCGCATTGGTTTTAGACCCAACCGTTGATGGATTTCACCTCACCAGAGTCCTGATGGACGGCGGCAGCAGCCTGAACCTGCTTTATCAGGATACAATGCGCAAAATGGGCATAGACCCCTCAAGGATTAAACCTACAAAGACGACCTTTAAAGGCGTCATACCAGGTGTAGAGGCCAATTGTATAGGCTCAGTTACACTGGAAGTGGTATTCGGATCCCCGGATAACTTCCGAAGCGAAGAGTTAATCTTCGACATAGTTCCGTTCCGCAACGGCTATCATGCTCTGCTCGGACGCACCGCGTTTGCAAAATTCAACGCGGTACCGCACTATGCATACCTTAAGCTCAAGATGCCAGGCCCTCGAGGAGTCATCACGGTCAACGGAAACACTGAACGCTCGCTCCGAACGGAGGAACATACAGCGGCTCTTGCGGTAGAAGTACAGTGCAGCCTCTTAAGGCAATTCTCGAGTCCGGCCGTCAAGCGACCGGACACGGCTAAACGCGCCCGGAGTAACCTACAACAAGACCACCTGGCACGTTCTGAGCACGCGTAGCAATGCGGCCCCAACCCCAGCCCCTAAAAAATTTCAAGACGGGTCCTTCGCGTACATCCTTACGCTTTGAAGATACCATGGGCGTAGGGGGAGGGGCACGACCACGATAGGCCCAGAATGCGGCTTAACCACACCAGGGGCTCTCAAGTGTGTCATTCTTTTTTCTTTTCTTTTTTCTTTACCCACAGGACCCCGTTCATCAGAGGCCCTGTCCGGCAGTAGACCTGCCGAACTCACGATGCAACAGCCAGGGAAGGAGAAAGGCTACGACGAATATCCAGGTGGTCTCCATTATGAGCATTAAATCTGTTTTATACACCATTCCGCAGCCTACCCCTGGAGGGGGACATGTTTAATAGTCCCATCCCTTGCTTATCGCACCATTTGTATCGTTCTGCATTCACAACAGTATTTCCTGAATAAACAATGCACCTTTTTGCTTACAATTGCATTCCTTTCTTATACATATGTTCATTTATGACATGTTGCATCCGTACACTTTGGTACGGCCAAATACACCAGGGGCTTATGTTTCCCGCATCATGGTGCGATAAGTCCGAACACTTCCACAAGTGCGGCACCCCAAACTTATAGCATTATATGCATCGGCTCCGAATCATGTCTTGGGTCAATAGTTGGGTTTGCCCGGCTCCCATGTTTTGGTACCTTACGTTCCGTTGTATCGGCTAAGGTAGCACTGGGAGAACCACTGCGATTGCGCCCCAGTTGAGCTGGGCGAGCGCCTCAGTGGAGAAAGCTAAAACTGACCGTCATGATGAGGCGAGAGCCGGTCGCTGTTCGAGAGGTTTTTTCGAGTCCCTAAAGACTTATGCCACTTAGAGAGAGGAACCGGCTTTGTCCGGCCCAGGCGTGGATAGCGCCCCAAATTCGGCCTTCCGAACACTAGGGGCTTCGCCGAAATTTAAAATTATAGAATTCTATGGCTAAGTGAGAGTGTTCAAGCATTATAAGTCCGGTTGCCTTGTTCGTTGTGTTGAGCGCCTCCCTAGATGGACCAAAAATGGGAACAAGAGCGCTCAAATTTATCCCGAACACCCCAGCACTCGTGGCATGGGGGCCGAAGCCGACGACTTGCCATCTCTCAGATTTGATAAACGGCCGCACAAAAGGTAATATTTTAAATTAACAAGCATTGCTTAGCGCATATGAACAAAGTTTTCAGTGCACAGGTAACAAAATGCGAGTCTACTCAAATATTACATCTTTGGAGCACTCAACCGCAATAGTGCGGGCACCCTTCAGAACAGTCTTATAATACATCTCGAGAGTACGATACTCCTTGCCCAGCGGTGGCGCGTCCGTCACAAGCTTCTCAGCATCCATCTTGCCCCAGAGCACCTTTGCGCGGGCCCGACGGGCACCTTCAATACAGGCGGAGTGCTTGATGACTTCAACCCATGGACACGCATCCACCAGCCGCCGCACCAGGCCGAAGTAGCTCCCAGGAACGGCCTCCTTAGGCCATAGCCGAACTATGAGGCCCCTCATGGCCTGTTCGGCCACCTTGTGGAGCTCGACCAGCTGCTTCAGCTGGTCGCTAAGGGGCACCGGATGTCCGGCCTCAGCATACTGAGACCAGAAGACCTTCTCCGTCGAGCTCCCCTCCTCGGCCCGGTAGACAGCGGCAACATCAGACACGCTGCAAGGAAGATCTGCGAACGCTCCTGGAGAGCTCCGAATTCGGGTAAGTAACAGGTAATTCACACTCACATGCTTACTTTGCATGAAAAATGCCTTACCCGCTGCTATTTTCTTCAACGCCTCGATTTCTTGGAGGGCCTTGTAGGCTTCGGCCTTAGCGGCTTTGGCACTCTCAAGAGCCGATGCAAGCTCAGACTCTCGGGTCTTCGAGTCACGCTCTAGGCTCTCATGTTTTTCCACGAGATCCTGGAGCTCTTGCGGTACCTCTGCCACCCGCGCCTCCTGCTTCTCTCGCTCGGTGCGCTCCGCGGCCGCATTACGTTCGGCCGCGGACACCGCCTCCTTCAGGGTTGCCACCTCGGTCGTGGCACCTGCAATACCCATGTTATCCTTGTCAATTTTCTTGCAACCAAATCCTTTTCTGTAAGGTACAATCTTAATACGGTGTTATTCACCTTCCTTGTCCTCGAGCTGCTTCTTGGCACGGCCGAGCTCGTTCTTGGACCACTCGAGGCTTTGCTTCAGAATATTGACCTCCGCAGTCAGTGCAGCAGAGGTCAGCAGCATAGCCTGCAACCCCATATTGACATATTTCATGACTCCTGCGTATATCTTTTTAGATCCTCAGTCCGGCTTTTCTTTCCGAATACCGAACCGAGCATCAAGGGCTACTGTCTATGCGGTACTATTCTACATATATCAAAATTCTTACCTCAAAGCCTGTTAGAAGGTTGTTGTAGGCTTCGGTCAGCCCGCTCTTGGCGAGCTGAACCTTCTGAATCACCGCACTCATGAAGGCGCGGTGTTCCTCTTCAATGGAGGCGCCTTTGAGCGCCTCCAGCAAGCTATCCGGCGCCTCCGGTTGGAGGGAGGCCGCTGGCATCGTAGTCTTACCCTTCTTACGAAGGGGCCGCCCGTCGGACTCCGAAGCCACTTCAGGTTCCGGTGCGGAGTCCGGCGCAAAGTCCGGGAGGTTGCCCTGCGGCACCTCCTGGGCCTCCCCCTCCTGGCGGGTCCCTTCCCGGGATCCCACCTTGGCATCGTCTGCATCACGGGGGGTGGAGGCGGTCGGCAGGGAATCCATATCCGACGCACCCAAGGACCCGCTCGACGAAGCGGGAAAATCATCCTTGGGCGGACTGCAGGGTTGTATGCGGCATTAGAAAGACACTATGTGGCGAAAAGAAAAACCATGAAGTTATTCGGGAGTCCGGATACTTACGATCTCGCCAGGGGCTTGGCCCTTGGAGGCCAATCCTCGTCGTCATCACTGGCGTTGGCGGAGCAGTCCGGGGGAACAGTCTTTCCCTTCTTGGACCCTTTGGCCTCCCTCGTTGGGGAAGCCTTCCTTTTCTTCCCTCCCCCCGCTGGGGGAGAGGCCTTCTTCTTCTCCTCCTCGCCTTTGTGGGAGGAGTGTGCCTCGGAGTCATCGTCCGATGACACCTGAAAACGGGAACTCCTCCGAGTGCCCGTGGCCTTCTTCTTGGCCTTCTTCTCCGGCACCACGTGGGGTGCCGGAGCCAGCAGCCCCGTTAAGTGGGCGTCCGCTGGGTCCTCTGGCAATGGGGCCGGACAAATAGTCTGTTCAGCCTTCTTCAGCCAGTCCTGTCAAAGGAGAGGGAGTTTAGATCCCGCATAGAGTCAAACTATGGAAAACAAGTGTCCCGTAAAGGGCAAAATCGCTTACCTCGCTAGCCGGACGCTGCGAGCTGAATCCGCGATCTTCGGTAGCGGATGCGGGGGCCTCGGCACCTTTAAACAACACCCTCCAGACATCTTCGTACGTGGTGTCGAAGAGCCCGCTCAAAGTCTGGTGCTGCGCCGAATCAAACTCCCACATACTGAAGCCCCGTCGTTGGCACGGGAGAATCCGGCGGACAAGCATGACCTGGACTACGTTGACAAGCTTGAGCTTCTTGTTCACTAGATTTTTGATGCAGGCTTGGAGTCCGGTCAGCTCCTCCGAATCACCCCATGTCCGGCCGCTCTCTTTCCAGGAGGTGAGCCGTATGGGGATGCCAGATCTGAATTCGGGGGCCGCTGCCCGTTCAGGGCCACACAGCTCGGTGATGTAGAACCACCCCGATTGCCACCCCTTAATGGTTTCCACGAAAGTGCCCTCAAGCCAAGTAATGTTGGGCATCTTGCCCACCATGGCACCTCCGCACTCCGCTTGGCTGCCCTTTACCACCTTCGGCTTGATACTGAAGGTCTTGAGCCACAAGCCGAAGTGGGGCTGGATGCAGAGGAAGGCCTCACACACGACGATAAACGCCGAGATATTGAGGATAAAATTCGGGGCCAGATCATGGAAATCCAGGCCGTAGTAGAACATGAGCCCCCGGACAAAGGGATGGAGTGGGAAACCCAGTCCGCGGAGGAAATGGGGAAGAAATACTACCCTCTCGTGGGGCCTGGGGGTGGGAATGATCTCTCCCTCGTCGAGGAGCCGGTGCGCGATGTCGCTGGACAGATATCCGGCGCTGTGCAGCTTCTGGATGTGCCCCTCCGTAACGGAGGAAGCCATCCACTTGCCTCCCGCTCCGGACATAGTTGGAGAAGGTTGAGGTGAGATGTGCGGGCTTGGGCGCTGGAGCTCGAGTTCGCGGAGATGGATAAGCCAAGGAGGAAGAAGGTGCAGGTAAAAGGGTTGGATCTTTATCCCCTTATATGGGCGGACGGAAACATGCGTCCCCACCGGCCTGATAAAACTCGCTTATCCCCCAAGCGCCACAATCAATGGCGCGGTTGGGTTACCCACGTCCGTATTGATGAGAATCCCGGAATAAGGGGAACATGATCTCTGCTTCGACAAGACGTGCCAAGGAAACCGCTTCGCTAAACACGCTGAGGTGGTACAATAAAAATGGTTCGAGTAAAGGCTTGGTAGTGGTGTGACGTCACGCCACCAAATACGTCAGCAGATTGAACTTGTGTAAATATCATTATCTCTACGGTGGTATGTGGAATTTATTTTGCAGAGCCGGACACTATCCTGGTGTTCACAATCTTATATAAATTATTCGGAGAAGGAACCCGCCTTGCAATGCCGAAGAAAACATGCGCGCCGGACTCATCGTCATTGAAGCCTGGTTCAGGGGCTACTAAGGGAGTCCTGGACTAGGGGGTGTTCGGATAGCCGGACTATCATCATCGGCCGGATTCCAAGACTACGAAGATACAAGATTGAAGACTTCGTCCCGTGTCCGGATGGGACTTTCCTTGGCGTGGAAGGCAAGCTTGGCGATACGGATATGTAGATCTCCTACCATTATAACCGACTCTGTGTAACCCTAGCCCACTCCGGTGTCTATATAAACCGGATGGCTTTAGTCCGTAGGACGAACAACAATCATACCATAGGCTAGCTTCTAGGGTTTAGCCTCCTTGAGCTCGTGGTAGATCTACTCTTGTAATACCCACATCATCAATATCAATCAAGCAGGACGTAGGGTTTTACCTCCATCAAGAGGGCCCGAACCTGGGTAAAACATCGTGTCCCTTGTCTCCTGTTACCATCCGCCTAGACGCATAGTTCGGGACCCCCTACCCAAGATCCACCGGTTTTGACACCGATAGCGGTGCTCGTAACTCCAACAAGGTGCGAGTAGAGGAGGCGCACGGGAGAAGCGGGGCTCTACTTGCGGGAGGCTGGGAGCGAGGCTGCAGTGGATTGGCTAGATCTAAAAACGAGAAAGGAAGGAGGCTGGTTGGCTCGATTTTGTCCCGAGGGAGATGGTGGAGAGTGGCGGCGGCGGGGATGGGACAAGGGGAGAATTTTTAGGGTTGTCCAAAATAGACTAGGGACAAACTATATATATGAAAAAGGAGGGGAGTTTGGATCATCCGATTAAAATCGGACGGTCGAGAATAAAATGCTTTGGGAGTCCAAACAAATAAACGAAGATATTTTAGGGATGTTTGGGGTTGATCCGGACCCATCGGTGACGACTGCCCGGGTTGGGTTCGGGGGAGTTTCGGACGCGCGCACGAGGGGGCTGCGAGCTGGCAAGAGAGGTTAGGTGGGCACGGTCGAGAGGGAAGCGAAAACCTGATTGGTCTCGGAACGGTCAACGAAAGCAAGGGGGACGCGACAACTAAGAACGGGTGCAAGCTTTATGAAAACATGCAGATGCAATGCGCATGATGCTATGAGATGAGATGCATGACATTAACAAAATGCAAAACAAAAGACAAAAACCCAACCATTAAGGAAATATCATATCGCATCTCCGGAAAAGGCAAGAGTTGGAGTTACGAACATGGAAAGTTGTATCCGGGGCGTTACAGACACGCTGTACATAAGAAGGCCCAATGGTGTGAAATTGAAGTGCATTTGCCGGTTAAGAAGGAAAGGGACTCTTGGCAGAGATACACAAGGGTATGTGCGGCTCACACATCGGATCGAGGGCTTTCGTTGGAAAAGTTTTCCGACAAGGATTTTACTGGCCCGCGTCCCTCCAAGATGCAGTTGAGTTGGTCACCAAATGTGAAGCCTGCTAGTTCCACTGCAAGAATATCCATCAGCATTCCCAAACTCTCCAGACGATCCCTTTATCATGGCCCTTCTCGGTTAGGGGCTCGACCTCTTGGGCCCCTTCCCCCGTGCTACCGGGGGCTTTGAGTTCTTGTTCGTCGCCATCGACAAGTTCACAAAGTGCCCAATAGTGGAGCCCATGAGAAAGGTGACCGCATAGTTAGCTATCATGTTCTTGAAGGATTGGTGTGCTGCTTCTGGGTCCCCGCCTGGATCATCGCCGACAATGGCACCCAATTCACGAGCCATGCCTTCATGCATACGTTTATGCCCTTGGAAGCAAAAAAAACAATTACCTTTGTTAATCATCTAGAGCAGCGGACAGGCTGAGAGGGCGAATGCTGAAGTGCTGTGAGGACTCAAGACGAGAACATTCGATAAGCTGTGGAAGTATGGCAGGCGATGGATCGACAAGCTGCCGGTGGTTCTTTGGTCCATTAGGACGACACCAAATCAAGCTACCGAGCAGACTCCCTTCTCTCTAGTCTATGGGGCAGAAGCAGTTATCCCCGTGGAACTCATATACGGGTCACCTCATGTACTTGCCTATGATGAAGTAGCACAAGAACGGCACCGGCGTGCCGACGCTGTGCTACTTGAGGAGAACCGTCTCCGGGCTGCTACGCGTGGTGCACGCTACCAGCAAGCCCTACGTCGCTATCTCAGCCGCAGGGTTCATGCCCGGAGTTTTGAGGAAGGGGACCTAGTCCTTAGGCGCATTCAGTCTGCCAAGGGTACAAACAAGTTGATGCCAAAGTGGGAAGGCCCTTATCGGGTAGTACGAGTCAATGGACGTGGTGTAGTCCGTCTAGAGACCAGAGATGACATTCAATCGCAAAACTCATGGAACATTGAGCATCTCCATAAGTTCTACCCGTAAGGCGCGGCTGTCGGGCCCTGCCAGGCAGCCACCATTTTGTACAAGCTTTGCCGGTGTTGCATGTAACCCCTTGTACAAAGCCAGCGCAGACCCTGAGCAATAGAGAAATAAATGAAGTGCTAGGGGCCCCGACAAATTGCATGATGCATAAGCATATCATGAGCATAGCATGTTCATGTAGATAAGATCGCATGTGGCATCATTCTCATCTGCACTAAGCTGCAAGGCTCTTACTGGGGACTTGTCGAAGGAGAGAAGAGAAGACAAGCCTACGTCACGATCCCAGGCAAGCCAAAGAGATAAGTTCTTTCTTACCCATACGTATTCTGTCAGTAGAGAATTGTGCATATGAAAACCTCCCCACCTTCAAAATTAGGTGCTCCCATCTTTTGACTTGAATGTTGCTTTGGTCTCGATGGTTGCAGTGGACTTTGGCGAAAAAGTTTATAGGGGGGCTGGTCCCTCTTTATGATTTGTGCCCGGTAGGCCTAGCTCCGTGGCAACAAACTGGGGGTACCGACAGGATCGCCTGCCCAGGAAAACTTGTTTACTTGAATGTATAGAGGCATTTCACCTCTGTAAGGACATGTTACATGCACAAGTACCCGACAAGGCTTATCTTTTTCATTAATATGCTAATTAACAAGTACAAGATCTTACATAATGCAAACATGGGTAAAGAGGATTACATAATTTAAACTAACGTTTGGCTAATGCCAACATATTTTTGTCGGCGTACTGGGAACGGGGGTCCCCAGACTTGCCTGCCTGCGGCGTGGCTCAAGGAGTGGCCCAGCATGGCCCGCCTTCATCAACCCAAGCTCAAGACCCTCACGAGGGGACAAGCCTCGCGGGGCGGACGACGCAAGGCTTCCTCAAGGGCGGCCTCACCAGGCAGGCTCGCGAGGAGGCGGAGAGATCAAACAGGAGTACCTCGTGAGGTGCTCATGACGCAAGCCATGACGATCGAGACCAGGTGGGCGCCAGCCTGCGCAGTGTCCTCGTTTCCTCTTTGGTGCAAAGGGGGCAAGCGCAGGCGCGGAGTACCGAGGCATCAAGAAAAGGTTACCATTTTGGTGCAACGAGACCAAGACCAGCAGAGCGGCAGGAAGGAGGTCACCGTGGAGCCCAAGACGGCATCATCGCTAGTGCCTTTGGCAGCCGAAGAGAAACTTAGTGAGGATAACTTGTACTAGATTTTCCCCTTCAAAATGGCCATTTTTGGCTCCCTTCCCGCTCAATATTTGGGAGGAGGACCAGGGCCTCTATAAGTAGAGATAGCCACCACAGTAGAGAGGGAGAGTTCTCATCAGATCCAGAGGTGATCGAACTCACCCAAGCAGTTCACCGCACCAGCCCAAGAACACCTCTCGCGAGGTTGTTCTTCCTCCATACTATTCATCATCAGCCCCTGAGGCAATCCGCCACACCACACACTGGATTAGGGTATTACGCCACAACGGTGGCCTGAACCAGTATAAACCTTGTGTCCCTTGTGTTGTTCATCGTGTAGCTTAGATTCGCAGCGACGCGTTGGGACATGGGACGGTAGGCGGAAGATCTTTGTGCGCACCCCAGAGTTCGAACCTTAAGGGTTTTGCCGGAACTCGATATCCGACATTTGGCGCGCCAGGTAGGGGTGCGCCGGAAACTTTCTTCTGCTGTTCCGCGTTCGATCGTTCATCGCATCCATGGCTGACGCTTGCCAAGCTCACGTAGACCGTCGGGCTGCTCTCGCCGCCCGCGTCGCCCAGACGGCTCCCGTCGGTGGGCCTCCCCGCCGTTCTCCATTGCCTACCACCAACGACACCATCGGCCCGGCGGGGAACGAGCAACAGGCATCGTCGCTACATCCCTCGGTGCGGTGGGAAGGCCACACCGCCACTCCGTCGCTCACTCCAGCTGGTACATCGTATCACGCCCGTCGCGGTCCCACGGATGCGCATGCCGTGTTGCTCCTGGCACGCGAGCTCCGACATTACTGCCCCGTCGACGACCTCTACGAGGAGTGGCTCGCTCGCATCACCGAGCTCGTCAGCGCCCCAGGGGGATCTCCTGCGCCGTCCCTCTCGCTGCCTCGCCCTCCGTCTTGCGTGGATGATGTAGCTCAGGAGGTGCCTCCGCGACCTCCTCCCCAAGAAGGTGCCCTGGCTCCAAGGCGCGTGACCCCTGGATGAGACCCACCGCATCCAGTGCCCGCGTGACAAGAAAGGGGCTGCCAAGAAATCCCTCCTCCCCTAGAAGGTGCTCGCGTGCTCCCTGCTCCAGCACGTCCTGGCCGCATCCCTGCGCCAGCACGTCAAGACCTCGCGCAGCCCCTGGCGGCGGCACACGGGAATCCCAGGAGCAAGCCCCGCGTCTGCAAAGGGCTCCGGTGGCCACCACAGGCTGCCGCACCTTCACCAGCAAGCTACGTAGTGTTGCCTGGCCGGGCAAGTTTAAGCCAGATCTGCCTCCTCGCTTTGACGGCACTGCCGACCCCGCGGAGTTCCTGCAGCTCTACGAGTTGGGTATCGAAGCGGCCAACAGAGACGAAAAGGTCATGGCAAATTGGTTCCCCATGGCGCTCAAAGATGGTGCCCACACCTGGATCCTAAACCTGCCTCCCGGCACGATCTCCTCTTGGGACGAGATGCGCACCCGCTTCATCACCAACATCCAGGGCACTCGCGACCGTCCTCCAGTCGTGGGTGACCTGCTCTGCATCAAGCAGCAACCTGGAGAGACCCTCAGAAGTACATCCAACGCTTCAACAACGCTCGCCTCAAGATTCCCAAGGTGACCAAGGAGGCCATCATCTCAGCGTTCTCTGATGGCGTCCGCGACGTCAAGATGAAGGAGGAGCTGGCAATCCACGAGGATCTGTGCACATATTTGGAGTTGTTCAACCTGGCGACCAAGTGCGCAAGGGCTCAGGAGGGGCGCCTCTCCCTTCTTGAGCTTCCAGCTGCTGACCCTGAAGAGAAGAAGCAAAGGCCAAGGATGTGAAGCGCAAAGGAGCAGCCGTTCTCGCAGCAGAGCCAGACACGAAGCGCGGCAGGGACCAGCCGGAGTCTACCAAGGGCAGTCGATACTGCGTATACCACGACCTCCACACCCACAACACCAACGAATGCCAAGAACATAGGGCTGTTCGAGAAGGACGCATCGGTCGATACCCCGAGCGCAACGACCAGGGCTACGGCCAAGGAGGAGGAAGAGGTGGAGGACGATGGGACGACCGAGGCCCTCGCCAGGAGTGGCGTGACCGACCTCGTGAGAACCATTGGCAGGACCAGCCTCGCGAGGGGGCTTGGAGGGATCAGCCACGCGAGGACCGCCCTCAGGGCAATGCCTTCCTCCTCTACCACCACCGCCAATAAGGAATGAAGACCATCACCAGGACGAGGGGGCTGGGGGCTTCCAGGAGCCACGTGCTATCGCTTGCATCTTGGGCGGTGCTCAAGCCCCAGCCTCTTAGCGCATCTTCAAGCAGTTTGCTCGCGAGGTGAACGTAGTCCTACCCAAGCTCGAGGCCACGCGCCCACTCAGGTGGTCCACGTGCACCATCATGTTCAGCTCAACGGATCAGCTCAAGTGTGCGGCAATAGCTGGTGTCCTCCCAATGCTTTGTTCCCCAGTCATCAGCAATGTGCAAGCTACCAGGACCCTCATCGATGGCGGTGCAGGGCTCAACATCCTGTCCGTCGGGACATTCAACAATCTCCAAGTGCCATATGACTAGCTTCAGCCGACCAAGCCTTTCTCAGGAGTCACTGACGGCTCCACCACACCGATAGGGCAGGTCCGCCTCCCTGTCACCTTCGGGCAACGCAAGAACTACCATACCGAGCTCATCGACTTCGACGTTGCCCACATTCGCCTACCATACAATGCCATCCTCGGGTATCCAGCCCTGGCCAAGTTCATGGTAGTGACTCACCATGGTTACAATGTGCTCAAGATGCCTGGAAGCGGCGGAGTCATCACAGTCCCATGCGAAGAGAAAGACGCGGTGTGCTCTCTCGAGCGTGCCTTCCAAGCTGCATCAGTTGAGAACCCAGACAACAAGAGTGGGAACCTTCCCAAGGCAGTTCCTAAGAAGAAGAAGACATCGCCCAGCTCAAGGCCTCAGGAGGCAGGCATCTCCGGAGGCGCCGCATCAGGATCTGCGCCCGTGCAAGGGGTGCCTCCCTCCATCACATATGAAGGCACACCCGGCTCCCTCCTCGGGCAAGGCTCAGGGTCCCTCTCCTGGAGGGCCTCTGACTTTGCCAAGATCACGAGGTAGGCGCTCGGGCACCACTTGGAGGCGTGCTTCACGGCACATTTCCCTCAAGAAGGCATGAGGCAAGGAGGGCCCAACCCTCAGGAGTTCATCACCAAGGTCATTCAGGAGCTGCAGGAGTCGAGAGTCATGTGCGGCGATCGCCGCCTACCCAGCGTAGCTCCCCATCCAGGCGAGGATGGTGGGCTGCGCGTCTGCATCGACTACCCAGGGCTCAACCGAGCCGCGTCTCAGGAGCGTTTCTGCTTTCACGCGTGGGACGCTACGAGAGTCTGCCACACAGCTACGTTTGCATGCCTTTCGGCCTGCCGAATGCAGCTGTTGCTCATGAGCGCCTAATGCGGAGCATCCTGGAGGCTCATGAGGCCAGGCACTGTGCGTTCCTGGCAGAGATGGAGATGGACCTTGAGGAGCCGCCCGGATCCCCAGAGCCTTCCGAGGCTCAGGGCTTCGGTGGCTCATGAGGATCGGCTTCTTCACTGTGCATTGTCAACTACTCCAACACCCGCTCTGCAATGGTATTAGGTGACACCTTTCGAGTTTCATTTCAGCTGGGAGCGCCCTTAGGGCTGCATTATTCCCAGGTCGTGTGGGTCCGTCCGTGCGGCATGTATCTCTTTTGCTTATGTCCTTAGCTTACCTTGCTGGGAGCACCCTTCGGGCTACATCATCCCCAAGCCGCTCAGGCCTGATCCAGTGGCATGTATCCTTCCTACAGTCACCTAAGTCGGTTTGCTTTTCATGCTTAACTTCTCCATGATTATCATCTCTCGCCTACCACGGCCCCTTTTTCTCCCTCATGCAGACCGCTTGCATGTTAAAAGGGGGACGCCTGAGCATCGCGACTCAGGGGCTCCTACTGGCTCTCCAGCCCTCGCCCCTGTCCACGACATCGCAACTTGGCATACCAACGGCGGCTGAGCTTGCTCGGGGGCCGAGACCCAAGGACGTAGAGCATTTGCATCTAACCACCCTGCAGGAACTCTCAGCCGCCAAAGGCTCAAGATCAGGTGCAACCCGCCTTGAGGTATGGCCTCGTGAGTCCCGCGCTGGCTCACGGTGCCCAGATACACCTCGTCTAGCCCTACCGTGCCGGCCACTTGTCAGGGCGGGGCTGTACATGCCCCGGGGGCCCCTCCCAGAGGGGGTCCCCCTCCCACGTACCAGTGGAAGCACCATGTTCCGCGCTGGCTGAAGACACTGCCGTGGAGCGGCTATGCCCGTACACATACGGAAGCGCTATGCTCCGCGCTGGTGATAAACAACTGAGGGCAGCCCACGGTTGTATCAACCTCAAGGAGCCCAGAGCTCAATGTCTGGCCTCATTGCAACGCCTCCCCTCGGGAGCGCCATGCGAGGAGGGTGGACACGGGGGCTGCACCCGGGTCACGCCCGAGCGCACGCCACCCAGCCAGGTCCCTTGGACCTGGTCATCGCGCACCCCTCCTCGAGCGGAGCCAAGGTATGAAGACCATTTGAGCGTCAAGGGGGACTCCTAAGCATCGCGACTTAGGACCCTAGCTGGTAACGTAGCCCCTCACTCCTTATTTCCGAAAGGCTAACGGCGGTTGACGTATGCCTGGGGCCGGGCCCTGCCGACGTAGAACGACAGATCTACTCCTACACCCCTCCCTATTTGTTGTTTGCGTGTCAGGGGGGACTCCTAAGCATCGCGACTCAAGAGCCTAACTTGCCACGTAGCCCCTCACTCCTTGGTCCCATCCTGGTGATCCGGTCGGGGCTAACAGAGGCTGAGGTATGCGCGGGGCCGTGCCCTGCCGACGTAGAACACAAAGCAAATAGGAAGGAAACCGCAAAATCTCGCAAATTCAGAAGCAAATATTATAGACCATAAATTGTCCTCACGATACCAAACACAAGTTTAAACGCCTCCACGAGTCACGGTGCATGTTGCGGGAGTTGAAACAAGAAATAAGACGCAAGGAGATCACCCTTGGGCAGCACGGTCGCTCGTGGTGGAGTCGCGCTTGTCAGCTCCACCTTCCAAGGCTCCGGGACGAGCAGCACCTGCCTTGGGCGCAGTGGCGAAGGCACGGAACTTCGCCAGCAAGGCCTCCGCTCGGCCCTTCACGGCCTCAGCAGCAGTGGCAGAGCGCTCGGCGTCCACAGGCTCTAGCAGATCGTCAAGGTTGGCATCGGGGTTGTGAAGGTAGACGTGGCTGAGAATCCGCGTCAGCGCCGCAGAAGAAAGGATGCGAGCTTCAACCTCGGCCATTGGGCCGATGCCGGTCACGACCTCCTCAAGCGCTTCGACCAGGAAGGGAAGCAGCTTGGCGGGGCCGTCCATAGCTCCGGCCAGCGACTTCTCCAGACCCTCCTCGTAAAGCGACTTCAACACCCTGCGAGATCTCACCTCGTAATCAGTGAAAGTCGTGCGATCCTCGGCCAAGACCTTCGCCTTGGCGTCCAGGTCAGTCCTCTCCACCTTTAGCTTCTGCTCCAATGTCTTCAGCCGACTGCGATCAGCAGACAGCTCGGCGTCGCGATCCCCGATGGCGGCATTCCGAGCCTTCATCTCCTCCTCCTTTGCCTGGCGGGCATGAACCTCCTTGGCGAGATCATCGTGCAGGCCTTGCAGCTCGTCCTCTAGCGCCTTGTAGCGGCCCTGGATAGTGGAACCATCCTTCAACGCTGCGTTGCGAGCGGCTATGGCCTGGGTGGCAACTTGCTTCTCCTCCTCGGAAGCCGCCACGGCCTGGCTCAGTGCCGCTCTGACGGAGGCGTTAGAGCGAGCCCAGCCAGAAATCAGCTCCAGGCACCCGACCACCAAGCGGGGGTCAGCGCCCTAAAGATCTTCTCGCAGCCGACCTAGCTCAGCAATAGCACGGTCCAAGGCGACGGAGAAAGCAGAGGAGTCAGGGACCAGAGGAGCAGGAGGTGGAGACGGCAGCGTAATCACGGCCCGGGAGGCTGGGACCTCCTGAGCCTTGGCAACCTCGGCGATAGCATCAAGCGCCGGCGCCTCCAGAGTTAGGGGGGCCACGGGGGCTGGGCCCCCGCAAGAGCGTCCCTCCTGGCCTCACGAGGACGACCGGGCAGGGGAGGTGTGAGCTCCACTGCCTCCCCTCCTCGCAGGCGAAGGCGCGGCTAGAACAGACGAGCTAGCCCCAAGCGGACCCACCGTGTCCCCCTTTAGCCTCTTCGCCGCAGGCGTAGGCCTACCCAAGCAGCGGAGGAGATCAAGCCCTGACAGCGAAAACAAGAGCAAAGCAGAGTTCGAGTACTTAGTCGTTAGTCACGGCAAGCTCCAACGGCCTCCTACCGAGCTTAAAGCCTGAGAGCCTCTTGCGAGGCGCAACCTCGGCAGGTCCGGAGGCAGAAGAGGGTGCACCGGAAGAGCTGGAGCTGGCTTCAGGCAGTAACGGAGCCATTGTAGACACTCGGGAGATCAGCTCCGACATGTCCTTCTTCAGGATCACGGGCGGGTCCTCTCCCCCTCGCCTGGTGTCGGCCTCGTCGTCGTCCGGCATGGAGCGGAGGACGTTGGACCTGCGCCAGGGGGAAGTCTCCCCCGTCTCCTTAGTGGTCGCCTCCAAGTCGCGCTCCTCCTCTTCCTCCTCTTTCTCCTCTCCACCACCGGAATCATCCAAGGACAACTCCACCGCCGCCGCAGCCACCTGGCCCTTGGGAGGCACCCCCCGGTACCAGACCGTCCCCGTCAAAGGTGGGCATGGTATCCACCACCCGCTCCTAGTCGTCGCGAAGGAACAAAGGGACCGGAGGGCCCACCAGACCTTCCACATCCTCTCCAACTAGGAAGCAAAGAGCTGCGGTCAGATCTTCATCAGCCAGGGCCTCCGAGTTCAGGCAAAGATCGGCGTGCGCATCCCTGAGCCTCCACAACGTGTGTGAGTGCGCCTGAAGTGGGGCCACCTGATGCGCCAAGAACTCCCTCAGGAGCGTGGCCCCGGTCAGTGCCAGGACTGGATTTTCGGGATATCAATTTCCCCGAAAATGGCACTTGTGCTCACCAGCCCCAGGATTACTGTTAGCTGATGAGGCACCAACTTGATACAGAAACTCCAAGCAATTACATAATATGTAGTACAAGACCATTCTGGCCTATAAGTACAACAATTTGTTTCTAGTGGTTGATCGAGGAAGCGGTTTGTGGTTCATCCGTGGCCATGGGACTCCATTTCCCACAAGAACAGCTGACCAAGTTAACTCCTATCTTCGTGAGGCTGTTGTCACCATTGCTTTGGTTTCGGGGCTGTCATCGCAACGCTCCTCTCCAAGCAAGAAATCTGGCCAAGGCAATAGCCAGGGACAAGCCTTTGAGTACTTTGAATGTACTCGCAAACATTATGAACACTGGTATAATATAAAAAACGATAATCATGCTCTGAAATATTCTATGATCACAACATCAGTCATAAAAGAAAATCACTGATGCATGCAAGCAGGTTATTTATATATGACATGAATATAAAATAACAGAGTAGTAACAAAATGCACCGATCGGGTGTCTGAAGCCACGCCTCAAAAGGATAGTGAATAACGAGTATGCTTCAGTCGGGCGTCTGAGCGACACCACATAAAGGGCATATAAGTGAGATGAGTAACGAACATGCCACAGTCGGGCGTCTGTGCGACACCACATAAAGGGCTTATAAAGTAAATAAATAACAGCATGCCACAGTCGGGCGTCTGAGCGACACCACATAAAGGGCTTATAAAGTAAATAAATAACAGCATGCCATAGTCGGGCGTCTGAGCGACATCACATAAAGGGCTTATAAAGTAAATAAATAATAACATGCCATAGTCGGGCGTCTGAGCGACACCACATAAAGGGCTTATAAGAAAACAATCACAGTGAATATCTAGGAGGTAGAACCGTCCCAGGGATACTCATTAATTCAAATAATATAAAGGGTTAGTCCATAATAATAATAATAATAATAATCATAAGTCGCAAGTCATGATCCATGTTCTGGTTTAGCAGTTTCTCCTCCGAAGACCAACACTAAGACCGACACTTAACCCGTCCCAGACTGTAGTCCTTAACCATGGACACGGCTATTCGAATAGATATAATCTCTGTAGAGGGTGTACTCTTTACTCACGAGTAACGGATTCCTTCAGTCCATCGGGACTAATTCCGTCTACGGTCTTTTAATTGAAAACACACCTGACTCGCACACACCAGCTTAGCTTACCGGTGTCCGGAATCACCCACGACACCTGTTAAGCAAAATTCTAAGTGGGGAGGCTACAACCTCGATTAGCATGGGGTCAAATTTATACTGTGCGCTACTAAGGGGTGCCCCCCTCTCGGTCCCAACCGGAAACACCCATGCCCCCGGACCAGGTGGCATGCCTACCGGCTGTAGTCGGTATCTTCCACCATGGCCTCTCTGTATGGTGTGTGCTAGGAAGGGGTTGAAAACTTACTGAAACGTACCCTACCTACTGCAGCGACAAGTGGTAGTACGAAACAAGTATGGGGGTTACTGGAACAAGACTCAATCTATGGTCGACTCAGGAGGTTTAAGTATTCCCTGCGTGATTAGCATAACAGATATATATTTCATCCAACACACAGAATCACCACTCATCATACTCCATCATGCCATACCGGACACACTCGTCTCGACGAGGAACTAGGGACAAGCTCAGGTCTACCCAAGACAGAGACTTTCCCGGCTTCCTTCCGGCAGGCACGAAAAGCATATGAAGATGATCACTATCACAAGCATGTCCATTTCCAACAGCAAAAATCTTCATTTTGCACTCATGTGTATGGTTCTATCATCACATAAAATATCGAATGTTCCATGTCAAAGTGGTGTGGTAACCATATCAGACAACACACGAAAGTATTATGCCAGGGTTCAGAATGCTTGCCCTCAAGAGTATGCAAGTAGGAGTGCATTTTTGAAAGTTGTCTCCTTCTTCAAAATCCTATTTTTGAAAATATTCAAATCAATCAATAGTTTTAAAACAGTGCAAAAAGGTTGTCTGAATTTTTCTAAAATAAATATGAAAATAAACTAGACAAATTTTGAGGGAGGTAGGAAAAAGAATCAACTCATTTGGAGTTTTATTTTAAAAGATATGTCAAGTCAAAGTTTAGTCAAAGTTCTGATTTTTAAATAAAACAGAAAAAAGATAAACGTTTTGTAATAAATACACGTCGAAGGCGTACTTTGGGATTAGGCATCCACTTGCACCAGCGTGGACCGGCGCTGGGTCACTGACAGTGGGTCCAGGGGGCCCATTGGCCATGTTTGACTGGTCGCCCCTGCCTCCTTCCTCCTCTAGCCGAACAGAGGCGGGGCTCCGGCGATCGATGCCGGCGAACGGCGGCTCCTCGCGGGCTCCGGAGGGCAGGGATGGATCCGCCAGTCCAGGACGGTCCTCCCGGTGGTCGCTAGGTTGGTGGGGGTGGAGGGAGTCGCCGGCTGCGAGCTTCGCGGCGGAGGTGGCTTCGGGGGGATTTGGGGATCCGCGCTACGGTGGTTCTCCATCGAAGCTGAGGGTCTGGGCGGATCTACAAGGTCGAGAGGAAGAGGACGATGGCTCTGGATGGGCGGCGGAGGCCTTGCTTGCGACGCAATGGACCAGAGGGCGGCAGCGGTCGAACTGGCCAGAGACGGGGAAGAAGGCTTTCCGCCGTCGCTAGCTGGCCATGGGGGCTTTGGTGGAGTGGCTTGAAGTTGCCTGGGTGCCTGGTATAAAGACCATTTGAGCGAAAAGGGGGACTGCTGAGCATCACGACTCAGGACCCTAGCTGGTAACATAGCCCCTCACTCCTTAGTTCCGAAAGGCTAACGGCGGTTGACGTATGCGAGGGGCCGGGCCCTGCCGACGTAGAACGACAGATCTACTCCTACACCCCTCCCTATTTGTTGTTTGCGTGTCAAGGGGGACTCCTGAGCATTGCGACTCAAGAGCCTAACTTGCTATGTTGCCTCTCACTCCTTGGTCCTGTCCTGGTGATCCGGTCGGGGCTAACGACAGCTGAGGTATGCGTGGGGCCGTGCCCTGCCGACGTAGAACACAAAGCAAATAGGAAGGAAACCGCAAAATCTCGCAAATTCAGAAGCAAATATTACAGACCATAAATTGTCCTCACGATACCAAACACAAGTTTAAACGCCTCCATGAGTCACGGTGCATGCTGCGGGAGTTGAAACAAGAAAGAAGCCGCGAGGAGATCACCCTTGGGCAGCACGGTCGCTCGTGGTGGAGTCGCGCTTGTCAGCTCCACCTCCCAAGGCTGCGGAACCGGCAGCACCTGCCTTGGGCGCAGTGGCGAAGGCACGGAACTTCGCCAGCAAGGCCTCCGCTCGGCCCTTCACGGCCTCAGCAGCAGCGGCAGAGCGTGCGGCGTCCACAGGCTCCAGCAGATCTTCAAGGTTGGCGTCGGGGTTGTGAAGGTAGACGTGGCTGAGAATCCGCGTCAGCGCCGCAGAAGAAAGGATGCGAGCTTCAACCTCGGCCATTGGGTCGATGCCGCTCACGACCTCCTCAAGCGCTTCGACCAGGAAGGGAAGCAGCTTGGCGGGGCCATCCATGGCTCCGGCCAGCGGCTTCTCTAGACCCTCCTCATAAAGCGACTTCAACACCCTGCGAGATCTCACCTCACAATCAGTGAAATTCGTGCGATCCTCGTCCAAGACCTTCGCCTTGGCATCCAGGTCAGTCCTCTCCACCTTTAGCTTCTGCTCCAGTGTCTTCAGCCGGCTGCGATCAGCGGACAGCTCGGCGTCGCGATCCCCGATGGCGGCCTTTCGAGCCTTCATCTCCTCCTCCTTTTCCATGCGGGTGTGAACCTCCTTGGTGAGATCATTGCGCAGGCCTTGCAGCTCGTCCTCTAGTGCCTTGCAGCGGCCCTGGACAGTGGAACCATCCTTCAACGCCGCGTTGCAAGCGGCTATGGCCTGGGTGGCGACTTGCTTCTCCTCCTCGGAAGCCGCCACGACAGGGCTCAGTGCCGCTCGGACGGAGGCGTCAGAGCGAGCCCAGCCAGAAATCAGCTCCAGGCACCCGGCCACCAAGCGGGGGTCAGCGCCCTGGAGATCTTCTCGTAGCCGACCCAGCTCAGAAGTAGCATGGTCCAAGGCGACGGAGGAAGCGGAGGAGTCAGCAACCAGAGGAGCAGGAGGAGGAGACGGCAGCGTAATCACGGCCCGGGAGGCTGGGACCTCCTGAGCCTTGGCAACCTCGGCGACAGCATCAAGCGCCGGCGCCTCCAGAGTTAGCGGGGCCACGGGGGCTGGGCCCCCGCAGGAGTGTCCCTCCTGCCCTCGCGAGGACGACCGGGCAGGGGAGGTGTGAGCTCCACTGCCTCCCCTCCTCGCAGGCGAAGGCGCGGCTACAACAGACGAGCTAGCCCCAAGCGGAGCCACCGTGTCCCCCTTTAGCCTCTTCACCACAGGCGGAGGCCTACCCAAGCAGCGGAGGAGATCAAGCCCTGACAGCGAAAACAAGAGCAAAGCAGAGTTTGAGTACTTACTCGTTAGTCACGGCAAGCTCCAACGGCCTCCTACCGAGCTTAAAGCCTGAGAGCCTCTTGTGGGGCGCAGCGTCGGGAGGTCCGGAGACAGAAGAGGGTACACCGGAAGAGCTGGAGCTGGCTTCGGGCAGTACCGGAGCCAGAGTAGACCCTCGGGAGATCAGCTCCGACATGTCCTTCTTCGGGATCACGGGCGGGTCCTCTCCCCCTCGCCTGGTGTCGGCCTCGTCGTCGTCCGGCATGGAGCGGAGGACGTTGGACCTGCGCCAGGGGGATGTCTCCCCCGTCTCCTTAGTGGTCGCCTCCAAGTCGCGCTCCTCCTCTTCCTCCTCTTCCTCCTCTCCCCCACCGGAATCATTCGAGGACAACTCCACCGCCGCCGCGGCCACCTTGCCCTCGGGAGGCACCCCCCGGTACCAGACCGTCCCCATCAAAGGTGGGCATGGCGTCCACCAGCCGCTCCTAGTCGTCGCGAAGGAACAAAGGGACCGGAGCGCCCACCAGACCTTCCACATCCTCTCCAACCAGGAAGCAGAGAGCTGCGGTCAGATCTTCATAAGCCAGGGCCTCCGAGTTCAGGCGAAGATCAGCGTGTGCATCCCTGAGCCTCCACAATGGGCACGAGTGCGCCTGAAGTGGGGCCACCCGATGCGCCAAGAACTCCCTCAGGAGCGTGGCCCCGGTCAGTGTCAGGACTGGATTTTCGGGATATCAATTTCCCAGAAAATGGCCCTTGTGCTCACCAGCCCTAGGATTACTGTTAGCTGATGAGGCACCAACTTGATACAGAAACTCCAAGCAATTACATAATATGTAGTACAAGACCATTCTGGCCTATGAGTACAACAATTGGTTTCTAGTGGTTGATGGCGGAAGCGGTTTGTGGTTCATCGGTGGCCATGAGACTGCATTTCCCACGGGAACAGCTGACCAGGTTAACTCCTATCTTCGCGAGGCTGTTGTCACCATTGCTTTGGTTCCAGGGCTGTCATCGCAACGCTCCTCTGCAAGCAAGAAATCTGGCCAAGAAAATAGCAGGGACAAGCCTGTGAGTACTTTTAATGTACTCGCAAACATTATGAACACGGGTAGAATATAACAAACGGTAATCATGCTCTAAAATATTCTATGATCACAAGGTCAGTCATAAAATAAAATCCTGATGCATGCAAGCATGTTATTTATATACGACCTGAATATGCAATAACAGAGTAGTAATAAAATGCACCAATCGGGTGTCTGAAGCGACGCCTCGAAAGGATAGTGAATAACGAGTATGCCTCAGTCGGGCGTCTGAGCGACACCGCATAAGGGGCTTATAAGTGAGATGAGTAACGAACATGCCACAGTTGGGCGTCTGTGCGACACCACATAAAGGGCTTATAAAGTGAATAAATAACAGCATGCCACAGTCGGGCGTCTTAGCGACACCACATAAAGGGCCTATGAAGTAAATAAATAACAGCATGCCACAGTCGGGCGTCTGAGCGACACCACATAAAGGGCTTATAAAGTAAATAAATAACAGCATGCCACAGTCGGGCGTCTGAGCGACACCACATAAAGGGCTTATAAGAAAACAATCACAGTGAATATCCAGGAGGTAGAACCGTCCCAGGGATACTCATTAATTCAAATAATATAAAGGGTTAGTCCATAATAATAATAATCATAATCATCATAACTCACAAGTCATGATCCATGTTCTGGTTTAGCAGTTTCTCCTCCGAAGACCGACACTAAGACCGGCACTTGACCCATCCCAGACTGTAGTCCTTAACCATGGACATGGCTATTCGAATAGATATAAGCTCTGCAGAGGGAGTACTCTTTACCCACGAGTAACGGATTCCTTCAGTCCATCGGGACTAATTCCATCTACGGTCTTTTAATTGAAAACACACCTGACTCGCACACACCAGCTTAGCTTACCGGTGTCCGGAATCACCCACGACACCTGTCAAGCAAAACTCTAAGTGGGGAGGCTACAACCTTGATTAGCATGGGATAAAATTTACACCGCGCGCTACTAAGGGGTGCCCCCCTCTAGTTCCCAACCGGAAACACCCATGCCCCGGACCAGGTGGCATGCCTACCGGCTGTAGTCGGTATCTTCCACCATGGCCTCTCTGTATGGTGTGTGCTAGGAAGGGGTTGAAAACTTACTGAAACGTACCCTACCTACTGCAGCGACAAGTGGTAGTACGAAACAAGTATGGGGGTTACTGGAACAAGACTCAATCTATGGTCGACTCAGGAGGTTTAAGTATTCCCTGCGTGATTAGCATAACAGATATATATTTCATCCAACACACAGAATCACCACTCATCATACTCCATCATGCCATACCGGACACACTCGTCTCGACGAGGAACTAGGGACAAGCTCAGGTCTACCCAAGACAGAGACTTTCCCGGCTTCCTTCCGGCAGGCACGAAAAGCATATGAAGATGATCACTATCACAAGCATGTCCATTTCCAACAGCAAAATCTTCATTTTGCACTCATGCGTATGGTTGTATCATCACATAAAATATCGAATGTTCCATGTCAAAGTGGTGTGGTAACAATATCAAAAAACACACAAAAATATTATGCCAGGGTTCAGAATGGTTGCCTTCAAGAGTATTCAAGTGGGAGTGCATTTTTGAAAGTTGTCTCCTTCTTCAAAATCCTATTTTTGAAAATATTCAAATCAATCCATAGTTTCAAAACAGTGCAAAAAAGTTGTCTGAATTTTTTTCAAATAAATATGAAAATAAAGACAAAATTTGAGGGAGGTAGGAAAAAGAATCAACTCATTTGGAGTTTTATTTTTAAAGATATGTCTAGTCAAAGTTTAGTCAAAGTTCTGATTTTTAAATAAAACAGAAAAAAGAAAAACGTTTTGAAATAAATACACATCGAAGGCGTACTCTGGGATTACGCCTCCACTTACAACAGCACGGACCGGCGCTGGGTCACTGACAGTGGGTCCAGGGGGCCAATTGGTCAGGTTTGACCGGTCGCCCCCGCCTCCTTCCTCCTCTGGCCGAACAAAGGCGGGGCTCCGGCGATCGACACCGGCGAACGGCGGCTCCTCGCGGGCTCCGGAGGGCAGGGATGGATACGCCAGTCCAGGGCGGTCCTCTCGGTGGTTGCTAGGTTGGTGGGGGCGGAGGGAGTCGCCGGTGGTGAGCTTCACGGCAGAGGTGGCTTCGGGGGGATTTGGGGGTCCGTGCTACGGTGGTTCCCCGTCAAAGCTGAGGGTCTGGGCGGCTCCGCAAGGTCGAGAGGAATAGGACGGTGGCTCTGGATGGGCGGGGGAGGCCTTGCTTGCACCACAATGGACCGGATGGCGGCGGCGGTCGAACTGGCCGGAGACGGGGAAGAAGGCTTTCCGCCGTCGCTGGCTGGCCGTGGGGGCTTTGGTGGAGTGGCTTGAGGTCGCCTGGGTGCCTGGTCGGGCTCGGGGCCCCTTATATAGGCGGTCGAGGTTGGTTCCGCGGCGGCCGTGGATAAGTCCGACGGGGAACCACCGTTCTGTTGCAGCGGGGCGACGTGGCGATGGCTGGCGGGGTCTGGCAGGGCAAGGGGATGAGCTCGAGCTGTTCAGGGCGAGCTGGCGCGCGGCTGTGGCTCGGGCGGCGCCGTCCACGGCAGGAGCTGTCGCAGCGACAGTGACGGCTTGCGTCGGTGGCGCTGTAGGGCGCCAGGAGGGGGCCGGGGCGGCTCTGCGGCGAGGGAGGAGTCGGGGCGCGTTGGCTGCGAGTGGGGAAGGGCCAGAACGAGCGCGAGGCAACGGCAGTGGGACGCGGCAATTCGGTGTGCGCGCGTGCAAAACGTGCGCTCTAGGCGCGCCCAGCGCACACACGCGAGGTGTTCGACAAAATGCCAACGCTTGCCAGGAGGCTCCAAACCACATGAGGGTTAGCAGGGTGGGGCTATAGGCTAGGGCAGAGCCATTAGACATGCTGGTTAGGCAAAGCAAGCAGGTCCAATGTACAAACCAGAAACTATGTCAAAACTGACCATGCCCATAAGGTGTTTGACAAAATGCCAAGGGCACCTAGACATTTCTTGGGGTGGCCAAACTCTCCAGACTAGTGTATCTTTAGATGTTAAAGAGGGTGGTAAGGTTAGTTGGTCAAGACTAGAAACTTGATAGTGGAAGTTTTTGAGAAAACCATTTCCGGACAGAAAGTAAAGGCTATCATTGCATGCACCAAATATACTCCAATGGGTCCACTCTCCTGGACTTAAGGGTTTTGCAGGGAGGTTAACAAGCAGGAGAAAGATCATGGGTATTAGAGCAACAAAAATTAGAGTTGCTGTAGAAAAAGCCAATCTGGACCAGAGAGCAAAAGAGGATGATTTGCTAAAAAAATTCAAAGAACATTAGTGGGATTTTGCATAAAGTTGAATAATATACTCCTACTTATATCCCCTAATTTTGGTGGAAGTTTTAAAGAAATATTTAAATAGGCTGTAGTGCAAAAGTGCAATTGGACCAGATTTGAAAACTAGGGGTAAAGCACAAAATCTCCAAATGACCAAAGGATATTTTTGCACAAAAGTAATTTAGGGACATCATATGTCATCCCCAAATTTTGGTGGGATTTTTAAATGAATTTATAAAAGGGTTGCAGTGCAAATGGGACCCTAAAACATATGAAAAACCATTTTAGAGAAATAAAGCTCAGGGAAAAATAAATATATAAATAATCCCACTGATAAAAGAAATGTTTCTTGGGAGGGTATACAAGTCCAAAATTTTGGAAAGTTTTCACTTGGGGTTAAAAACTCCACAATATCAAAGAAAAGAGAGGTTTTGAAATCAAAAGATAAACCCAGAAAATAAAATTTTAATTTCCTGGCAAAATTTTAATAAAGAAAACATGGTTAAAATTTTGGGGTGTTACAGTCAGCTTCGTCGCCTTCATGTTGCTCGGGCCCGGGGGCTACTGTCCGCGTTCTGGGAACGGGGGTCCCCAGACTTGCCTGCCTGCGGCCTGCGGCGTGGCTCAAGGAGTAGCCCAGCATGGCCCGTCTTCATCAACCCAATCTCAAGACCCTCACGAGGGGCCAAGCCTCGCGGGGCGGACGACGCAAGGCTTCCTCAAGGGCGGCCTCACAAGGCAGGCTTGCGAGGAGGCGGAGAGATCAAGGCAGGAGTACCTCACGAGGTGCTCATGACGCAAGCCATGACGATCGAGACCAGGCGGGCGCCACCCTGCGCAGTGTCCTCGTTTCCTCTTTGGTGCAAAGGGGCAAGCGCAGGCACGGAGTATTGAGGAATCGAGCAAAGGTTACCATTTCGGTGCAACGAGACCAAGACCAGCAGAGCGGCAGGACGGAGGTCACCGTGGAGCCCAAGATGGCGTCATCGCCAGTGCATTTGGCAGCCGAAGACCAACTTTAGTCAGGATAACTTGTACTAGATGTTCCCCTTCCAAATGGCCGTTGTTGGCTCCCTTCCCGCTCAATATTTGGGACGAGGACCAGGGCCTCTATAAGTAGAGATAGCCACCACAGTAGAGAGGGAGAGTTCTCATCAGATCCAGAGGTGATCGAACTCACCCAAGTAGTTCAGAGCACCTGCCCAAGAACACCTCTCGCGAGGCTGTTCTTCCTCTGTGTTGTTCATCATCAGCCCCTGAGGCAATCCGCCACACCACACACTAGATTAGGGTATTACACCACAACGGTGGCCCGAACCAGTATAAACCTTGTGTCCCTTGTGTTGTTCATCGTGTAGCTTAGATTCACAGCGAGGCGTTGGGATGTGGGATGGTAGGGGGAAGATCTTCACGCGCACCCCATAGTTCGAACCTTAAGGGATTTGCCGGAACCCGATATCCGACAATTTTAGACTGAAAAAAGATAAGCACCCCGTGATGCCTTTCTTGTCCCTCTCCTCCTAGGCACTACGGTGGGAGGCGAAGTGGGCAAAATGAGCGCCTGGGCAGAAGCCCAGCCTGACCCCGTCAGGCCCTTTGACAAGGAGCCTAGCAGGTGCTGGCAAAGGTGATGGTGAAGAGATCGGCTGGGACGACCCCCCCTCAGTCGCCAACACCAGGGCCAATAGGACGCTGTAGGGCAAACGAAGCTATAGCCCGCGAGGAAGCCTACCGAGGTCCAGCTGGAAGGCTGCTGGAGGAGCCAAGGACACCACTCCCACCTCTGCATCCAACTCCCTGGCAAATCGCCTTGTCGGGAAAGGGGTGTAGGTGCAGATGATGGTGCCGCCACCTGAGGGTGTCGGTGCGGCTGATGTTCAGCTAGAGTTGTAGTCATCATCCTCCTAGTCGGCGCTAGTGTCATTGTCGTCACTGTCCTCCTTGTTGCTATCGCTCGAGGAGGATCTTTCATCGTCGATCGAGCTCTTCGCGCAGCACCCTAAGCAAGCACCCGAGTACCCAAAGACCATGACGGAGAGTAGGTCGGCCTCCATTAAATTGAAATGGAGTATGTGCCCCTCCGACAAGCTATGGGCGCGAGCAAAGGTCTTCCAGCCGTGTCAGAAGAACATGACATGAGGGGCAGGAAAATCGGCATTTACCCGCATGCCGCCATTCACGCAACCCCTCATGTGCAGCTTCAAAGCGCGCGGCTGTTCGAGCTCCATCACCCTCACGAATGGAGTGGGGAGACGGAGGCGTCCGCGCTGAGGCTTTTACAATCTGATGATGAACTCCAGGGGTTGGTCTCCAATGTGGCCTTCCATCTGGGGAGGGCGGCCGGTGGGGGTGCAATCAGAGCGCCACCCCATCCTCCTCCGCCCTGGGCACCGCGACGACCACGACCTCGCCCCCTCCCACCTCCTCTCTGGGTGGGCTCCTCCCCCGCATTTCTGGAGGGAGGAGGGAGACGGTATCGAGCAAAAGTTCTCGTCCCCTCAATTGGAGCAGCGCCGCGCCCCGACCTCTCACTATGGTGGGCGAAGACTCCTGCAAGAATGGAAGGAGAAGGGTGTATGGAAAAACGCCTTGCCCCACGTTCCCTTTTAAAGACGAGCAGGGCAGGGGGCTAGATTTTTCCATGAAGGTGGCCTCCCCGTTCGACCAGTCCGGCTCTCTCTCACCATTAAAGGCTCGAAGAATCAAGGCCAACCCCCTGCACCAATCCACGACGCTTGGCTTTTTGCCATGGCGCTCATTCCCTCACCCTTTGCATATGCCACCAACTTTGCATAGTGCATGCAATACACATGGCGGAGGCGCTTGGAGCGGGAAAGACTATGGGGTGGCGGTTACCGTCCCGTGAACGTGGGATAGGGATACCCCACGAATCATGGCCCATTATCTCTCCCACTATAATTGGCATTACGCGACGCGCGGGATAAACAGAAACTGACCTACGCTTAGGTTAATGAAGAAGCAAAGAAGATCTCAAAGGACAAGCAACTACTACCCTCTTGCGTGTGCACTGGATAAGGCCTACCCCGACGACGCCTGACAGCATGATCTGGCCAGGCCTGGGGGCTCCTGCTGGTGCAACAAACCCTGGGTCTATTTCCTAGACCATGCACAAGCCTAAAAGAGCAAGGTTGCAAGCTAAGGGAAGCAAGAGACCACTAAGACGAGATCAAGTTGAAGAGATAGCTCTTTGAGAAATTAGAGGGCGGATTAAGAAGACCAAGTCAAGCCAAGGGAAGCAAGACACCACTAAGGGAAAGCCTCCCTTGCCGGGTAGGCGAGCCTGGCGAGGTCGAGGTTACTCCGAAGACAAGTCTCAAGACTGCCTCAGCAAGCTTACCGGGGACGCCAAGGGCGGACCACCCCGCCAAGGCTACACTGCTCCACCCCATAGCAACACAAGTCATTGATCGCTGTGGTGTCAAGCCCCCGAGTGACTAGGTTGCTGTTTCTTGATACATGGAAGCCACTTTCGAAGGAAATCACCTCCAAATGACACCTGTCCAGAGACGTGTCGAACAGACACACAAGAAGGTGGCCAAACAACCCGTTAAGGTTTGCCGGGCACACCATGATGTGACACTAAGCGACGCATTTAATGCGCTCTGCCTTGTCTGCAGAGTTAGGTATGATAACACTTTGCTATCTAATCAGTACACAATAACTAATTTACCATTATGGTGACCCCTTGATCTATAAAAGGAGGGCCATGGCAACCGTAGAAAGGATTCAGACCCTTGTACACTCATACGCGCGTAGCTGCCCTCGCCCCGAGGCAGCCCTGCCGGGCTAGAGCGCTGCGTCTCCACCATGTTCCTCTTATCAGTCCACCAAAGCAGGAGTAGGGTTTTACTCCTCGCGGTGGCCCGAACATGAGTAAAACTACCCGTGTGATCTCTGCCGTGTTGTGCTACATTCTCCGCTCTTTGTGAAATGTGCTCATCCTGTCGGTGTCCTAGATAAGGGGATATCCAGCCCTGCCTGCCTCCGGCCCACCACGTGGCTCCATCAACGACCTGGTACGGCCCAGCTTCAGCATCAACAACTCAAGACTCTCGCGAGGGGCCAAGCCTCGTGGGGTGGACGATGCGAAGACCCCCGAGGGGATCAGCCTCCTCAAGCTGGCTCCCGAGGGGCGGAGAGTTCTATGCAAGGTTCACCTCACGAGGCTCAGCTGACGTGAGCCATGACGATCAAGGCCAGGCGGGCACCAGGCGGGCGCAGAGCGCAGGTTTCCTCTTCGGTGCAAAGGAGGCAAGCCACAGACATGGAGTCCTGAGTAATCAACCAAAGGTTTCCATTCTGGTGCAACGACACCAAGACCGCGAGGATGGCAGGACCGAGGTCATCAATGAGCCCACCGAAGCATCACGACCAGAGGCTTTTTGCATGCGAAGACCACTTTTGTCAGGATAAGTTGTACTACTTGTCCCCTTTCGAACCCGGCCGTTGTGGGATCCCTTCCCGCTAACATTTGGGAAGAGGATCAAGGCCACTATAAATAGGACTAGCCACCACCATAGAGGCAGGACGAAGACAAGTCGAACTATATCACACCACACCAGCTCCCTTGAGCTCAAGAACACCTCACCCCCTGAGGCCAGTTCATCCATTGTACTAGTTTATCCTCAGCCCTTTGAGGCAATCCACCAAAACGCTGGAGTAGGGTATTACACCGCAAGGTGGCCCAAACCAGGATAAATTGTTGTGTCTCTTTGTCTCTTTGAGCTTGACGTGCTAGGCTTAGGAGGATCGCGAGTAGGCAGGCTGGGTAGGTTGAGATCTCCGCATGCACCCCAGAGTTCGAACCTCTCAAAGGTTTGCGGATCCCTTAATCCGACATGTGGTGCGCCAGGTAGGGGTGCCTCGGAAATCTTCTACCCCGACCGCCAGATCCCGCCGCCAACCCCGATGGAGGGCGCTCCTCCGTCGACCCAGCCGACGCGCGCTCCCGAAGAAGCACCAGGGCTGCGCGGCTTGACCCTCTCTCAGTGGCAGGTGCAGTGGCCGCCCAAGTTTCGACCGAAGATGCCTCAACGTTATGACGGTGCGGAGGATCCGGCCGCCTTCCTTCAAGCATACGAGGAGGCAGTCTGGGCGGTGATACATCTCCAACGTATCTACTTTTCCAAACACTTTTGCCCTTGTTTTGGACTCTAACTGGCATGATTTGAATGAAACTAACCCGGACTGACGTATTTTCAGCAGAACTGCCATGGTGTTGTTTATTGTGCAGAAAACAAAAGTTCTCGGAATGACCTGAAAATCCACGGAGATAACTTTTGGAAAATATGAAAAATACTAGCGAAAGAATCAAGACCAGGGGCCCCACACCCTGTCCACGAGGGTGGGGGGCGCCCCCTCCCCCTGGGTGCGCCCCCCTGTGTCGTGGGCCCCTTGCTGCTCCACCGACCTCAACTCCATCTCTATATATTCTGTTTCACGGAGAAAAAAAATCAGAGAGAAAGTTTCATCGCGTTTTATGATATAGAGCCGCCGCCAAGCCCTAATCTCTCTCGGGAGGGCTGATCTGGAGTCCGTTCGGGGCTCCGGAGAGGAGGATTCGTCGCCGTCATCATCATCAACCATCCTCCATCACCAATTTCATGATGCTCACCGTCGTGCGTGAGTAATTCCATCGTAGGCTTGCTGGACGGTGATGGATTGGATGAGATTTACCATGTATCCACTATGTTCTGAGATTGATGTTGCTATGACTTTGCTATGCTTAATGCTTGTCACTAGGGCCCGAGTGCCATGATTTCAGATCTGAACCTATTATGTTTTCATGAATATATGTGAGTTCTTGATCCTATCTTGCAAGTCTATAGTCACCTATTATGTGTTATGATCCGACAACCCCGAAGTGACAATAATCGGGATACTTCTCGGGGATGACCGTAGCTTTGGTCCGGTTCTCTATTAAAAGGAGGCCTTAATATCCCATAGTTTCCATTAGGACCCCGCTGCCACGGGAGGGTAGGACAAAAGATGCCATGCAAGTTCTTTTCCATAAGCATGTATGACTATATTCGGAATACATGCCTACATTGCATTGATGAATTGTAGCTAGTTCTGTGTCACCCTAGGTTATAACTATTACATGAGGAATCACATCCGGCATAATTATCCATCACTGATCCAATGCCTACGAGCTTTTCACATATTGTGCTTTGCTTATTTACTTTTCCATTGCTACTGTTACAACTATTACTAAACTGCTATCTTTACTTTTGCCACTGTTACCATTACTATCATATTACTTTGCTACTAAATACTTTCCTGCAGATACTAAGTTATACAGGTGTGGTTGAATTGACAACTCAACTGCTAATACTTGAGAATATTCTTTGGCTCCCATTTTGTCGAATCAATAAATTTGGTTTGAATACTCTACCCTCAAAAACTGTTGTGATCCCCTATACTTGTGGGTTATCAAGACTATTTTCTGGCGCTGTTGCGGGGGAGCATAGATCTATTCTTTGAGTCACTTGGGATTTATATCTGCTGATCACTATGAGGAACTTGAAAGACGAAAGAACTAAGATTTTTCCCTCAACTACGAGGGGAGGTAAGGAACTGCCATCTATCTCTGCACTAGATTCTCCTTCCGTTTTTAGTAAGCTTGTGACACCTAAACCTGCTACTGCTATGAATTCTGATATGTCGCATGTTATTGATGATACCACTTCTGGTATGCATGATACTTATGATGAAACTACTTTGGTGCTTGATACTACTTTGCCATTTGGTTAATTTCTTGATGAACAACTTGCTAGGGTTAGAGAGAATGAAATTATTGAAGATGAAATTATTGATGATAGTGATGATGAAGCTTCTCCCCCTAAGTATGAATTGCCTGTTGTTCCTGAGGGTTATGTTATGGATGAAGAAACTACTAGAGATCTTTTTGCTTGCAATGATAGATCTGATCTTAAGAAATTACTGGCTAAACTTAAAAAGAAAACTCTGAATGCCAGAATGAAATACGACCCTGCTTTTGGTACTTCACCTATCTTTGTTACTGATAAGGATTATGAATTCTCTGTTGATCCTAAGATAATTGCTTTGGTTGAATCTGATCCTTTTTATGTCTATGAATCTGAAACTGTTGTGGCACATCTTACCAAGTTAAATGATATAGCCACCTTGTTTACTAATGATGAGAAGTCTCGCTATTATTATATCCTTAAGATATTTCCATTCTCATTAATGGGTGATGCTAAAACTTGGTTTAATTCTCTTGATCCTGGTTGTGTGTGTAGTCCCCAGGATATGATTTATTACTTCTCTGCTAAATATTTCCCTGCTCATAAGAAACAAGCTTCCTTGCGGGAAATATATAATTTTGTGCAAATCGAAGAAGAGAGTCTCCCACAAGCTTGGGGGAGGCTTCTCCGATTACTTAATGCTTTGCCTGATCATCCTCTTAAGAAAAATGAAATACTTGATATCTTTTATAATGGACTAACTGATGCTTCAAAGGACCACTTGGATAGTTGTCTTGGTTGTGTTTTTAGGGAAAGAACCGTCAACCAAGCTGAATTGTTATTGAATAATATGTTGACTAATGAAAATAATTGGACTCTTCCTGAGCCAATTCCTGAGCGATTTGAGCCAACTCCTGAACCTATATCCAAACCAACTCCGAAGAAGAGGAGTGTTCTATTTCTCAGTCCTGAAGATATGCAAGAGGCAAAGAAATCTATGAAAGAAAAAGGTATTAAAGCTGAAGATGTTAAGAATTTACCTCCTATTGAAGAAATACATGGTCTTAATATACTGCCTATTGAGGAAACACATTGTCTTGATAACCCGACACGGGGAGTAAAGGTAAATTCTCTCTACAGATATGATAAAGTTGAAATCCCGTCTACTAAATTTCATTGCCAATGCTTAGATGAATTTGATGACTTTATGGCTAGACAAGAAAGTTTTAATGCTTATGTTGGTAGAGAATTAAAGAGTAATGCTTTCATGATAGGACGCTTGAGTGATTATATGGCTAGAGTTAAAGGTGAACTTAAACTCATTAGCAAATATGCTTCTATGGTTACCACTCAAGCTGAACAAGCACTTAAGGCTCATAGTGATTTGCTCGATGCATTAAATAATAAACATGATTTTGTTGTTAGAGTGGCTACTAGAACTGGTAGAATGACTCAGGAACCTTTGTATCCTGAAGCCCACCCTAAGAGAATCGAGCAGGATTCTCAGAGAAATAATTTAGAGGCACCTAGTTCTTCTAAAGAAGAGAAAAAGAAAAACGATAGGACTTTGCATGCTTCTAGTGAACATGTTGTAGACACACCTGAGAATCCCAATGATATTTCTATTTTTGATGCTGAAACACAATCAGGTGATGGACATGAACCTAGTGATAATGTTAATGATAATGTTCATGTTGATGCTCAACCTAGCAATAACAATGATGTAGAGATTGAACCTGATGTTGATCTTGATAACCCACAATCAAAGAATCAATGTTATGATAAAAGAGATTTTGTTGCTAGGAAGCACGGTAGAGAAAGAGAACCATGGGTTCAGAAACCCATGCCTTGTACTCCTAAACTATCCAAGACAAAGGATGATGAGGATTTTGAGCGCTTTGCTAGAATGATTATACCTGTCTTCTTACGTATGCGCTTAACTGATATGCTTAAAGTAAACCCTTATGCTAAATATATGAAGGATGTCATTACAAATAAAAGAAAGATACCGGAAGCTGAAATTTCCACCATGCTTGCTAATTATACTTTTACAGGTGGAATATATAAGAAACTTGGAGATCTGGGGGTACCAACTATACCATGCTCCATTAAAAGAAACTATGTTAAAACTGCTTTATGTGATCTTGGAGCCGGTGTTAGTGTTATCCCTCTCTCTTTATATCATAGACTTGATTTGAATAAGTTGACACCTACTGAAATATCTTTGCAAATGGCTGATAAATCAACTGCTATACCTATCGGTATTTGTGAGGATGTGCCTGTTGTGGTTGCAAATGTCACTATCTTAACGGACTTTGTTATTCTGGATATTCCTGAGGATGATAGTATGTCGATTATCCTTGGTAGACCCTCTTTGAATACTGCAGGGGCTATTATTCATTGCAACAAAGGCAATGTCACTTTTCATGTTAATGGTAATGAGCATACGGTACACTTTCCGACGAAACAACCGCAAGTTCATAGCATCAATTCTACTGGAAAAGTTCCAACTATCATTATTGAAGGTTTTGAATTTCCTCTCCCTACTGTCAAGAAAAAATATGATATCATTATTGTTGGGGATGTTCATATCCCCGTTGAGGTAACCTAGTGGTTCCATGTTATTCGGAATGAGTTTGTTAAGAAGACTTGATCAACCTTGTTAGTGGATTCATTTTGATGATCATGAGATGGATGAAACTAGAAGGAACAACCTTCTGTACCCTCTTTTTACTTTCTGTTATTTAGATTAAATAAAACAAAATTAGTATTATCTATCTGTTTTCTGATTTATCCATGCAATAAAAAATATCCCAAAAATAAAAGTGCTCCAAATGCCCTGCAAATTTAGAATGATTTTTTATGGAATATTTGAGGATTTTAGGCACTGAGAACACAACAGGGAGGGCAAGCACCTGGCCACGAGGGTCCAGGGCGCGCCCCCTTCCCCTGGGCGTGCCCCCTGCCTCGTGGGCCCATGGTGCCCCCCCTCCACTTATTCCTGCACCCACACACTCCATCTT
This sequence comes from Triticum dicoccoides, assembly GCF_002162155.2. Classification (NCBI taxonomy): domain Eukaryota; kingdom Viridiplantae; phylum Streptophyta; class Magnoliopsida; order Poales; family Poaceae; genus Triticum; species Triticum dicoccoides. Next base: position 338,953,615 of record NC_041387.1, on the reverse strand, counting down.
CCTCCCAAAAAAATCCCCATCCAGCTCAAGCACGAGTTCTAACTCATTTTGCTACGATTTTCGATCTCCTTGCTCAAAGCTCCATTCACAAAACTGCTTTGGGAGATTATTGCTTGGTATGTGACTCCTCCATTGGTCCAAATAGTTTTTGTTCTAGTGCTTTATTCGTTGAAAATTTTTGCTGCATAGGTGACCCTGTTCTTGAGCTTGCATGTCAAATTTATGAGGTCCCGAGCAATTCTAATGCATGATATAGGCTCTAGGCACTTGTGGGAGTAGTTGCTATCAACCTTGTTTAGTTTGATTCACTTTTAGTTTGAGTTACTAAAAATTTCAGAAATTTTCGGAAAATGATGAGGATACTTTTGAGGGGCTCTTCTAGCCAAAGCTCCAAGGATAGACAAGCTAAGGAGAAAGCAAAGGCCAAGTATAATCTTCCTCACGTAGCAGAAGTACGGCCGTGTGAATGGCCTTGTGATAATTTCTTGAGAGCAGTTGGGATTTATGAAGACTTTTATTCTTTGGCTGAAAATGCGGGCCTCACCGACTTCCTCCACGACCGGATCGAATAGTATCTCTTACTTACCAATACTTTCATGCAAAACTTTTACTATTATCCTAAGAATTCACCTCCTTCAGTATCTTTTCATTTATATGATGAGGCTATGGAAATATCATTACGTAACTTTTGCACGGCTTGTAGAATACCCTTTGAGGGCAGCTTGGATGAACCACATCGTAAAGATGTGGATGGTTTTATTGATACTATTACTATAAGGGAATCGAGGAAGGGTTCCGATATGAGAATCACTAGCGTACATTTTCCTGTTTTACGCTACTTTGCCATATTTCCTAGTAGATGCTTAATTGGTCATGGAAATAGTGGAAACTTCAGTGTTCCTGATATTATTATTCTGCTCCATGCCTTATTTGGTGATAACACTTTTAGTATGGGTGCCATTATTGCTAAATGGTTAAGTCTAAACCATACAAAGGGCCCCATCTTTGGAGGTATCTATGCTGCACGCCTTGCTAAACATTTTGAGATACCTATTAGGCATGACGAGAAAGAGGAGACACTACTGCCTCTTACCTTTTTAGATTACAGGAGCATGGTAGCACATGAGTTTATTGTTGACAATGATGATAAGATGCTTCTGTATAACCTGAGATTTAATAAGAAACACAATGAGGTTATTACCTTGCCTGCGCCTTCTTTGTTTGATTTAACTGTAGGACATTACCTTTTCTTGCCGAAGGCCGTGTGCGCGCACCGAGGCCAGACTTCAGCTCCAGAGCCTGAGCCGGAACCTCCACTAGACACTTACCGTCCATCCTGTTATCAGTGGGATCTGGAGGAGATCGCTAGCCAGTGGTATCTAGATGACACTCCTCAGTACACCGGGGAGAGTAGCCGCGATCCTTGGGCATAGACCAACTTATACCAAAAGCCTAAGCTTGGGGGAGTACGTATTCCTCACCAACATTACATTCATGTTCACACATTCATCCTAGTTGTCGGTGCTCATACTTTTTCATTGTATTATCCATGCTAGTTTAATTTTCTTTTTCTAGTTTTCTTCTTGTGTGTTTGATAAACCTTAAAAAACTAGTTAGTTTAATTTCCATGCTTGTAGTAGTAATTGAAATGAAAACCCAAAAAGATTTCTCGTTCTTCTTTTTACTTGTTGGGAGCTTTCCCGTGTAAATAGTTTTATTTCTTTTCTTTCCTTTGGGGGTCGAGAGGAGAAGACCATAATGAAAATGCTTAGTGGCTCTCATATGCATGATTGTTGATTTAACTTAGAGCCCATATTACTTTGTCTTCTCCCTTGAATTGAATGCTTGCAGATTCCAGCTTATTCCAATGCACGTGCACTATTATTATTATACACACCGTTCGGTCGTGCAAGTGAAAGGCAATAATGACGATATATGATGGAGTGATTGAGATGAGAGAAGCCGGTATGAACTCAACCTCTCTTTTTCTTGTAAATATGATGAGTTCATCGTTCCTGATTCGGCCTATTATGAATAAACATGTTTGCAATGACAATTAGAGATTATAGTTACTTATGCCATGTTTAATTAACTAGGAGCTTATAATGGTTTACCTTGCATTCCAACATGCTATTAAAATGGTTGTGATGTGGTATGATAGGGTGGTATCCTCCTTTGAATGATTCGAGTGACTTGACTTGGCACATGTTCACGCATGTAGTTGAAACAAGTCAACATAGCCTTCACGATATTTATGTTCATGGTGGATTATATCCTACTCATGCTTGTACTCAGTGTTGATTAATTTTAATGCATGTTCATGATTGTTGTCGCTCTCTTAGTTGGTCGCTTCCCAGTCTTTTGCTAGCCTTCACTTGTACTAAGCGGGAAGACTACTTGTGCATCCAAACTCGATAAACCCCAAAACTATTCCATATGAGTCCACCATACCTTTCTATATGCGGTATTTACATGCCGTTCCAAGTAAATTTGTATGTGCCAAACTCCAAACCTTCAAATGAAATTCTGTTTTGTATGCTCGAGCAACTCATGTTTCAACAAGGGTTGTCTGTATCTTCCATGCTATGTTGGTTATTCTCAAGGGGAGTGGACTCCACTCCTCATTCATGAGAGAATGGCTGATAACCGGGATGCCCAGTCCCATGATCAAAAAGATCAAAGCAAATCAAAATAATTAAACAAACCTCCCCCAGGGCTGTTGCTAGTTGGAGGCACTCGTTGTTTCAAGCAAGCCATGGATTGATGCTTGTTGGTGGTGGGGGAGTATAAACTTTACCATTCTGTTTGGGAACCGCCTATTATGTATGTAGCATGGAAGATATCATGATCTCATAGTTGTTGCGTTGACAGTGAAAGTATACTGCTCAAAATGTTATTCCTCTCTATTTTAAAAATCGAGCTCTAGCACCTCTACAAATCCCTGCTTCCCTCTGCGAAGGGCCTATCTATTTACTTTTATGTTGAGTCATCACCTTCTTATTAAAAAGCACCCGCTGGAGAGCACACTGTCATTTGCATTCATTACTATTAGTTTATACTGGGTATGACTTGACTGGATCTCTTTTACCATGAATTACAATGTTTAGTCAGTCCTTGATCTTTAAAAGTGCTCTGCATTTATGTGTTGCGGTCTTAGAAAGGGCTAGCGAGATACCATCTTTTGAGAAAGTGTTGTCATCCGAGCTTTATTATTATTGCTCGCTAGTTGATTATGCCATTGATATGAGTAAACATGAGACCTAAGTGTTATTGTGAATATGGTTAGTTCATAATCTTTGCAGAAAACTCCCGCAGTCGTGCGTCAGCTACTATGCTGATGAGAGTGTGCACCTGTGCGGCCACTCTTGCGCAACTATGCGACGAGAGTGTGCAACTCTATGGTTTTGCCTGAACTAATAAGCCGATGAGAGAGCCCACCTCGTGGCCTTGCATGTGCGACTATACAAATGAGAGTGTGCAACTCCATGGTCATGCGTGTGGGACTATGTAGACAAGTGTGCAACTATGCGGCCGCGCGTGTGTGATGATAACGACGAAAGTGCGCAACTCTGTGGACGTGTGTGAGCTACTATACCGAGCAGAGTGTGCAACTCTGTAGTACTATATGTGCGACTATGCCATCATGCATGCGCAACTCCTTTGGTTGTGCGTGAGCAACTACGTCGACGAGAGTGCACCTCTATGGGCGCATGTGCGACTATGCTGATGAGAGAGTGCAACTCTATGGCCGTGCGTGTGCGATTATGCAGACAAGAGTGTGCAACTCTGCGGCCTTGCACACACTACTATGCCGACGAGAGTGTGCAACTCCTTAGTCTTGTGTGTGCAACTACTCCGCGGCCTTGCACACGCTACTATGCCGACGAGAGTGCAACTCCTTAGTCTTGTGTGTGCAACTATGCCACCGCACATGTGCAACTCCCGTAGTCATCTGTGAGCTATTATGCTGACGAGAGTGTCCACCTCCACGGCCATGCGTGTGCGACTATCACGATGACTATGCAACTCCGCGTATGCGACTATGTAGATGAGAGTGTGCAGTTCTGCGATTGCACATATGTAACTATGCCGACAAGAGTGTGCAACTCCATGGCGATGTATGTGTGACTACGTCGACAAGAGTGTGCAACCAAGTGATGTCTACTACACAACCTTCTTCTTGGAGACATTGTTGGGCCTGCAAGTGCACAGGTTTGTAGGACAGTAGCAAATTTCCCTCAAGTGGATGACCTAAGGTTTATCAATCCGTGGGAGGCATAGGATGAAGGTGGTCTCTCTCAAACAACCCTGCAACCAAATAACAAAAAGTCTCTTTTGTCCCCAACACACCCAATACAATGGCAAATTGTATAGGTGCACTAGTTCGGCGAAGAGATGGTGATACAAGTGCAATATGGATGGTAGATATAGGTTTTTGTAATCTGAAAATATAAAAACAGCAAGGTAACTAATGATAAAAGTGAGCGTAAACAGTATTGCAATGATAACATAAATAAATCATATAACAATCCCTCAACATGCAACAAAGAGTCATTCCAAAGCCACTAATAGCGGAGAACAAACAAAGAGATTATGGTAGGGTACAAAACCACCTCAAAATTATTCTTTCGGATCAATCTATTCAAGAGTTCGTACTAGAATAACACCTTAAGACACAAATCAACCAAAACCCTAATGTCACCTAGATACTCCATTGTCACCTCAAGTATCCGTGGGCATGATTATATGATATGCATCACACAATCTCAGATTCATCTATTCAACCAACACAAAGTAATTCAAAGAGTGCCCCAAAGTCTCTACCGGAGAGTCAAGACAAAAACGTGTGCCAACCCCTATGCATTGGTTCATGGGTGGAACCCGCAAGTTGATCACCAAAACATACATCAAGTGGATCATGTGAATATCCCATTGTCACCACACATAGGCATGGCAAGACATACATCAAGTGTTCTCAAATCCTTAAAGACTCAATCCGACAAGACAACTTCAAGGGGAAGACCCAATTCATCATAAGAGAGTAGAGGGGGGACAAACATCATAAGATCCAACTATAATAGCAAAGCTCGCGATACATCAAGATCGTGCCATAGAGAGAACACGAGAGAGAGAGATCAAACACATAGCTACTGGTACATACCCTCATCCCCGAGGGTGAACTACTCCCTCCTCGTCATGGAGAGCGCCGGGATGATGAAGATGGCCACCGGTGATGGGTTCCCCCTCCAGCAGGGTGCCGGAACAGGCTCTCGAGAGGTTTTTGGTGGCTACAAAGACTTGTGGCGGCGGAACTCCCGATCTATCTTCGTCTTTGATGGTTTTAGTGTATATGGGAATATATAGGCGAAAGAAGTCGGTCGGGGGAGCCTCGAGGGGCCCACGAGAGTGGAGGGCGCGCCCAGGGGGTGGGTGCGCCCCCCTATCTCGTGTCTTCCTCGATGCTTCCCCGGCTTGCACTCCAAGTTTCCTGGGTCACGTTCGTTCCAAAAATCACGCTGCCAAAGGTTTCATTCCGTTTGGACTCCGTTTGATATTCATCTTCTTCGAAATACTAAAACAGGCAATAAAACAGCAATATGGGCTGGGCCTCCGATTAATAGGTTAGTCCCAAAAGTAATATAAAAGTGTATAATAAAGCCCGTAAACATTCAAAAGAGATAATAATATAGCATGAATGCTTCATAAATTATAGATACGTTGGAGACGTATCAGCATCCCCAAGCTTAATTCCTGCTCGTCCTCGAGTAGGTAAATGACAAAAGAAAGATTTTGTGAAGTGTGAATGCTAGAAGGTGCACAAGTTTGATCAATGATAATTTCAATCACTTTTTCCTAGCATGATTATATGTCATAACAGTAGTTCATCTAATAAAACTTCTCACGAACAAGTAACAAGCAATTCACATGTTGAAAGCATAGACCATAAACTAGCAAACTTCATTCTTAGTTATCACACAATTACAATTCATCCTATTTTCAGGAAGGGTCTATGTCAGAGCTTTGATTTAGCACACTCCACATACTCAACTATCATATAGTCTTCCACAATTGCTAACACTCACGCAATACTAATGGTTATGGAGTTTCAATCAGACACTGAGAAAGATAGGGGCTTATTGTGTTGCCTCCCAACGTCTTCACCTTTGGGTGATATCAACAATAATAGTTCATGCTAACTTTCATTCAATTGGATATATATATCAGGATCTTTCCAACACGAGGTGCTTGCCAAAGGATAAAATGAAAAAGGGAAAGGTGAAGATCACCTTGACTCTTGCATAAAAGTAAAAGATAGGCCCTTCGCAGAGGGAAGCAGGGATTTGCAGAGGTGCCAGAGCTTAATTTTGAAATAAAGATAAATAATTTTGAGAGGTATGATCTCATTGTCAACATAACAACCAAGAGTTCCCAATATCTTCCATACTACATACATTATAGGCGGTTCCCAAACAGAATGGTAAAAGTTTTTACTCCCCCTCCACCAACAATCATCAATCCATGGCTTGCCCAAAAGAACGGGTGCCTCCAACTAACATCAAACCTGGGGGACTTTTGTTTGCAATTATTTTTGATTTGATTTTGATCTTTTGATCATGGGACTGGGCATCCCGGTTACCAGCCATTTTTCTCATGAATGATGAGCGGAGTCCACTCATCTTGAGAATAACCCACATAGCATGGAAGATACTGATAGCCCCTAGTCGCTACATGAGCGATTCGGGCATACAAAACAGAATATTATTTGAAGGTTTAGAGTTTGGCACATGCAAATTTACATGGAACGGCAGGCAAATACCGCATATAGGTAGGTATGGTGGACACTTGTGGCAAAACCTGGGTTTAAGGATATTTGGAAGCACAAGTAGTATCTCTACTTGGTGCAAGGAATTTGTCTAGCAGGAGGGGGAAAGGCAAGCTCAACATGTTTGAATGATCCATGGCAATATACTTTAACTGAGATGTGAGAAAACATAACCCATTACATTGTCTTCCTTGTCCAACATCAACTCTTTAGCATGTCATACTTAATGAGTACTCCCTCTGGAAAGATTTATAAGACGTTGAGGGATTTTCAGACACACCCGACAAAAGTGCAAATAGACCATTATGCCCTTATTTTGAATTTCGAACCAGTCGTCTTCTTCCTCGCGTCGTCCTCGTATCCACGCCCCCAGCCTTGCCGTCATCGTCGCCTAGCTGTGTCCAGGAGCTGGTCCCCGTCGTCACCCGCTCTTCCCCGTCGCCTGGCTGCGCCCAGCCTTGTCGCCGCCGGGCCCCTCCACGCGCCCAGCCTTGCCGTTGTCGTGCCCTGGTCCTCCTCCTCGCGCCCAGGCCCTCCTCCTCGCGCGCCCAGGTCCTCCTCGCGCCCAGGTCCTCCTCGCGCCCTGGCCCTCCTGCTCGCGCACCCAGGTCCTCCTCCTCGCGCCCTAGCCCTCCTCCTCGCGCCCAGGTGCTCCTCGCCCAGGTACTCCTCGCGTCGCCCAGAGCAAGGAGAAGCAATACATTAGCAATATACAAGATCAAAATAAATTCCACTATAGTGGAGTACAAGATCCATGTGCTTGAAAGTGGAGTATAAGATCAAGAGGAGTAGCTTCGAGAGCAGCAATAAATCACAGTAGCAATAATTTCTCATCATAGCACAACACCAGATCAGGAGATCTTCAAATTACTCCAGATCAAGGAATCAGGTGTGCTCCAGATCAAGGAATCAGGTGTGCTCCAGATAAAGATCAAGAGTACAGGAGTAGGACAACAAAAGAGATCTTCAAATTACTCCACATCAAGAGATCGATAGCTCAGGATTAGGACAACAAAAGCATTAAGAGCATCATTAACACAACAGCTGATCAAGAGGAGCAGTTGATCAAGAGGACCAGCAACAACAACAGCACTATCAACAGTATCAATAGCAGGCGGCATTATTAGAAATCAAGAACGTCACTGTGAACCGACACGTAATGCGGCAGTATATGATAGAGAAAGTGGTTCCGGGAATAAAAGAAGTGTGGCCCACAGATGATATTGGCCCAATATTGATCCAACAGGACAACGCGAAGACACATATTCTTCCCGGTGATGCAGAGTTTGCAGAAGCTGTGGCTACAACTGGTCTCGACATTAGAATAATACAACAACCTCCAAATTCTCCAGATCTGAATGCACTTGATCTTGGATATTTCAGATCCCTTGAGTCTTTGACCGACTGCAGAGCCCCTACGACTATCAAAGAACTGATTCAAGGTGTGCAGGAAGAGTTCGATGAGTATGATGTCGACAAACTCAACCGAATATTTCTAACACTTCAGACCATCATGGTTGAAGTGATGAACTATCGAGGAGGAAACTCGTATAAAATTCCACATTTGCGGAAGGAGAGATTGGAAAGGCAAGGAATGCTACCGCCTATGATACATTTCCCTCGTGAAGTTTATGATAATGCCATGGAGATTCTAGGACAAGATGTCGACTGAGCAGGCAGTGGAGTATGCTGAGACTTGTAGTTCTATGATGAGACTTGTTTGTGGAAATGCATCCATGGAGTCTTTTTTGTCGAAATGGATTATATTGTTTTAAAGTTGTTTGTGGAAATGGATTATACTCCATATGTGTTGTAAGAAAGTATGAAATGGATTATATTGTGTTGCTTGAAATGGAGTACTCCATATGTGTTGTTTGAAATGGAGTGTGAAAGTTTCTGAAATTATATGCAAGTTTCTGAATTTTATAATTTCTGAAAGTTTCTGAAATTTTATGCAAGTTTCTGAAATTATATGCATGTTTCTGAAATTTATATGAATTTTATAATTTTTGAAAGTTTCTGAATAATTTCTGGAATATGCAAGTTGTCTTGTTCTTTGGAGTAGTGTTTGGAGAGGTAAGGAAAGGTGATGAGAGGCAAGGAAAGTTTGTGCGTGCGTGAGTGCATGAGTGTGTGTGTGTGTGTGTGTGTTGTCTTTTAGCTATAGTACACTAAAGGAGAGTTTGTTTGTTTGAGAAGAAGAGAAAAGGCAACGCGAGGAAAAGCAAGGAGAGGAAAGGAAAGGAGATGAGAGGCAAGGAAAGGAGAGGAGACTATTCATCCAAACTTGTCAAGTTACTCTAGCAGTACTACTCCACCAGATCAAGAACTAGTCCATGTTCCCAGAAGTAGTACAAGTACTCCAAGCAAAATCACTCCTAACATTAACATCAACAAAAATCACTCCTAAAGTTTCAGCTAAGCACATCTACTATCATTAGATATGCACTAATTTTATTTCTAGAATGACACATGGTCAACGGGGAAAACACATGCTATTCACTTGCAAAAAAAACAGTGAATGTACTCCTACAGTACTGAATTTACTGAAGTTTCTGAATTTACTGTAAATTTACTGAAGTTTCTGAATTTACAAGGCGGGGTGCGTGGATGGACATGTGGAAGATGGCGGCGATGACACACGAGTGCGTCTGACCGAATTGTGCCCCAGACCCGGTATGTGGCTCGGCTGGGGCTTCCGGCTTTTGATGTTAGGCTTAGGTGAGTGGTCTGAGTGGCCCAGCTAGCACCCCTTCATCGTATGGATAGGAGTAGCGGCATATGTTGCCAAGATGGTGAATTCAGGCATATTGTTGTAATACTTTGTAAGGTCCTCGAGAATAATCAATAAAGTGGCCGTATGCATCTCCTAGATGCAGAGGCCGGGGGTCATCCTCCTTTTCTAAAAAAACTACTCTTACAAGGAGTACTTTCAGACTTCCAGTAGAGTACTCTAACTGCTCCTAACAAAAATCCTACTCTGAGCAAGCACTCTAACTACTGCATGTACTCTACTCCTACTCATATTAATCTAGAAGCACCAGAAGATATAGCAGCACAAGCATAACCACTAGCAGTACAAGCAAAAGAACATGGAGTACAAACAGCAACTCACTATCGTCGGAGAGGAACCGTGGATCAGAATGGTTAAATGGTTGTCCTTTCTTATGCAGAAATTGAATGGTTACGTGGTTGTCCTGTCTTCTGCACTAATTTTGGGACGCTGAGCATCTTCTCTGGGATTGATCCTGCAAATTGATTGTTCTCCACGTTCCTGTGAACATTGACATAATCAAGATTCAGGACTAGGCATGCGAGAAATTCAGTTAGATCTTTGTGTCATCATCATCAGTGAGGAGCAAGTTTGCAATACTCAACAAGCATGCGACAAGCAATCAGATCTACAGAGAGGAGTGCTCACCGACGGCGCTGACGTCCTCCTGCTCCTCCTCCACTGGTCAGCAACAGATGGAAGGTCGCCTGCACCATGTCATCGCTGCCTCCGCTCCTCCTCATCTAAAACAGCCGCTCGCTCATGTTCCTACCGCCCCTCTCCCTGGGTGTCGCCCTCCTCCTTTTGCTCTGCTCCATTGGCGGCAATGTGTGACCTTGGATGCAGATGCGGATGTAGTCAATCCAGATGCCCAAAATCAAATTCGCACCAAGAAGACACGCTCATCTTGATTTACTCCCAAGATTGCTCCATTTGGCGTGGTAAAAATGAAAAAGAGTTGCATTTTTTACCTTCTAGATCTTGGAGTAAGACGGAGCGGAGGTCATTGAGGTGCTTGCGGCGGCGGCGCTCCGCCATGCCCTCCACCTGCTTATTCCTCGACGCCGACGTCGGCGCGGGGGACGAACGCGCTCCTCTCGCTCATCCTGACCTCACTAAAAAAACAATTTTGGCTAGACAACGCGGGCGAGGAGAGGGAGAGGCGGCGACAAGAGGAGAAGGGAGGCTGCGAAGCGGCCGAGAGGGAGGTGTCGACGCGGGCGAGAGGGAGGTGTCAACGCGGGCGAGAGGGACGAGCGTCGCCACCGCGCCGGAGAGTGAGGCGCGTCGCCACCGCGCCGGATTCGGGCAGGGAGACGTCGACGCGGGCGAGTGAGTGCGAGAGGGCAATGGGTGAGTGCGGGTGAGTGAGTGAGCGCAGGGGCAAAAATGGAAACGACCGAATTTTCTTAACGTGCCGAGATTTGAACTACACTTTCTAAAACGTCTTATAAATCTTTCCAGAGGGAGTACTCACAATTATAGAAGATCTCTAAGATAGAATATCTATATGTGGAATCTCTCTTCCTTCAATATTCTTTCATGAATTGTTCAAATGACTAATACAATGCTTGCTAACCTTCAATAAATTTACAACCTCTACTTCTTAGATGTGAAGTCATTACTCCCATGGGATAAGCAAATGAGACATATATAATTTCAGATTTATGACATTCAACTCATTCAATTATTTACTCACAGGATATAAGTGAAGCACACGAGTAAATGACAAACTACTCCAGAAAGATATAAGCGAAGATCAATGAGTAGCTAAATAATTATGTAACTATGTGAAGACTCTTTCTCATTAAAGAGTTTCAGATCTTGGTATTTTATTCAAACAGCAAGCAAATCAAAATAAAATTAAATTGCAAGGATAGCACAACTCAAGTGAAGAAGCAAAAACTTAGGTTCAACCGATACTAACCGATAGTTGTTGAAGAAGAAAGGTGGGATGCCTAACGGGGCATCCCCAAGCATAGATGCTTGAGACTTATTGAAATATTATCTTGGGGTGCCTTGGGCATCCCCAAGCTTGAACTTTTGTGTCTCCTTAATTCCTCTCATATCATGGTTTCTCTATTTCTCAAAAGCTTCATCCACAACAAACTCAACAAGAACTCGTGAGATAGGTTAGTATAAACCAATGCAAAACCTTATAATTTTATACTGTAACAAATCACTAAAATTATTATTCAACATTGCATACTAAATGCATCTGCTTATTTAATACTCCTATCCTCAAATAGAATCATTAAACAAGCAAACATATGCAAACTATGCAAACATAACAGCAATCTTCCAAAACAGTATAGTCTATAAAGAATGCAAGATTTATAATACTTGCCTAACTCCAAAAATTATGAGAAAAATACTAATCTGTAGAAGATTTATCAGAGCTCATCATGAAGAAAGTTTCAACATTATATCATGCTCTGACTTTTCTAGGGAATTTTTGCAACAATGGTAAACTTTCTGTTTTCAAACAGCAACATGTATACTAGCAAAATAAGCATGGTAAAGGCTATCCTTGACATTTTTTATTGAAAATAAAGATGCAAAAAATTATTCTAACTAACAGCAAGCAAATACTAACAAAAGAAAATGACGCTCCAAGCAAAACACATATCATGTGATGAATAAAAATATAGCTCCAAGTAAAGTTACCGATGAACGAAGACGAAAGAGGGGATGCCATCTGGGGCATCCCCAAGCTTAGGCTCTTGTTTGTCCTTGAATATTGCCTTTGGGTGCCTTGGGAATCCCCAAGCTTAGGCTCTTGTCACTCCTTATTCCATATTCCATCGAATCTTTACCCAAAACTTGAAAACTCCACAACACAAAACTCAACAGAAAACTCGTAAGCTCCGTTAGTATAAGAAAATAAAACAACCACTTAGTTACAGTAATGAACTCATTCTAAATTCATATTGGTGTAATATGTACTGTATTCAAACTTATCTATGGTTCACAACCTCCGATACTACTCATAGATTCATCAAAATAAGCAAACAACACATAGAAAACAGAATCTGTCAAAAACAGAACAGTTTGTAGTAATCTGTATCAAACGTATACTTATGGAACTCCAAAAATGCTACAAAATTAGGAAGTCCTAAAATATTTCTGTACCAATCCATAGAAAAAAGAATCAGATCATAAGATCTTTTCTGTGAATTAATAAAACTAATTTACTGGGTGAAAAAGTTTCTGATTTTCAGCAGGATCAACACAACTATCACCGTAAGCTATCCTAAAGGTCTTACTTGACACTTTATTGAAAAAAAGCTATAAAACATGATTACTAAAGTAGAATAATCTTGTGTACACACAAAAACAGTAAGGATAAATATTGGGTTGTCTTCCAACAAGCGCTTTACTTTAATGCCTTTCTAGCTAGGCATGATGATGACAATGATGCTCACATAAAAGATACAAATTGAAACATAATGGGAGCATCATGAAGCACATGACTAGCACATTTCAGCCTAACCCACTTCCTATGCATAGGTATTTTGTGAGCAAACAACTTATGGGAACAATAATCAACTAGCATAGGAAGGCAAAACAAGCATAACTTCAAAATTTTCAACACATAGAGAGGAAACTTGATATAATTGCAATTCCTACAAGCATATGTTCCTCCCTCATAATAATTTTCAGTAGCATCATGAATGAATTCAACAATATAACCATCACCTAAAGCATTCTTTTCATGATCTACAAGCATAGAAAATTTACTACTCTCCACATAAGCAAATTTCTTCTCATGAATAGTAGTGGGAGGAAACTCAACAAAATAATTATCATGTGAGGCATAATCCAATTGAAAACTAAAATCATGATGACAAGTTTCAAGGTTATCATTATTCTTAATAGCATACAACTCATCACAATAATCATCATAGATAGCAACTTGTTCTCATAATCAATTGGAACCTCTTCCGAAACAGTGGATTCATCACTAAATAAAGTCATGACCTCTCCAAATCCACTTTCATAAATATAATCACCATAAATAGGAGGCATGCTTTCATCATAATAAAAATTCTCATCAAAACTTGGGGGACTAAAAATATCGTCTTTATCAAACATATCTTCCCCAACCTTGTGGCTTTGCATATCATTAACATCATGGATATTCAAGGAATTCATACTAACAACATTACAATCATGCTCATCATACAAAGATCTAGTACCAAACATTTTAATTCATTCTTCCTCTAGCACTTGAGCACAATTTTCCTTTCCATCATTCTCACGGAAGATATCAAAAACATGAAGCGTATGAGACAAACTCAATTCCATTTTTTTGTAGTTTTCTTTATAAACTAAACTAGTGATAAAACAAGAAACAAAAAGATTCGATTGCAAGATCTAAAGATATACCTTCGAGCGCTCACCTCCCTGGCAACAACGCCAGAAAAGAGCTTGATGTCTACTACACAACCTTCTTCTTGTAGACGTTGTTGGGCCTGCAAGTGCACAAGTTTGTAGGACAGTAGCAAATTTCACTCAAGTGGATGACCTAAGGTTTATCAATCCGTGGGAGGTGTAGGATGAATATGGTCTCTCTCAAACAACCCTGCAACCAAATAACAAAAAGTCTCTTGTGTCCAAAACCCACCCAATACAATGGCAAATTGTATAGGTGCACTAGTTCGGCGAAGAGATGGTGATACAAGTGCAATATGGATGGTAGATATAGGTTTTTGTAATGTGAAAATATAAAAAGAGCAAGGTAACTAATGATAAAAGTGAGCATAAACGGTATTTCAATGATAGGAAACAAGGCCTAGGGTTCATACTTTCACTAGTGGAAGTTCTCTCAACAATAATAACATAAATAGATCATATAAAAATCCCTCAACATGAAACAAAGAGTCACTCCAAAGCCACTAATAGCGGAGAACAAACAAAAAGATTATGGTAGGGTACAAAACCACCTCAAAGTTATTCTTTCGAATCAATCTATTCAAGAGTACGTACTAGAATAACACCTTAAGACACAAATCAACCAAAACCCTAATGTCACTTAGATACTCCATTGTCACCTCAAGTATCCGTGGGCATGATTATACGATATGCATCACGCAATCTCAGATTCATTTATTCAACCAACACAAAGTACTTCAAAGAGTGCCCCAAAGTCTCTACCGGAGAGTCAAGACAAAAACATGTGCCAACCCCTATGCATAGGTTCATGGGTGGAACCCGCAAGTTGATCACCAAAACATACGTCAAGTGGATCACGTGAATATCCCATTGTCACCACAGATAAGCACGACAAGACATACATCAAGTGTTCTCAAATCCTTAAAGACTCAATCCGACAATACAACTTCAAGGGGAAACTCAATTCATCACAAGAGAGTAGAGGGGGGGGGGAGAAACATCATAAGATCCAACTATAATAGCAAAGCTTGTGATACATCAAGATCGTGCCATAGAGAGAACACGAGAGAGAGAGACCAAACACATAGTTACTGGTACATACCCTCAGCCCCGAGGGTGAACTACTCCCCCTTCGTCATGGAGAGCGCCGGGATGATGAAGATGGCCACCGGTGATGGGTTCCCCCTCCGACAGGGTGCCAGAACGGGCTCTCGAGAGGTTTTTGGTGGCTACAAAGACTTGCGGCGGCGGAACTCTCGATCTATCTTCGTCTTTGATGGTTTTAGGGTATATGAGAATATATAGGCGAAAGAAGTCGGTCGGGGGAGCCTCGAGGGGCCCACGAGAGTGGAGGGCGCGCCCAGGGAGGGTGGGCGCGCCCCCCTATCTCGTGGCTTCCTTGACGCTTCCCAGGCTTTCACTCCAAGTTTCCTTGGTCACGTTTGTTCCAAAAATCACGCTGCCGAAGGTTTCATTCCGTTTGGACTCCGTTTGATATTCCTTTTCTTCAAAATACTGAAACACACAATAAAACAGCAATATGGGCTGGGCCTCCGATTAATAGGTTAGTCCCAAAAGTAATATAAAAGTGTATAATAAAGCCCGTAAACATTCAAAATAGATAATAATATAGCATGAATTCTTCATAAATTATAGATACTTGGAGACGTATCACCCATCAGCCATGTGTGTGCGACTACGCCGACGAGAATGTGCAACTCCATGGCCATGTGTGTGCGACTATACTGATGAGAGTGTGCAACTCTGCGGCTGTGTGCGTACAACTACGCAGACGAGAATGTGCAACTCCGTGGCCGTGTGTGTGCGACTACTCGGATGAGTGTGTGCAGCTTCGCGGTCGTGTGTGAGCTAGAATAGCGATGAAAGTATCCTGTGTATATGACTATGCCGTTGAGAGTGTGTAGCCTCATGACCATGCGTGTACGACTATGCGGACTACAGTGTGCAAATCTATGGCCATGCATGTACGACAATACGAACAAGAGTGTGCAAGTACACAGTTGTACGTGTGTAACTATGCGGACGAGGGAGTGTGTAGTTCCATAGCTAAGTGTGTGCTATGATGTTAACTCCAACCAACTATCTCGCGGTTGATGTGCAACAAAAATAAAATAAAATGATAATCTATAGTACATGCACAACATTGAAATAGTGTTGGTTCACAAAAATCAAGAGGCCTTCATTTTCATTGATTGGTTTTGTACAAAAGAAAATGTTAGAAGCTGATATCATTCAGAACTAAAGATAGATTGTACTAGCACAAATTGTTGGAATTATTATCTGGGCATTTACATTACCAAAAAGATGAAGTCGATAGCAAGAAAGTGATTGACTATCGGGGTCAAATCACAGTCGTCATCAAAGTAGGAAATACATTGTCGGTTGTACATATCCATGTCTAGGTCTCTGCACGGTGAGCCAGGTCCAGCTTCAAGAGAAAAGGAAGGGAAAGGATACAACACCACTGCTGCTCCGGCTCCATGGCCTCTGTCTCCCCAGCGACCTGCTAGTTGCGCTGCTTCAGCTCCACGGCCGGCGTCTCCATTCCCTAAGAGCTGTCATCTACGTCTTGCTCCATATCGATGATGAGCTCATTTCCCCTTGTGTGGCCATGCTTCATCAGGCCGCTCCACTTCATCCAAGCCTGTGCTTCCTCCTCTCCCAGACACTGCAGCTATGCCGTCCCCTGCTTCCCTTCCCCTACTCCATCCAGAGCTTCCTTCGACCTTCACCCAGCATCAACAGGTCTGACATGGGTGGGAGCACCAGTTCCTAGATCCAACCAAGGGTCGTGCCACCCATCCTCAACTTACAGCGGCCGGCGTGAGAGGAGAGGAGGCCGCGGCGCGAGAGGGGCGGAGGTGGCCGATGCGAGGTGTGACGGCAGCGGACGCGAGAGAGATGGGATGAAGGGTGTGGAAGGGGTAGATAGCGACAACTATTTTGCAGTTGAGAGTGCCCGACCAGATAACACCTGTCCCATGCGTGCGGCAAATCAAGGCAGGATCAAGCGGCTAGAAGCCGGCCGTTCATTTCGTCTAAATAGTGCGATATGCACTTTTTAGAATTTTAGATTTCTTTTTTCCTTTGTTTTTTTCCCGAACGCACAGCCACTGGCCCAGGATACTTGAATGGGCCGCCGCACTGTTCTGGGTTTGGCCTAGGCAGCCCCCTGTTCTTTCCTTTTTTTTTACCAAAATGATAACGCCAACACGTGTGGCAGTTTTGCAAATCGCCCACACGTGTGTATCACCATCCAGTCAAGTTTGCATGAATCTTGACACACTGAGGCAGAATTTGTGTGCCACGTATGACAGGGCTGGTGTGTGGGCGTTTGACAGTTTGCCCGGACGCAGGTTTCTCGGAAGGAGACGTCGTAGTTGCGAGTCGGACGTGCAATGAAAATGTCGTCGCGCATGCCTCCTATTCATCATCTCCCATGTCTACTCCTTTTCCCCTCCTCGGTGATATAGTTTCCCCACCCTGCCCTTCTTTACTTCCCATTTCCCCCACACCAGCATTTCCATTTGAGAGCAACGCAAGTTCTAGTAGGAGCAGTCAAGAGGGGGAGGTGGCGGCGGTGGAGAAAGAGTCGCGGGTATTCGTGGCCGTCGCTGGTGTTCACCGAACCGGGGCATAATCGCCGGCGCAGACACCGCGAGTAGGTAAGGCTTTGAAGCTTTCTACTGGTCCAGCCTGCCTCCCCTCCTCTCGGTTCACATCCTGCTCGAACCCTTTCGAGATTCAGGCGGATTTTTCGCGGCGCTCGAATGTCTCGGTCGGCGGGGAGTCACATGTGTTCCATTAGGTCGGCATTACGTAGTTCCGTTGTCGTCGTGGTGGTAGTCAAGCCGGCAAGGCTCGCCCGTTCCGCAACTATCTCTCCGTTTTTAGAGATTAGATGTCTGTGATTCTATGTTGCAGCGATTTCTACTGTTTTTGTTAGTGTTGATGGTCCCGTAGGCTACGATTATCACTGTTTTAGGGGTCATGTTGTAATCGAACTCAGAGACTAATAGTTGGATATGAACCCTAGATCTAGTTAGATGCATTTTGATTTGTAGGATAATGGCAGTTGGGCTTTTTTGGGAACGGATTTAATTTGCTATTATGTTCTGTGCGAACATGGCAATTTGAATCCACTGGTTTAGCTACAACTTTCCTACTAGATGTCAACTAACTTTCCGAAGCAAATCTGTCTGTTGCCATGTTCTATGTAGGATAATGGCAGTTTGGTGTTCCACATACTCATTTAGTTGCCACACTGTTTTGTGATAACACGACAACTTGAATCTATGAGATGGCAACTGCCTTTTATGAAGCCAATATGTTAGTTGCCACATTCTATGTTGGATAATGGCAATTGTGTGTTCCACGGTACTGACTTAGTTGCCACATTGTTTATTGCTAACATGGAAACTTGAATATACTAGATGGCAACTGCCTTTTCTAAATCAAACCTGTCAGTTGCCATGTTTTTGCACTTGTTTCCGTGCTCATTTTTTGCCTACTATGCATGTCTAGCAGATGGTAATTACCTACTTCACACACTAAGACTTTATTTGACATGATGTTTTTGCGCAAACATGGCAACGTGAATCTTTTTAGTACATGGCAACTTCTTATTGAACCCAAATTTTGTCAGTTAGATTGTTTATGCAGTCATCCGGGTCTCAATTTTGCTAATTTGCATTCAGGGAGGTGGCAAACTACATCTACACAACATGGCATTATTTTGCAATGCCTGTTTCTTAAGTACTTTTTTTGTCAGTTGCGTAGTTTTTCTTAGGAGCATATGTCATGCATTTTTCAGATTGCAGGTGACAACTCCCTCTTATTACACATCTTATGTACATTTGTTTTAGGGTAAACATGGCAGTTTTCATTTGTTGTCGATGATATCCACTTCCTCATTACTTTGTGCATCTCTTTTTGCCTCTGTTCACTATGTTTTCATTTGTACTAATGTGTTTTTGTTCTTACCGTAGCATCATGGGTCGTGGTGACAGGCAAGATGATGATGCCGACTTCATTGAGGTACCGCCACAGAATCGTGCAACCGGTCATACGTAAGACGGCGACGAGGTCATTTTTCCCTATTTTATTGTGCTATTGAGTTTACATTCATCCGTCGGAACTAATTTTTAGTATATTGAACATGGCAACAATGACCCTTTTGTGTTTTGTAGAAGAAACATCAGCGCAATAGGGCTTTGCAAGGATGCTTGACTATATTGACCAAGGGTTTTACTGATGAGCAAAAGGGAGCTGCCGGTGAGATGGGGATGCAGGAATTGATGGATATTCAATGCACGAATCTAGTGAACCTTCTATGCTATTGGCTCGGTGAGATATACGACCCTCCATCTAGGGAATACGTCATTCTGGAATGTGGAAGACTCCCTTTGGAAGAGGAATCTGTATTCTGTAGTTTTGGTGTCCCCCGGAGAAATCAAATTTCCGTATGATGTGAACAATGAGATTGAGGAAGTTTTGTTCCCCCACTTGTTTCCTGGAATGGCATCCATGCCTAATACGACTATGTTGGCAACTTCGCCGGAGGGCATGAGAACCCATGGCAAGGTATTTAAGACGAAGCAACTAATGTACTTGATCTCATCTGTCTTTGTGCCTACCACGTCGCTGCACCCAAGAAACAAGTGCTTTCCTACCCTGGTGAATGCACTCCGTCTATTCCTTTTCCTACAATCTTCTGTTTTTGATGACATGTAGAAGCTAGTCAATGCCAGTTGACGTTTTTCTGACTGTCGATGTGGTGTCTTTGTTTTCAAATCTTTGTGCAGGCGAAACTGAAAGATGTTCAAAACATGAATTGGTGTAAATTCATTGCTGACTTCCTGCATGATGCATTCTCAAATAAGATGTACCAGAAGGGCTGCCGCCTGCACCTAATGGTATTTTTTTTACTGTTTTGCAAATGCTCTTACCAAGGTTCATTCGTTCCTCAATCACATTATAGAGGACGACATGTTTTTGTTTGTGTATGGTATTTCAAATTTGAAATGTAATCCTTTTTGGGGTGCCTTTTTAGTAACTGAATAAAATTGGATGTGTACTTGAACATAGTTGACAATATTTTTATAGTTATTCATAAGTGGCAACCAATTTTTTTTCCACGTGGCATCTCTATTTGGTCATACTCTATCAACTCTAGTTTGATAGAGCTTTAACTGATTTGCTTTTTGATGGCAACCATAGTTGATCATGTACAACAACTTTTATTTTTGTGTTTTTACATGTCAAAGTGAAGTTGTTGATACATTGCAACTATAGTTGATTTCTACTTGGAAATTACATATTCTACAACACACATAGTGTTCACTTCCTCTATTTTTTCGTTTGTTTTAATTAGTGAGACATGGCAAACATACGTTCACGTCCGTGGAAAATCTTTCTTCTATTTTGAGCTTTTGACTCAAGGAAGACTGTATTGCCAACGATGTTTAAACTGTAGTTATTTTCTTTTTCCTTTCTCCCTATTTTCTGTTTTTTTTTGCACAATACTGATCACTGACATATTCTGATTTACTTACTCCCTTTTTTGCGTAAACCAGCTCATGTATGTCGACCGTCTTGATTTGTCTACTATCAATTTTACTGAGATAGGAGGTCCGCCGCCTCCACATAAGTTTGTTGTCTCTGTCTGGAGTTATGATGTTGTCAAGGCTGTGCTTGCCGTAGATAGCATATCTGATACAAAATATGGCAAACTGCAGGTTAGTTTTATCTTCTTTCTTGCACAACATTTTTGAAGTTCACTATTGAAAAGAATATGTAAAAACCAAAACTGATCCATATTGGTTGTTCATATTTTTTTTCTTTTAAAGAGGGGAATATATAGCGTATACAACATAGCAAGTACGTTTGGTTCCGCGTGGCAAATGTACAACACTTTTACATGGCATCCATATCTCCAGTCTATGCACTAAACTTTGTTTGGGAATTCCATTCGCCCACCTCAACGCACTCATTATGGCTAACAAACTATAAAGAACTTGGCAACCATGGTTGTCTGCACATGGCGACTATGGTTGTCTCCATATGGCAACTCTGCCGTCCCCCCTCGAATTCTTTTTTCTTGCAATCCATGACCATAGTCACTGTTTCTTGTTTTGACCTCTCTTATTTTGCTATTTTTGAGATGATAGCCAAGCATGCCATTGACTATAGTGTGTTTGGTGGGGCACAAAATTTTGGCAAGTGGATGGATGTGCATTCAGCTGCATCTTGTTCACTGAGGTAATCAAGCATGTTTTTTGTTTTTTGAATGATCTTTTCTTGCATTTGACTTCTTTTATATTTTTTTGCCTTCTTACTTATGCACATGTTCTAATGTGTTTGAAATTTATTACTTCTTGTTTTCTGATCAGACCAGGGCACCTGTTCAGCACCTAGTTGAGCAGTTTGCTTTCGGCATGACCAACTTGCTTGGGAAGTAGGTCGAGGGTTTGACATCATTGAATGATTCTGATAGCGACGTGGTTGCGAGGCAGTTCACATCTTTTGTCATAGAACACACACATCATCCAACTCGCTGACGTGGCCGTTATGACTACAATAGTTCTCAGGAGCTCCCTAACATGCAAGAGGAGCTAGTCGGGGATGGTTTCGGTGGCGTGGATGCTGGTCTCGACAAGGATTGTGACGATGACATGGAGAATATGCGACATGACACTGACTATGATGAACCCCGGTAAGTTCATGTAGGAGGTAACAATGATAAGGCCGCACCGAACATTCCTCCACCAGAGGGAGGCATTGCCCCAACTATTGCGAGAGACATGGGGGTTCCTTTCTCAAAGAGGGGCAGGGCTCCAGAGGATGCTGCCCAGGGCCCTGTTGGCAAGAGGTGTAGGACCGAACCCGTTGCTGCTAGGACGAGGTTCGATGTTTATTTATTGTATCATTCGTTCTTTTTTTTAACACCCGGCTTTTTTCATGCTATGTACGCCGTGATTTTGTGTCTCACACTTGGTATTTTTGCATTTTTTGCTCTTTTCCCATTTGTTGTGTGCAGTGAGGCGACAACTGGTGGCCAATCAGTTAAGCAGAAACAAGCAGCCATGCCATCCCGCGCTTCTACCCGGCTGGACAAGGGGGCACCCACTGCTGCTACCACCACTTCCACTTGGTCGTCTCCTTGCACATCAACGTCCAACACCAGGGATTCTGTTGTGCTATAAGACTTGAGGAAAACAAGCAAGAGGTGGGTTCTCCCCTTTTTCTAATTTTTTTTGTGATTGAGCTATTTTCATTGTGTCGCGATACGGAAATGCATTCTCTTTGAAATTTTCATGGCAATTGCAGCATGTTGAGTATGACAAGTTATTCATAGTCCTAACTCTAAATTTGTTTGATGCATTCCTCTACCATATGCAACTTTTACTGTACCCAACGTGGCAACTCTTGTCTGTCCCTCATGGGAACTGCTAAACTTGCCACATGGCAACTATTATCTATCTCACATGGCAACTGCTAAATTTGAGACATGGCAACTTTTGTTTCATCGGCATGGCAACTGCTAACTACACCACATGGCAACTCTTGTCTCCCCCCATGGAAACTTGTAGCTTTCACTCATGGCAAACGCTTGTATAGCATGTGTGTTAATTCCTACTTTGTTTTCAAATGGCAACTATCACACATGACATTTTAAGATGACTGACATGTCAATTACTTGCTCCTGCACCTCACCTTTTTTCTCTTCATGTTCTTTCTTGAATGGTTGTCTTCTCGTTCGACATATTTTGTAGGGTAAAGAAGACTACTAAAGACCCACTTGAACGCATTCACTCCAAGTTGTTTACATCCGATAATGTAGATATTCATGAGCCGTCAGTTGACGAATCTGCCGCTGCACCGTCCAGTGTTGCTGCTAGTTCTGATGGACGCAACCACCCATCTCCACTGGTTGCAGCTGCGCAAACTACAACCGCAGGCATCCATACATCTAGCAACGACGAGTCAGTATTCGCCAGGACTGCTGAGATAGTGCCTACCCTAGTGGCAATGAGAGATGTTGTTGTGACCCATGCAACCTGATGAGCAAGTCTTGAAGTGGACGCTCCCGAGTTCAACCTAAACAAGGAATATTCCCGCTCATCTGATACAGATTCCAAGAGTGCGGCCGATGGCACTTATGTGGCCAGGAAAGAAGGAGTTGCTGCCACATTTCAGTATGACAGGATATCCACAGATGACTCTCACTGCACAACAGCTTCAGCAGATATTGGCGCACAGGCTGCTACTGCAACCGGTTTGCGAGCTGGCATGCTGATGTCTACTAGAACTACGTCGTTATTTCCCCAAAGAGGAAGGGATAATGCAGTATAGCAATGGTAGGTATTTCCCTCAATGATGAGACCAAGGTTATCCAACCAGTAAGAGAACCTGCTCACACCACGTAAACATCACCTACACACAAATAACAAATACTCGCAACCCAACGTGTTAAAGGGGTTGTCAATCCCTTTCGGGTACGTCGCCTCAAGATAGGCAAATAACGTGAGGTAAAAGTGGTAGATAGGATAAATAGATCGCGGAACAAATAAATTGCAGCAAGGTATTTTTGTATTTTTGGTTTAATAGATCTGAAAATATATTCAAAGGAAAATAGAGCACAAAGGCAAATATGATGAAAAGAGACCCGAGGGCCATAGGTTTCACTAGTGGCTTCTGTCGAGACAAATAGCCAATTGTGGGAAAAAATTACTGTTGGGAATTGATAGAACTTCCAATAATCATGACGATATGCAGGCAATGATCATTATATAGGCATCATGTCCAAGATTAGTAGACTGCCTCCTACCTGCATCTACTAGTATTACTCCACACACCGACTGCTATCCAGCATGCATCTAGTGTATTAATTTCATGGAGAAATGGAGTAATGCAATAAGAACGATGACATGATGTAGACAATATCTATTTATGTAGAAATAGAACCCATCTTGTTATCCTTAATAGCAATGATACATATGTGTCGTTTCCCCTTCTATCATTGGGATCAAGCATAGTAAGATCGAACCAATCACAAAGTACCTCTTCCCATTGCAAGATAAATAGATCAAGTTGGCCAAACAAAACCCAAATATTGGAGAAGAAATATGAGGATATAAGTAATCATGCATATGAGAGATCAAAGTAGAGTCAAATAACTTTCATGGATAAAAACATAGATCTGATCATAAACTCAAAGTTCATCGAATCCCAACAAACACACCGCAAAAAGGCATACATCATATGGATCTCCAAGAGACCATTGTATTGATAATCAAAAGAGAGAGAGGAAGACATCTAGCTACTAACTACGGACCCGTAGGTCTACAAAGAACTACTCACGCATCATCGAAGAGGCACCAATGGAAGTGGTGAACCCCTCCGTGATGGTGTGCAGATTGGATCTGGTGGTTCTGGACTCTGCTACGGCTGGGATTGATTCGCCGACTCACCTAGGATTTCTGGAATATTGTGGTATTTATAAAGCAAAGAGGCGGTTCAGGGGCACCCGAGGTGGGCACAACCCACCAGGGCCCGCCTGGGCCCCCTGGCGCACCCTGGTGGGTGCTACTTCCCTCGAGGCACCCCTAGGTGCTTCCTTGGCCCACTGGATGTCTTCTGGCCCGAAAACAACCTCAAGAAGTTTTGCAACGTTTGGACTCCATTTGATATTGATTTCCTGTGATGTAAAAAACATGCAGAAAACAACAACTGGCACTGGGCACTATGCCAATAGGTTATTATAAAAATGATATAAAATGACTACAAAATGATTATTAAACATCCAAGAATGATAATATAACAATATGGAACAATAAAAAATTACAGGTACGTTGGAGACGTATCAGCATCCCCAAGCTTAATTCCTTCTCGTCCTTGAGTAGGTAAATGATAAAAACAGAATTTTTGATGTGGAATGCTACCAAACATGTTCATCACATTTCTTTTCTTTATAGCGTGGACATATGGACTTCTAAATGATTCAAAGCAATAGTCTAGTTTTGGCATGAAGACTTTAATACTCAAGCATACCAACAAGCAACCATGTCTTTCGAAATATCAACACTAAAGCAATTTATCCCTAGCCCATTATGCTCAATCATTGATCCAATCATGAAACACACTCGTATATTAGCTGCACCCAATGCTCAAATACGATCATAGTGCCCCTTAGTTGGTGCTTTATAAGAGAAGATGGAGACTCAAATTCAAAATAAAAATTGCATAAGTAAAAGAAAGGTCCTTCGCGGAGGGAAGTAGGGATGTGTAGAGGTGCTAGAGCTCAAAGCTTAAATTGAGAGATAAAAACATTTTTGAGAGACATACTTTTCCCTCCAACGAAAACGACTTAGAGATACCAACACTTTCCATGCTAGATACATCATATGCGGTTCCCAAACGAAAAATAAAGTTTATTCCTTTTTCCACCATTACTTTCACTTTCCATGGCTAACTATATCCACGGGTGCCCTCCATACCAACACTTTCCAAGGAATTTATTATTTGATAATGTAAAGTAAATTCATTATTCATTTTGGGATTGGGCATCCCTAATACCTTTGTCGTGCTCTCGTGCAATGACAAGTGAATAAACACTCATCATGAGAATATAACATCTAACATGGAAAATATTTGTCACCCTTCACCGCCTCGCGAGTGGTAGAGCACACAAAAGAATATTTATTTTGAAAATTAGAGATGACACATGCAAATTTTCTTCAAACGGCATGGAAATACCACATATAGGTAGGTAATAGTGGACTCATAAGGCAAAACTGATTTAAAGGGTTTTGGATGCACAAGTAGTGATCATACTTTGTGCAAAATGAAGGCTAGCAAAAAGATTGAGAAGCCACCAACTAAAAAGCGGAAAATCTCGTACCCAAGCATTAAGCATAAGTATCACCGAATACTGCACCATAAGTAGGATATAAATTTCATTGCACAACTATTGACTTTTGTGCTTACATAGGGAATCACAAACCTTAACATCAATATTCTTACTAAAGCATAATTACTCATCAACATGATTCACATATCATATCGTCATATCTCAGAACCATTACTAAGAATCAAGTTTATTTGTCCAATGATCTTCAGGAAAGTTTTTATTATATCCTCCTTGGATATCTATCACTTTGGAACTATTTTCATATGTCGCTTTTGATAAGCTCAAACAAATATAAGTGAAGATCATGAGCATAATATTTCTTTATCTCAAAATAATCTAAGTGAAGCAAGAGATAATTTCTAAAAAAAGTTACTAACTCCCAAATAAATCTAGGTGAAGCATGAGAGCATTTCTTCAAAAATAACAAAGCACATCGTGCTCAAAATATATAAGTGAAGCACTAGAGCAAATCCATGGCTCTAAAAATTTAAGT
The DNA here is from genome assembly GCF_002162155.2 of Triticum dicoccoides. Lineage (NCBI taxonomy): Eukaryota > Viridiplantae > Streptophyta > Magnoliopsida > Poales > Poaceae > Triticum > Triticum dicoccoides. Next base: position 338,927,199 of record NC_041387.1, on the reverse strand, counting down.
GAAGCATAGGAGCAAGCATAGCATAATTTTTGGCTCTCTCAAAAGGGTGTGTCCAACAAGGATTCAATACTTATAACACAAAGCAAAACAAGCAAGTACTCATATCATACAAGACGCTCCAAGCAAAACTCATATTGTGTGACGAATAAAAATATAGCATCAAGTAAAATACCGATGGTTGTTAGAAGAAAGCGGGGATGTCACCCGGGGGCATCCCCAAGCTTAGTTGCTCGCTATTTCTTTGAATTTTATCTTGGGGTACCTCGGGCATCCCCAAGCTTAGCCTTTTGTTAATCCTTATTCCTTCATCCATCGTAAGATCACCCAAAACTTGAAAACTTCAATCACACAAAACTCAACAAAACCTTCGTGACATCCTTTAGTATAAGAAAGCAAATCACTACTATAAGTACTGTTGAAAACCTATTCTTATTTTGTTTTTGCATTATATATACTATATTCCAGCTTTTCTATGGCAAAAACTCATCAAATAAAACCGTAGAATCATCAAAACAAGCACACAACACAAACAAAAGAGAATCTGTCATAAACAGAACAGTTTATAACAATCTGAATATTTCGAATACTTTTGTAACTCCACAAATTTTGAAATAAATTGGTGGAAGTGAGAAATTCTCTATTAATCTTCTGCAAAAATAATCAAGTCAAAATCACTCTTCTATTAAAAATGAAAAATAATCTCGTGAGCACAAAAGTTTCTGTTTTTCAGCAAGATCAAATCAACTTTCACCCAAATCTTCCCAAAGGCCTTGCTTGGCACAAACACTTACGAAAACACAAAAAACACAATTATAGAAGTAGTATAATTGTTCTAACACACAAGAACATAAGGCAAAAAGCAATAATAAATTTTATTCAGTGGGTTGCCTCCCAACAAGTGCTATCGTTTTACGCCCCTAGCTAGGCATAACACGTAGGATCTAAGTTTTGTCATCTTGGGTTCTATATCCATAAGATGCCCTCATGATTGATTCATATGGTGGCCTAATTCTTTTTCTAGGGAAGTGTTTCATTCCCTTCCTTTGTGGAAATTTTAATTTAATATTGCCTTCTTTCATATCAATCACGGCACCAATAGTACGCAAAAACAATCTACCAAGAATAATTGAACAAGACGGATTGCAATCAATATCAAGAACATTAAAATCTATGGGCACATAATTCCTATTTGCAAGAATAAGAACATCATTATTTCTTTCTATAGGCTTTTTAATAGTAGAATCCGCCAAGTGCAAATTTGAATAGCATTCTTCAATATTGGTAAGACCAAGAACATCACATAAATATTTCGGAATTGTAGAAACACTAGCACCCGAGTCACACAAAGCAAAACACTCATAATTTTTAATCTTGACATTGGTAGTAGGTTCCCACTCATCAAGCAATTTTCTAGTAACTGAAACACCTAATTCCAACTTTTCTTCAAAAGCTTTCATCATGGCATCAACAATATGTTTAGTAAAAGCTTTATTTTGTTCATAAGCATGGGGTGAATTTATCATCGATTGTAACAAAGAAATACAATCAACCAAAGAGCAATAATCATAATTAAAGTCTTTGTAATCAAAAATAGTGGGCGCATCACTAGTTAAAGTCTTGACCTCTTCAAACCCACTTTTATCAATTTTCTCAACAAGATTTTCACCCTCCGAATCATAGGGATGCCTTCTAGCCAAAGTTGACTCGTCTCCAGTCCATTTTTCATCAATATTAATTTTACTAAACAAAGAATCAATAGAAGAAACACCAATCATTTTAAGATCTTCATCACTTTTATGATAGTAATCACTAGAAAACGCTCTTTCTAAAAATTATCTTTTGGCTCTATGCATAGCGGTTCTTTTCTTACTTTCATCCATAGAAACATAAAGAGCTTTAATATATTCTTCAAATTTAGGCACAAAATTTTTCACCTCGAGAGTTTCTACAACATGAGAAATTCTATCAACACTTCTAGACAAATCATCAATTTTATTCAACTTCTTCTATTGAAGTATTGAAAGCTTTTTGAGTATTGATAAATTCTTTAATATTGTTCTCAAGATCAAAGGTGTTATTATTATTATTATAAGTTGGATTACCATAGGAATTACCATAATTGTTAGAGGAATTACTAGGAAAAGGCCTAGGATTAAAATTACCTCTATAAGCATTTATATTGAAATGTTTCGCGAGACAAAATTCACATCTATGGATCACTATTTTGCTCAATGAAAGTAGACAAAGGAACATCATTAAAATAAATAGGAGCACTTTTATTAGTGACCAACTTCATAAGAGCATTAACGTTTTCATTCAAAGAATTTATTTCTTCTACTGAATTGAGGTTTTTACTAGTCGGAGCTCTTTCGGTATGCCATTGTGAGTAATTTGCCATAATATTGTTTAGCAATTTAGTAGCTTCCCCCAAAGTAATTTCAATAAAATTACCCCTGTGGCGGAATCTAAAAGATTACGAGAAACAAACTGCAGTCCCGCATAAAATTTTTGTATGATCATCCAAAGATTAAACCCATGAGTTGGGAAATTCCTTAGTATCAATTTCATCCTTTCCCAAGATTCTGTAACATGCTCATGTTCAAGTTTCTTGAAATTAATGATCTGGGTTCTAAGGGAACAAATTTTTGCGGGTGGAAAATACTTAGTGATAAAAGCATCCTTGCACTTATTGCAAGAATCGATACTATTGCAAGACAAAGAAGAAAACCAAATTTTTGCACGATCTCGCAAAGAAAACGGAAATAATTTCAACTTCACAACATCATTGCCCACATCTTTTTTCTTTTGCATACCGCATAATTCTACAATTGTGTTAAGATGGGACGCAGCATCCTCATTAGGAGTACCGACAAATTGATCTTTCATCACAAGATTCAGCAAGGCAATATTAATATCACAAGACTCCACACTAGTGGTGGGAGGACCAATCGGAGTGTTAATAAAATCATTGTTGTTGGTATTTGAGAAATCACACAACTTGGTGTTCTCTTGACTCATGATGACTTCATAGTAAGATAGCAGTCAAAAACAGACCTGACGAGAAAACGGCGAACGAAAAAGAGGGTGAATAAAACAGAAAATTTTTATGAAGTGGGGGAGAGGAAAAGGAGAGGCAAATGGAAAATAATTTAAATTGCAAGGAGATGAGATTTTTTATTAGGAACCTGGTTGATGTTGAAGATCCTCCCCGGCAACGGCACCAGAATTGGTAAGTTGATGGGAGACTATCTGGACGTGATCCTCCCCGACAATGACACCAGAAATTACTTCTGATGTCTGCTAGAACTACGTCGGTGTTTCGCCAATGAGGAAGGGATGATGCAGTATAGCGACGGTAGATATTTCCCTTAGTGATGAGACCAAGGTTATCGAACCAGTAGGAGAACCTCCCCACACCACGTAAATAGCACCTGCACACAAATAATAAATACTCGCAACCCGACGTGTTAAAGGGGTTGTCAATCCCTTTCGGGTACGACGCCTCAAGATAGGAAAATAACGTGACGTAGAAGTGGTAGATAGGATAAATATATCGCGGAACAAATAAATTGCAGCAAGGTATTTTTGTATTTTTGGTTTAATAGATCTTAAAATAAATGCAAAGGAAAATAGATCGCAAAGGCAAATATGATGAAAAGAGACCTGGGGGGCGTAGATATGATTCTTTCATGTTATATCATTTTCATACAACTCGTGTTTGGATAGAACCAAAATCATATAATGTGATGCAAAATACGTCGACCTGGGTGATCTAGCCGAGTCTGTGAGGCCTACTGGTAAAATGTCGCAGAATGTAGTTGTTTGTGGGATTGACTACATCAACAGGCATGTGTACATTTTTCCCGAAAAGACGACTATGTCCTAAAGCGTCACCAGCAAAATATGGGATGGTGACTTCCACCATCGCATCCTGAGGAAATATTTTGCCGCGCATGATGATTTCAAGCTCACATTGAAAAAATTTGTGAGCGTTTCTTCTCGTTCTAGATGCTTATTGTTTTCCATGCTATGTTTGTCCATAGTTATATTCCATATGTGGGTTACCTACTTTTCATGGCAACTGTTTCCTATGGCAACAGTTGCCATGGTAAGGAAGTGTCAACTTTAATGGAACTCATGTGGCAACTAAACTGGAAATATTGTGGCAACTTTCTTTAAACATGCATGGCAAGTTCTGACAATTACACATGGAAACTTAACCCTTTTTTCATGTGTCCACTTGTCCATTTGATGCTTGCTTCATATATCCATTCTTTCAAATGGCAATATTACTGCATATCATATGGCAACTACAACAATCTGTTTTGATGTCAAATCTTTTTTTCCTTTCTCCTTTTTACTTGCATATCATGTTCCCCATGTTCTAGCTGCTTGCACCAGATAACCCAGATGACAAGTGTGGTCACCACTACACCATTTTCCTTGACCCGAAGAACCAATGTTTGGAGGTGCTTGATTCAATCCATTCAGGAGATGACGACAACCTTACTACTCATGCCGAATTCTTTATCAACAACCTGAAAGAGACATGGAACCGTCATTATGAAAACTCTAAGGTCAAGATCATTCATTTTCCAATCGAGTACCTCATGACTGTTAAGCACGGAAACAACTAATTACCATCTTCTCAAGTTTTTTCTACCTCAATTTTGACTTTTTTCATTTCTTCGTCAAAGTTTATTATGTTTATGTTGGCATGTGTGCACCTAGTTTTTTCGTTCTAGGCATGACTGTGGGTTTTACATGTTGGAATACCTTGCAAAGTGGGAAGGTCGACGGGTTCTTGTGATCATAGATGCAATGGTCGTCGAGCTCCGTAAAATCTATACATGGAACTGGTTGATGAATGAAGATTTCAACACACGGGCTTCAACACAAGAATTCATAGAGGGAGCTGTCAAAACCACGAACAAGAAGTACAAGTGATCACATGGTGCTCAATACACATGCCTACCTTACATTCTGTGGATGATGAATGTAAGGTACTCGCTCTTCAAAACTATGTCCGTGTGCTAGGTTATGACTTCATTCTCCGTAGCTGTAGTCAATAGTGATGGTGTGTATGTGTCGTCTAAGCTTTGTAATATAAGTGTGCACCTGAACATTTTTAGGTGTGACAAGAACTAGTTTTATGTTCACTATTATGTGTTTGTGAATGCGCGTATGAATTTGCAGTTTGTGCACTTGTGTGAAATGTGGTTTTGAAATTCTTCTGTCATATGCTTGATTTTTGTCTTAGGTGTTTTTCTTTTTTTCTTTCCGAGGGGACGTGGCAGATAGTTTGAAACTCTTTTTTGAAATAATTTATGTTTTCATTTGTCATCTTTACTACATTCATAATTTGTAAAAATACGGACGACCCAGTATGTCTAGTTATTTTCTACTGGGAATTTATAGTTTGATACTTTTGTATTTTTCCTTGTGGTAACTTTAGTTTCCCTATCATGGCGTTTATGATGCCTGGTGCATGGCAAATATAGTTCATCACACACGTCTACTGCAACTAATCATTTCATTTTCTTTGAGATTTGCAGTGCTAACCATATTGGTAGCATACTAGTTCATAGATTCGCATATGTGGCACCTATCCCACATCAATTTCAATACAACTTAGATGGCATATGTTCTTTCTCGCAATTCGCACATGGTCAATTCAATGAGTTCCCACATAGTGTGTATACAATACTATATGCGTGGCAACTATTTTTACTATCTCCAAAAATGCGTGGACTGAAAACGGAAAGCTACCCGATGGCAGATTTAGTAGCAAGTACATGGCAGATTCAGTAGCAGCTACATGGCATTTTTCAGTAGCAACTACATGGTATATTTAGTACTGGATACATGGCATTTTCTTCAATTTCTGTTATCCACCAACAATCATTCTCTCATTTCTAAACCTTCATCATCTACGTTACAAAATTGTCACCAACGAAAGTTAGAATCCCCCATAGTTGCTTATGGATTGCTAGTTCATTTCCTTGGTTTCTTGTGCTTTGCTTGAATTTCAATCCTGATTTGTATCTCACCTCTTTTGGACACCCTTTTGTGATGGAGCGGGGTGGGTTCCTGACCTGAGTTTGCGTGCTTGCTGTTCCAGACCCTACATACAAGTTTTTAGAGGATGGACCCGTGGATGAAGGCACACTTGAAGTGCGGGGGAATCTGTGTAAGGCTTGTTCAGCCTTCCTCTTCTTGATCTCATGAAGCTCTCTTTTAGGGCCTTCCCGTGCTTTTCTACCACCCTTGCTGTCGCATCGCTCTTGCAAGCTTCATCTATTGGTTCAGCATAGTTCTTGGTCAATACGACGTGCCTCATGGAGGCTTTGGTTGCCTCCGGTCTGTCATCATGTACAACCAAAACTACATCTGATGTTTGTGGCCCCAACGCATCGTCAGCGTCCCAATTCCATTGCCATCGTATTAAATGGCGGCAAACAACCCCGTCTCATTCGTATTTGCAGCATTTGCAATAGTATTCACCTTTGTTTACCAAGGCCTTCACAAAGTAGTTTCTTCTCTTGTTTGTGTCTTCTGGTTCCAAATCAGACATGCCCCTGAGAGTACACACCTTGAATGTACATTTGGCAACCTGGTAAGCCGCATACATGCTGGACAACTTTATTTCTTCCTGGAAACTCATGTTTTGTGCTTGTTAAATTATCATATTCTTTTTAACAGCTTTTGTTGAGGTAGGGCACAACATAGCAGGCATATTAAAATCAATGATGGCAAAGAAAGCATATTCCCCACATTTCTTTTTGTTGATTGTTTCCACATGGCAACTGTAGTTTATTTCACATGGCAGTTAAAGTGTAATGAGCACGACAATCAATATGTTGTACCGTGTAATCTTGTGCTATTTTTGAAAGGACCAGTATGTCAAAAGATGGCAACTACATTGCATTCTATATGGCAACTACTGTCTTTCTGGTAGTGCAACTGCATCATATTGTTCTCATGGCAAATCAGGTCATCTTACATGTGAAATACCATTGCACTATGCATGGCAATTACACTACATCCCACATGGCAACCACACCACATTCAAAACGGAAACTACACTTTCTTTCACAACACACGGCAACTTTATTTGTTTTCCAACTACTCAGTTTTTATTTCATTTTCATCTTTTGCATTTATGTGTTCACTACAGATGGCAACTTCAAGCCAGTACACATGGCAAACATATTTTTTGATATTTTTGGTTTCCTTCCTTTTTTAAACAAGCATGCAGAGTTTGGACTTTGTTTTATCAAACAACATTTTTGTTTCTTTTAGCAATTTCAATGTTGAATGTGCCTTGTCATACATGGCAAATAAGACCATACTCTCATTCACTTACTTTTTAAATATCTTGTTGGTGTATATCTTGCTCATCTACCTCTCCATCGGTAAATATGTTAGCAATTTTGGCTGCTTGAGTGTGGTGTTTGCTTCTTGCTATAGCTCAGATCCCAGTATTTTCTGTTGCAAAGCTGAATATTGCTTGGCAAATTGCAGCAATGTGTTGACAGGGCTCACGTAACGCTTCAAAATAGCATTGAAACCCTCGTTGCGTTGCGTAGTTTGTAGAAATGGATAGAAGCAATGCATGAAGAAGGCTAGCACCCAGTACATCCGCTTCTCCCACACGTTATTCAGTGTCCTCGTTGTCTTGGTCTTGACATTTTCAATCATAGCCATCCAGCTCCGTTCAAACTCTTCCACTATCAAGCTGTGGTCCACACACAACTCGAATGCTTGGTGTAGCTCTGGACGGTCAGCAAAGAATGGTCCTAGTGTCTCTTCAGCCTTCTTAATAATATGCCACCTGCATTGCCTGTGCATGGCAATGGAAAGACATCCTCTATGCCTGCACGCATACTAAAGTCTTGGTCTGTTATTATGTTCATCGGAGCAAGTCAATCCATGAACTCCAAGAAGGTTTTGAACATCCAAGTGTAATCAGTATATTCGTTTTGCACGAGACCACAAGCGAACTGCAAGAACTGATTGTGGTTATTTATTCCTATGAGTGGAGCACATGTCATCGTGTACATATGTGTGAGATATGCGGCGTCGAAAGAAATGCAATCACAAAAATGTTAGTAGGCTCTTTTTGCCACACCATCCACCCAATACATGTTTGTAACATGGTCCTCATCATCCAATCTTATCTTGTACAAGAAATCAGGATCTACTTTTGCTTTCTCTTTGAAGTAGGTGATCGTGCCTTCTATGTCAGCCAACCTGCTCTCTCTATGGTACTTTGCCTTTAGGTTTGTGACGTCTGCTGGTATCTAGGGCATGCTACTCAGACTTCCATCTTTATCGTGGATCAGGGACAACATCTGGACCATTCTTGATGTACCGATGTTACAATCATGTAGCAACATTATAAATTTCTCTCTCGTGAGGACTGAATCCTGTGTGGGAGCTCAGAAATCTTACTAGGTCAAACTTGTTTATCAGATCGTGGTTGTGTTCTTCAACATATTCGGTGACCACCCACCAGGCTCCATGATTCATCTCCGTCGTATCTATAATTTTTGATTGTTCCATGCCAATATTCTACAACTTCCATATACTTTTGGCAACTTTTTATATTATTTTTGGGACTAACATATTGATCCAATGCCCAGTACCAGTTCCTGTTTGTTGCATATTTTATGTTTCGCAGAAAACCCATATCAAACGGAGTCCAAACGGGATAAAAACGGATGGAGAATATATTTGGAATATTTGTAAGATTTGGGAGGAAGAATCAACGCGAGACGGTGCTCAAGTGGGCCACAAGGCAGGGGGCGTGCCCCTGATCCTCGTGGGCACCCCGTAAGGCGGTTACTGCTCTTCTTTGGCCGCAAGAAAGCTAATTTTCGGGAAAAATCTTGGCGAAGGTTTCAATCCAATCGGAATTAAGGATCTCCGGATATAGAAGAAACGGTGAAAGGGCAGAATCTAAGAACGCGGAAACAGATAGAGGCAGAGAGACAGATCCAATCTCAGAGGTGCTCTCGCCCCTCCCACGCGATGGAGACCATGGACCAGAGGGGAAACCCTTCTCCCATCTAGGGAGAAGGTCAAGTAAGAAGAAGAAGAAGGGGGCCTCTCTCCCCCTTGCTTCTGATGGCGCCGGAACGCCGCCGGGGGCCATCATCATCATCGTGATCTACACCAACGCCTCCACCATCTTCACCAACATCTCCATCACCTTCCCCCATATATATTCAGTGGTCCACTCTCCCGCAACTCACTGTACCCTCTACTTGAACATGGTGCTTTCTGCTTCGTATTATTATCCAATGATGTGTTGCCATCCTATGATGTCTGAGTAGATTTTCGTTGTCCTACCGGTGATTGATGAATTGTTACGATTGGTTTAATTTGCTTGTGGTTATGTTGCTATCCTATTGTGCCCTCCGTGTCGCGCACGCGTGAGGGATTCCCGCTGTAGGGTGTTGTAATACATTCATGATTCGCTTATAGTCGGTTGCTTGAGTGACAAAAGCATAAACCCGAGTAAGGGGGTTGTGGCATATGGGATAAAGGGGACTTGATGCTTTAATGATATTGTTGGGTTTTACCATAATGATCTTTAGTAGTTGTGGATGCTTGCTAGAGTTCCAATCATAAGTGCGTATGATCCAGAAGAGAAAGTATGTTAGCTTATGCCTGTCCCACATAAAACTTGCTATCGGTCTAGTAAAGTAATCAATTGCTTAGGGACAATTTCGCAACTCCTACCACCACTTTTCCACACTTGCTATATTTACTTTATTGCTTCTTTACCTAAACAACCCCTAGTTTTTATTTACGTGCTCTTTATTATCTTGCAAACCTATCCAACAACACCTACAAAGTCCTTCTAGTTTCATACTTTTTCTAGGTAAAGCAAACATCAAGCATGCGTAGAGTTGAATTGGTGGTCGAGAGAACTTGAGGGAATATTTGTTCTAACTTTAGCTCCTCGTTGGGTTCGACACTCTTACTTACCCAAAGAGGCTACGATTGATCCCCTATACTTGTGGGTTATCAAGACCTTTTTCTCCCGTTGTTGCCGGGCAGTCATAGCGTGGGGTGAATATTCTCGTGTGTGCTTGTTTGCTTTATCGTTAATTTATTTTTATTTACTATTTTATGTTGTTCTCACTACTAGGAAAAGGTCTATAGATGATATGGACACTAATGGCACACCAGACATGTGGTGCGCCACTATTATATATTAATGGCACAGCATGTGTTGGTGCGCCATTAGTATCCAAATACTAATGGCGCACCACATACACGGTGCACCATTAGTAACATTTTTTTTTCAAAACTAGTAATGGCGCACCAGGGGATAGTGCGCCATTACAAGTTAAACTAGTAATGGCGCACCACATCCACGGTGCGCCACTAGTAATTTTTTTCAAAAAAAAATCTATTTTTTTTATTTTTTTTAAAACTAGTAATGGCGCACCGTGGGTGTGGTGCGCCATTACTAGTTCAAC
>NC_041387.1:338877752-338916408 GCF_002162155.2 Triticum dicoccoides | reverse complement strand
TAAAAGAAAATGATGTAAATGTCAAAATAATAAAAGAAAATAAGTTTCCCATGTGATATGTGGTCTACTTGTTGGGAAAATTTACAAATATGAATTTCGACTTTATTTGCAAAATCTCTTTGGAATTTGTAAAATGGGCATAACTTTTGCATACGAACTCGGATTAAAAAGTTTTTTATATGAAAAATCATCTACTCGAAAAGTTACATCCGAACTTAACCGGGGATACCCCGTTAAACATTTTCAAAATCCTCAAAAACCTAACAGAAAAAAAGTTACGGGGCTTTCAAGATCTAGAGGCAAAAAAATTCAAAAAATTTGAAACTTATTAGTGGCGCATCGTTTGCTAGGTGCGCACTAGTAACAGAAAAAAAATTGGTTTTGAATTTTTTTTTCAAAAATGATATGTAATATGATCGGGAAGTTTGAAATATTTTCAAAATTTCATCATACTCATGAACATGAACAAAGTCCTAGACATCAACAAGGTTTAATAGGATTGATATGATGGACATATCAACAAGTGCCTGTTATGTGAGGTGGTGCTGGGGTTGGATAGAACTGCGAAGTTAAGCGTGCATGGGCTGGAGTAGTGTGAGGATGGGTGACCTTTGGGAAGTTTGACCACTTAGTGCGAGTTGACTTGAGATTAAGCCATAGTGACCCGAGATTCAGAAAAAAATGAAAAAAATATTTGAAAAAAAGAATTTAGAAAAAATATTTGAAAAAAAATTGTTACTAATGGCGGACTTCTATGTGGTGCGCCATTACTATGTCAGGTAGTAATGGCGCATCGTGTGATATACTAATGGCGCACTCCCTGGTGCGCCATTAGTATCTGGTATACTAACGGCGCACCTGTGGTGCGCCATTAGTAAAAAATTCTAATGGCGTGATGCTAGTGGCGCACCTGTAGTGCGCAGGTGTACTTGCTACTCATGGAGATGGGGAACCTCCTAAAACCCTTGATGCTCATTATGTGAAAGATATTATGTACTCCCTCCGTTCCTATATATAGGGTGTATAGTTTTTGGCACAGAAATTAAAGAATGCATGTGGAGGGAAAATTTCACAAGTTTTGGGTGGGATTACACCTGACTAATTGACATGAGAAAATAGAGGAGCTTGCCTAATATAAGGATATGTAATCGAATCCCTAAAAAAATTATCCAAACGAGTGATACAACGTAATACACCTTATATTTCGGACTTTTTCTCAAAAATCTATACACCTTATATCAAGGAACGGAGGGAGTACTACTTTGAGGTGCGCCATTAGTAGCAAAAACAACCTTTTCCTAGTAGTGTCTCTATCTCTAGTTATGGATATGGAACACGGAATACCAAAAAAAATTAGGTGTACTTGCTACTCATGGAGATGGGGAACCTCCTAAAACCCTTGATGCTCATTATGTGAAAGATATTATATACTACTTTGATAATCCTGAGAAAACTCCATTTAATTATGTTATGGGAGACACGTTGAATCAACATGAATACTTTAGGGATTATCGCTTTACACAAAAAGGGAAACTATTATGGTATCAAATTTATATGTTGTATTGGTATGCTAGGAAACTATGATTGATATATGATTATACTTGTTGCTCTACGATGAAGGCTCCACACCTTCCCTTTTCATGCAAGTTTAATGATGATAAAACCTTACCTTCTTATGCTAATGGTATATAAGATTACTATGATGTGGAACAAATAGAAGACTTTGTTGCTTTTATGGGTGCTTATGAAATTGAATCTTTGTTTAAAGAGTGTGAAAATCTTGATGATGCTTTTTACAGACCTGAGAATTTTGCTATGCTTAAATATTTCTATGAGGATTATGAATTCAATTCCGATATTGATGCATTTATTTAGGAAGTGTCCGCTGTCCAAGAAGACACTAATATTTTGCAGGAGTCTATGGAAGAACAAATTGATGAAACAGTGAGCTCATTGGATGAAAAATATGATGAGGAGAGCTTAGAACAAAAGGAGGAAGAGTGGGTTAGCTACCCGTGCCCACATTCTAACTCATATATTGTTTAATTCCCTTTCGTGCTTACCGAAGGATGATTGCTATGATGATTGTTATGATCTAGTTGATTCTCTTGAAATACCCCTTTTTGATGATGCTTTCTATGCTTGTGGCCAAGATGCCAATATGAATGATGCTTATGGAGATGAACTTGCTATAGTTCCTTATGTAAAACATGAAATTGTTGCTATTACACCCATGCATGATAGTCCTATTATCTTTTTGAATTCTCCAAACTACACTATATCGGAGAAGTTTGCTCTTATTAAGGATTATGTTGATGGGTTGCATTTTACCGATACACATGATGATTTTGATAGATATAATATGCATGTGCTTGCTGCTCCTACTTGCAGTTATTATGAGAGAGGAACTATATCTCCACCTCTCTATGTTTCCAACATGATAAAATTGCAAGAAACTGCTTATACTATGCATTGGCCTTTACTATGTGTGCATGAATTGTTCTTTTATGACATGCCGATGCACAAGAAGAGACTTAGACTTCGTTGTTGCTTGAGATATGTTACTTTTTGCTCACTACTAAATTATAAGTCATTTTTAATTAAAATTGGCTTTGATACCTTTGGATCCGGGTGGATCCATTACTTGAGCACTATATGCCTAGCTTAATGGCTTTAAAGAAAGCGCTGCCGGGGAGACAACCCGGAAGTTTTAGAGAGTCATTTATTTTTGTTCTGTGCTTTCATATAGTATAAAAACAAAAAACAAATAAAGAGGGGAACCCAAAACTTTTCAAAAAGGAAAGTGGAAGTGAGAGCGACAAGCATTGTTGAAGTAGGGGAGCTCCTTGAACTTTGTTCATGCTCACGGAAACTTTGTGAACCTTGATTACAGAAACTTTTCAACAAAAATAATTATCCCCTTGTACAATTCCATTGTATTATAAAAATAATGTGCCAAGGTTTGCCTTTAGGATGTTTACAGTGCTTGTTGGTTTGTACGGTGCAGGACAGAAACTTTGGCTGTAGTGCGTGATTTTACATTTTTTACTGGAGCATCAAATGGTTTTGAAACTTTTTGCACTGTCTTGATATACAAATTGTTTATTTTTCCTCCTTTGGGTAGAATTTTTGGGCTACCAGAAGTATGGTGAATGTTCAGATTGCTTTAGACTGTTCTATTTTTGACTGATTCTGTTTTTGATGCATAGTTTACTTTTACTTGTTTTGATGAAACTATCAATTTCTATCAGTGGATTAAGCCATGGAAAAGTTATATTACAGTAGACACAATGCAGAAACAAAATATGAATTGGTTTGCAATAGTACCTAGAGTACTGATTTGCTTTATTATACTAACGGATCTTACGGAGTTTTCTGTTGAAGTTTTGTGTGGATGAAGTGTTTGATCGAGGAGGTCTCGATATGAGGAAAAGGAAGAGAGGCAAGAGCTCAAGATTGGGGATGCCCAAGGCAGCCCAAGTAAATATTCAAGGAGACTCAAGCGTCTAATCTTGGGGATGCCCCGGAAGGCATCCCCTCTTTCTTCAACAAGTATCGGTATGTTTTCGGATTCGTTTCGTTCATGAGATATGTGCAAGTCTTGGAGCATCTTTTGCATTTAGTTTTCACTTTTCTTTTATGCACCATGCTGGTATGAGATAGTCCATGGTTGATTTATAGAATGCTCATTGAAATTCACTTAAATCTTTTGAGTATGGCTTTATAGAATGCTTCATATGCTTCACTTATATCATTTGAAGTTTGGATTGCCTGTTTCTCTTCACATAGAAAACCGCCATTTGTAGAATGATCTTTTTCTTCACTTATACTTGTTAGAGCGTGGGCATATCTTTTGGAGAAAGAATTAAACTCTCTTACTTCACTTATATCTATTTAGAGAGATGACAGGAATTGGTCATTCACATGGTTAGTCATAAAATCCTACATAAAACTTGTAGATCACTGAATATGATATGTTTGATTCCTTGCAATAGTTTTGCGATATAGAGATGATAATATGTGGGAGGTTCTAGTAGATGGTTGTGTTTAGTAAGGATATTGGTGTTAAGTTTAGTGATTCCCGAAGCATGCACGTATGGTCTCCTAACTATGTAACCAAACTGGCGCGCATTGTATTTTGATTGTTTATCTTTGTGTGAAGGTCGGGGGAGCGCGATGGTTAACTCCTACCAACCTCCCCCCTAGGAGCATGCTAGTAGTACTTTGCTTCGAGGGCTAATAAACTTTTGCAATAAGTATATGAGTTCTTTATGACTAATGTGAGTCCATGGATTATATGCACTCTCACCCTTCCATCATTGCTAGCGTCTTCGGTACCGTGCATTGCCCTTTCTCACCTCGAGAATTGGTGCAAACATCGCCGGTGCATACAAACCCCGTGATATGATAAGCTCTATCAAACATAAGCCTCCTTATATCTTCCTCAAAACAGCCACCATACCTACGTATCATGGCATTTCCATAGCCATTCCGAGATATATTGCCATGCAACTTCCATCATCATCATATTCATGACTTGAGCATTTATTGTCATATTGCTTTGCATGATCGTAAGATAGCTAGCATGATGTTTTCATGGCTTGTCCGTTTCTTGATGTCATTGCTATGCTAGATCATTGTAAGTAAATAAAAGTGTGATGATCATCATTATTAGAACATTGCCCCATTGAGGAAAGGATGGTGGAGACTATGATTCCCCCACAAGTCGGGATGAGTCTCCGGACTTTATGAAAAATAAAAGAGGCCAAACAAGCCCAAATAATTAAAAAAAGGCCAAAGAAGCCCACCAAAAAAAGAGAAAATGAAAAAAATGAATGAGAGAAAAAGAGAGAAGGGGCAATGTTACTATCCTTTTACCACAGTCGTTCTTCAGAGTAGTACCATGTTCTTCATGTAGAGAGTCTCTTTAGTTATCACTTTCATATACTAATGGGTATTTTCATTATAGAACTTGCCTTGTATATTCCGATGATGGGCTTCCTCAAATGCCCGAAGTCTTCATGAGCAAGAAAATTGGATGCACACCCACTTAGTTTTCAGTTTGAGCTTTCATACACTTATAGCTCTAGTGCATCCGTTGCATGGCAATCCCTACTCCTCGCATTGACATCAATTTATGGGCATCTCCATAGCCCGTTCATTAGCCGCGTCGATGTGAGACTTTCTCCTTTTTGTCTTCTCCACATAAACCTCCACCATCATATTCTATTCCACCTATAGTGCTATACCCATGGCTTGCGCTCATGTATTGCGTGACGGTTGAAAAGGATTAAGCGCATTAATAAGTATGAACCAATTACTTGGCTGACACCGGGATGAGCATGAAGGGTACCTTGTGTTAAGAAAAGGGATCATACAAGACTATATGATTTTGTAGAGATAGCGTTCTTTAGCATTGATATTTTGAAAGACATGACTGTGTGTTGGGATGCCCGAAGTATTATTGTTTTTATGTCAAATGACTATTGCTTTGAATCACTCGTGTCTTAATATTCATGCCATGATTAGATATATGATCAAGATTATTCTAGGTAGCATTCCACATTAAAAATTATCTTTTTATCATTTACCTACTCGAGGATGAGCAGGAATTAAGTTGGGGATGCTGATACGTCTCCATTGTATCTATAATTTTTGATTGTTCCATGCCAATATTCTACAACTTTCATATACTTTTGGCAACTTTTTATATTATTTTTGGGACTAACATATTGATCCAGTGCCTAGTGCCAGTTCCTATTTGTTGCATGTTTTATGTTTCGCGGAGAACCCATATCAAACGGAGTCCAAACGGGATAAAAACGGCTGGAGAATATGTTTGGAATATTTGTGAGATTTGGGAGGAAGAATCAACACGAGACGATGCCCGAGGGGGCCACGAGGTAGGGGGCGCGCCCCTGACCCTCGTGGGAACCCTGTAAGGTGGTTACTGCTCTTCTTTGGCCTCAAGAAAGCTAATTTTTGGAAAAAAAATTGGCAAAGGGTTCAATCTAATCAGAGTTACGGATCTCCGGGTATATAAGAAACCGTGAGAGGGCAGAATCTGTGAACGCAGAAACAGAGAGAGACAGAGAGACAGATCCAATCTCGGAGGGGCTCTCTCCCCTCCGATGCCATGGAGACCATGGAACAGAGGGGAAACCCTTCTCCCATCTAGGGAGAAGGTCAAGGAAGAAGAAGAAGAAGGGGATATCTCTCCCCCTCGCTTCCGGTGGCCATCATCATCACCGCAATCTACACCAATGCCTCTGCCATCTTCACTAACATCTCCATCACCTTCCCCCATCTATATTTAGCGGTCCACTCTCCCACAACCCGCTGTACCCTTTACTTGAACATGGTGCTTTATGCTTCATATTATTATCTAATGATGTGTTGCCATCCTATGATGTCTAAGTAGATTTTCGTTGTCATACCGGTGATTGATGAATTTCTATGATTGGTTTAATTTTCTTGTGGTTATGTTGCTGTCCTATTGTGCCCTCCGTATCGTGCAAGCATCAGGGATTCCTGCTGTAGGGTGTTGCAATACGTTCATGATTCGCTTATAGTGGGTTGCTTGAGTGACAGAAGCATAAACCCGAGTAAGGGGGTTGTTGCGTATGGGATAAAGGGGACTTGATGCTTTAATGATATGGTTGGGTTTTACCTTAATGATCTTTAGTAGTTGCGGATGCTTGCTAGAGTTCCAATCATAAGTGCATGTGATCAAAGAAGAGAAAGTATGTTAGCTTATGCCTCTCCCGCATAAAACTTGCTATCGGTCTAGTAAAGTAGTCAATTGCTTAGGGACAAAATTGCAACTCCTACCACCACTTTTCCACACTCGCTATATTTACTTTCTTGCTTCTTTACCTAAACATCCCCTACTTTTTATTTACGTGCTCTTTATTATATTGCAAACCCACCCAACAACACCTACAAAGTCCTTCTAGTTTCATACTTGTTCTAGGTAAAGCGAACATCAAGCGTGCATAGAGTTGTATCGGTGGTCGATAGAACATGAGGGAATATTTGGTCTACCTTTAGCTCCTCGTTGGGTTCGACACTCTTACTTATCGAAAGAGGCTACAATTGATCCCGTATACTTGTGGGTTATCACTCCTGAGAGGGCATCCCGTCTTGCGAACGATGCCTCACTTTTGTTCCGGCATGACAGGCACAACACCCTTTACCCTTCTTGTTCTTTCGTGCCTTGTAGCACCTTAGCTCACCTCTGCTGTACTCGTTAGTTTTTTTATTTGCCTATGGTATTCTGTGTTCACAGCAAATCCATGAACAAAGCATATCTGTCGGTGTACAAAAGTAGGGGTTCTCCTTTTGACCCCTTTGCTTGTGCAAGGGCAACTAGAGCCACGCGCCGCAGCTACACATAGTAGGGCAAAGGAGGGAAGCCGGAGAGAAGCTGAAGGCTCAAGACGAACAAGGCGACATCAAGGACCAAGGCCACAAAGTGCAGATGGGCGAAGTAGGTTTCCCCGGCAAGGCCCTTGCCGGGGGCAGCCTCCCCAGCCCCGGCAAGCCCCTTGCCGGGGGGCTCGCCCACACCAGCGGAGCGGGCCACTCTCGAGCCACGGTCCCTAACGCCAACAACCACGTTCGACCAGGGTTCGGGAGGCACCTCTGTGGTGGCATGCAGATCTTTGTGAAGACATAGAATGCTTGAGATCAGATGAGGATTGGAAGGAAACACTCCCTGCCAAGATCCTTACCGAAGGAATCCATAAGACCCACTACAAGGCCCTTGCCGGGGACGCCAGCGCGCCACGGCAGGACCCTTGCCGGGCCACCCGGCAAGACCCTTGCTGGGCCACCCGACAAGACCCTTGCCAGAGGCGACGATAGGGCCACTGCCAGGCCCGCACCAACCAACTCCCCGCCGCTGTTCGCATTCAGCTGCCATCGCAACCAGCTGGGCACGCACCTGCGTGGCAACAGGCAGCTTCTATGCCAGCTCAGCACGCACCTGCGTGGCGGCATGCAGATCTTCGTGGAGGCTCCACCACCGCGCCACCTCAGCTGCTTGCCTTCTTACATGGCACCGCATGCATCGCTGGCCAGGGCGCGTGTCGAAGCAAGGAGGAGCGGCGACGGACAGGACGGGCCTCACTCCTGTCCCCGATAAAGTGAGGGACACCTAAGCCATGCATTAAATGCATCTTGTCCTGTAATACGGGCGATAAGCTTGCAACACTGTAAGCCTTTCCACCTCCTGTGTGCCACTGTGGCAGCCCCTTTCGCCTATAAAAGGAGGCCCATGGCATACAGAAAAAGGATTCAGCTCTTTCGAACCACGCAACACCCGTAGTTAGTTCGAGAGCTCAAGAACACTCAATACAGCCACCAAGAAGGACTAGGGTTTTACGCATCCTCGCGGCCCGAACCTGGCTAAACAGTCCCCGTGTCAACTACTAATCCTGCTCTTCTCACAACACCGCGCCCCCAACCGTAGTTGGGATTCTTGTGATCCCATAGGAGTCGTTTCCCACCGACATCTTTGGCACGCTAGGTAGGGGGCGCAATTGTGAGGATCTGTTCTAGCGGTTGACCTAGCCGTTCTATCGCCATGGCTCCTAAGAAGAGGACGACCACGACAATCGGTTCGTCCGGGACCGGATTGCCAGTACCGATGCGGACCAGTAGTGGGCCAGTCGTGGAGAGAACCCGTGGCGCGGCCCGCGAACATTCGCATCACCCTGGCGGTCCAGGGCTGGCGAGTGGCGTCGTTCGCGCGCCAGGCAACGAGCCACTAGTCATGGGCTCCAGAGACGGAGTCGGGCCCCCTGCGCTGCCATCCTGCCAGACAACGGCGCAGCGGCCTGCTACGTCTTGAGCTTGCATTGGTTTTCTTCGAAGAGGAGAGGTTGATGCAGCAGAGTAGCGTAAGTATTTCCCTCAGTTTTTGAGAACCAAGGTATCAATCCAGTAGGAGGCTCCTCAAAAGTCCCACGCACCTACACAAACAAACACAATAAAGGAGTTGTCAATCCCTTCACGGGCACTTGCGAAAGTGAGATCTAATAAAGATAGTATGATAAGATAAATATATTTTTGGTATTTTATAATATAGATGCAAAAAGTAAAGATGCAAATAAAAGTAGATTGGAAGTAAATATGATAAGAGATAGACCCGATGGCCATAGGTTTCACTAGTGGCTTCTCTCAAGATAGCTTAAGTATTATGGTGGGTGAACAAATTACTGTCGCGCAATTGATAGAAAAGCGCATAGTTATGAGATTATCTAGGCATGATCATGTATATTGGCATCATGTTTGTAACAAGTAGACCGACTCCTGCCTGCATCTACTACTATTACTCCACACATCGACTGACTCCCACCTGCATCTAGAGTATTAAGTTCATTAGAACAGAGTAACGCATTAAGAAAGATGACATGATGTAGAGGGATAAACCCAAGCAATATGATATAAACCCCATCTTGTTATCCTCGATGGCAACAATTCAATACGTGCCTTGCAACCCTTTCTGTCACTAGGTAAGGACACCGCAAGATTGAACCCAAAGCTAAGCACTTCGCCCATGGCAAGAAAGATCAATCTAGTAGGCCAAACCAAACTGATAATTCGAAGAGACTTGCAAAGATAACTCAATCATACATAAAAGAATTCAGAGAAGATTCAAATATTATTCATAGATAAAATTGATCATAAACCCACAATTCATCTGATCTCGACAAAGACACCGCAAAAAGAGTTTACAAGAGAGGGGGAGAACATTGTTATGAGATCCAAAAAGAGAGAAGAAGACATCTAGGTAATAACTATGGACCCGTAGGTCTATGGTAAACTACTGACAACTCATCGGAGGGGCAAGGATGTTGATGTAGAAGCCCTCCATGGTCGATTCCCCCTCTGGCAGAGTGCCGACGAAGGCTCCAAGATGAGATCTCGCGGATACAGAAGCTTATGGTGGTGACAATTGTGTTTCGTCCTGCTCCTCGATGTTTTCGGGGTACGTAGGTATAAATAGGAGGAAGAAGTACGTCGGTGGACGCCTGAGGGGCCCACGAGACAGGGGGGCGCACCCTATAGGGGGGCGCGCCCTCCTATCTCCTGGGAGCCTCAGCAGCTTCTTGACTTGCACTCCAAGTCCTCTAGATCACGTTCGCTCCAAAAATCACGCTCCCGAAGGTTTCATTCCGTTTGGACTCCGTTTGATATTCCTTTTCTTCGAAATACTGAAATAGGCAAAAAAAAAGCAATATGGGCTGGGCCTCCGGTTAGTAGGTTAGTCCCAAAAATGATATAAATGTGTAAAATAAAGCCCACAAACATCCAAAATGGGTAATATAATAGCATGGAACAATCAAAAATTATAGATACGTTGGAAACATATCAAGCATCCCCAAGCTTAATTCCTGCTCGTCCTCGAGTAGGTAAATGATAAAAAAGAAATTTTTGATGTGGAATGCTACCTAGCATAATTCTCAATGTAATTTTCTTTATTGTGGCATGAATGTTCAGATCCAAATGATTCAAAATAAAAGTTCATATTGATAAAAGAAATAGTAACACTTCAAGCATACTAATCAAAGTAATCATGTCTTCTCAAAATAACATGGCAAAACAAAGTTCATCCCTACAAAATCATATAGTTAGGCTATGCTTCATTTTCGTCACACAAAGATGTTCCCAACTTCCATACCCCTGATGACAAGCCAAGCAATTGTTTCATACTTAAATAATCTCAAACTTTTTCATCCTTCACGCAATACATGAGCGTGAGCCATGGATATAGCACTATGGGTGGAATAGAATATGATGATGGGGATTGTGTGGAGAAGACAAAAAAGGAGAAATTCTCGCATTGACGAGGATAATCGACGGGCTATGGATATGCCC
The DNA here is from genome assembly GCF_002162155.2 of Triticum dicoccoides. Classification (NCBI taxonomy): domain Eukaryota; kingdom Viridiplantae; phylum Streptophyta; class Magnoliopsida; order Poales; family Poaceae; genus Triticum; species Triticum dicoccoides. The sequence goes on along the minus strand of NC_041387.1, from coordinate 338,905,524 downwards.
ATCAATTGATGTCAACATGAGGAGTAGGGATTGCCATGCAACGGATGCACTAGAGCTATAAATGAATGCTCAACAAAAGAAAACTAGTGGGTGTGCATCCAACTTGCTTGCTCACGAAGACCTACGACATTTGAGGAAGCCCATCATAGGAATATACAAGCCAAGTTCTATAATGAAAAATTACCACTAGTATGAAAAAGACAACTTATGAGACTCACTATATGAAGAACATGGTGCTACTTTGAAGCACACAAATATGAGACTCACTACATGAAGAACAAGGTGCTACTTTGAGGCACAAGTGTGGAAAAGAGATAGTAACATTGCCCTTTTTATTTATTTATTATTTTTTCTTTTTTTCTTTTTTTTGGCCTTTCTTTTTTTTCTCTTTTTTTTTCTTCGGGCAATGTTCTAATAATGATGATCATCACACTTCTATTGATTACAACATATGAATTACAACTCGAAACTAGAAAAATATATGACTCTATGTGAATGCCTCTGGCGGTGTACCGGGATGGTGCAATGAATCAAGAGTGTCATGTATGAAAAATAATGCATGGTGGCTTTTCCGCAAATACGATGTCAACTACATGATCATGCAATGGCAATATGACAAAAGTAAAGTATGTCATGATGATGATGAACGGAACGGTGGAAAGTTGCATGGCAATATATCTCGGAATGGCTATGGAAATGCCATAATAGGTAGGTATGGTGGCTGTCTTGAGGAAGATATAAGGAGGTTTATGTGTGATAGAGCGTATCGTATCACGGGGTTTGGATGCACCGGCGAAGTTTGCACCAACTGTCGGTGTGCTAGAGTAGGGGTACCCTAGTATCCCGAACTTGTGCACGGGCAGTTGCAGGGCCCCACGACAAGGCTTGCCGGGTGACCGCCAAGGTCCTCCGTGGTTCCTTTGGAGCCATTCAGGAACAAAGTATTCAAGCCAAGGAGACAAGGCCCCGGCAAGAGGAGCTTGCCGGGAAGGCCAACCAAGGCATCTCGAGGAACTTGCCGCGACACACCATACGTCCCGGCAAGGCCCGGTGAGCAACAAGCACCCAGGCGCGACAAGACAACGGCCGCGGCAAGGCGCTTGCCGCGGCAGGCGACCACTCTGTACCCACGCTCCAGCACATCGACCAACGTGTCGCCCTGGGGCCTTTCCAGGCGCGCGTGGCGAGAGACTGTGCAGCCAGCGGTGCGCGGTGGTATGCGACGCTGACAAGATTGCCATCGTGGCAAGCGGTGGCGTCCCTGACAGTCCTTTTTTGCACTGTTTGCGCGACGCATACGGGCATTTAATGCCTTTGTCCCCTGCTGTCAGGGTTAGGTAGGATACACTATACAGCTAGCTGTACCAACCGCAATTCCTTTTTTCCATTTTTACCCTTGTCTGCGTTGCCACCTGTCGGTGACCCCTTTGTGCGTATAAAAGGAGGCCCATGCGCAACGTAGAGGGGGGTTCGAAGCCAGAAAACACTCACGCTCGGTCTCGTTACTAGCTCGAGTGTACTGTAGCACTCAGCGCTCCCGAGCAAGAACTCAATACAATTAGACAAGCAGCAGTAGGAGTATTATCTCTCCGGAGAGCTCCGAAGCTGGGTAAACTGCTCGTGTGCTTCGCCTCGATCCGCTCTTCGTGCGATCTCCGCCCCCCGCCAAACCAAAAGGGGCCCGGTCCGCCGGTCCCCATAGGTGTTTGTGGATCAGCTTCCCCGACATCTTTGGCGCGCCAGGTAGGGGGCGTCGAGGTTGTGTGAACCTGATCCGGCGTCCGCACATGCTAGATCTTCATCTTCTTCATCGACATGCCACCGGAGAAGAAGACTTCGGCAGCAGCTGTTCCGTCCACATCGATCCCACCACCACCGGAGAAACCGAGTGGTGGGGTAGACGCCGACGGAAGAACGGACATGGACGAGGGAGCTCACGGCGCTGCCAGGTGCAAGGACAAGGCTGCGCAGACCTAGGCGTCCGTACATGTACCGCGCCCACCTCAGGAGGCGCAGGACCGACAGCGTCATGGTACTCGCAGTACCATATGTCTGTTGGGCCAAGATCGAGCTGGTGGATCTCGGGGTGCTCAAGACCAGCATGCACGCCAACATGCTTACACGAGCGAGACATGGTCGCGTGGACGGGATACTACTCCTTCTAACATAGTTAGAAGTCCGAGCATATCCCGCTCCTCGCACCGTTCACCACTGCTGCCCACCACTCCAGCAGAAGCTTTGGCGCGAGCTCAACTGCTCCTGGATTACCCTCCAACGGAAGACAAGATCGACGGATGGAGGGCCACTATTCAAAGTCTCATCGGCTTCGCCAACAGCGACACTCCGCGGCAGCCGAATACATCGCGGCCGCCGCAGGACTGCCAGGCACGAGCCGGTGGCGACGAAACCGGTGGAGGTGCAGCCACCATGCACTCTCCACCCCGAACGCCAAGATCGCTGACTCGCCGGATCCACCTCGACAGCGACTCCACCGCATCATCGGATCCACGAGCTTGTCGCGATCAGCGCCATTTTCTTCACGAACGACAGCAAGAAGACGCTCGTACTCGCATCGAGCGCCGAAGAGAAGCGCGACGTCAATCAGACCAGCGCGCTGGGCCCTCTGTCGACGTGCATGCGCCAGGGGAACTAGGCGACTTGCCGTACGCGGTAGGTTGCCCTGCGTTCACTCATGAGCTACGGCAAGTCAAGTGGCCCAGCACGAAGAATTTCAAGCCAGACGTGCCAGAGAAGTACGACGGCAAGTCGCATCCATCGGAGTTCCTCAGCATCTACACCATCGCGGTGCAAGCTGTCGGGGGACGAGACGACAAGATCCTTGCCAACTACTTCCCGCTGGTGCTCAAGCCCAATGTCAGATCCTGGCTCATGCACTTGCCGGACAACTCCATATCCTCCCAGGCAGATCTATGCCATCAGTTTGTCGGCGCCTTTACAGGCGGCCACAAGCCTCATGGCCAAGAGAGCGATCTTCATCTGCTTGCCCAGAAGGAAGGAGAGCCCCTGCGCAAGTACATTTAGAGATTCAGCCGCGTGCAGCACAACATCCCAGATGTCCACCCTGCCGCGGTAATCAGCGCGTTCCATCAGAACGTGCGAAACTGCAGGATGCGGGAGGAGATGGCGATGTGCAAGAACAGAGACGTCAGTGAGCTATATGCCCTGGCCGACAAGTGTGCACGTGCTGAGGAAGGGAGGAAACTCCCCGGAGATAATATAGGAGCAGGAGGATCTGATAGTGAGGAGACCGCCCCGGCAAGGAAAAACCGGCGGCGGAACAACAGAAAGAAGAAAGCCAAAGAGGTGCTAGTCGTTGAGCAGTCCGGCAAGAAAGCCAAAGCTGGTAGCTCCGGCAAGGAGATTGCCGCGGGCACCAACCACCAGGCTGTGGCAGTCGCCGACAAGCAGGATAGCACCAACAAGCAGTACTGCAAGATCCACCGCACCAAGGGCCATGACCTCCAGAGCTGCAAGAAGGTCGAGCAGCTTGTTGAGCAGCAAAAGGCTGAATATGAGCGACGCGACAAAGAGAAAGCCCAGGAAGGTGCTGGAGGAGCCGGCAAGAAACGTCCCGGCCGAGGAGGACGCCGCGGCAAGGCCAAGCAGCGGCAAGGAGACAGACCTCCCCGCGGCCGTGACAAGGATGAAGATGACGACGACGATGAAGATATGGATGATGACGAGACCGATGAGCAGGAGTTCCAGAAAGCCACAGAGGTCCTGTGCATTGACTGTGGTGCTTCTCTGCATACTTCACACCGCCAGCTCAAGCAGTGGGTGCGGGAAGTCAATGCAGCAGAACCACCCATCGAGTCACGCAAGCCTCTGAAATGGTCCAGCACGCCTATCATCTTTGATATTAAGGACCACCCTGATCGCATAACTGTGGTCGGGTGCTTGCCGATGTTGGTTTCACCAACTATCCGCAACCCCAAGGTCACTAAGATGCTAGTTGATGGCGGGGCCGGCTTGAACCTGATCTCCTCCGCGGTACTCCAGAAACTCCAGATCCCTGATGGCGAGCTCGAAGGGAAAGATCAATCCGGGAAGAAGCAAGCCGAAGGGAAAGATCACGTTGCCGGTGACATTTGGCAGCGAGTTGAACTTCAGGACTGAGAGGGTCACTTTTGACATTGCTGATTTTCCATTACCTTACAATGGGATACTAGGCCGTCCAGCACTCGCCAAATTCATGGCAGCCTCTCATTATGCATACAACATACTGAAGATGCCAGGCCCGATAAGTGTCATCTCTGTCCCTGACGACAAGAAGGATGCTCTTATATGCGCCGACAAGATCTACCGGGAAGCAGCAGCCGCAACAGATCGCAAGTCACTTGCCGTTGAAGCTCCCGGGGCGAAGAAAAAGACCAAGGCCGGCAAGAGTTCTGATGCCCACTCCGGCAAGCGCACCTCTTCGGAGTGCTGCGCTACCGTCGAGGACGCACCATCGAGCTCCACCGGCAAGTGTAAGAAGACAATGGCGGCTCCACCAGAGACCAAGAAGGTGTCCGCCAAAGAGGACGGCACTGGTAGTACCTTCACCATCAGTGCCACTCTCGACCCTAAATAGGAAAGCGCGCTTGTTGCTTTCCTGCGGGCGAACATCGACGTGTTCGCATGGCAACCGTCTGACATCCCCGGTGTTCCCAGGAAAGTAATCGAGCACCATCTTGCCGTCTGTCCTCATGCGTGGCCCGTCAAGCAGAAAGTCAGGAAACATGCAGTGGAGCGCCAAGAATTCATTGCAGAAGAAATCAAGAAATTGGAAGCAGCAGGCCTTGTCAGGGGAGTGCTCCATCCTACGTGGTTGGCCAATCCTGTGGTCGTGCGTAAGGCAAACGGGAAATGGAGGCTTTGTATCGACTTTACCGATGTCAATAAAGCTTGTCCCAAAGACCCATTTCCCTTGCCGCGCATCGACCAGATTGTTGACTCCACGGCCGGATGTGACTTGCTTTCATTTCTTGATGCATACTCAGGATACCATCAGATCTTCATGGCAGAAGAGGATGAGGAGAAGACCGCATTCATCACCCCGTGTGGCACATATTATTGCGTACAGATGCCCTTTGGTTTAAAGAATGCTGGTTCAACATTTGCAAGGGTAATCCATGACGCTTTTGAGCCGCAAATGCACAGAAATGTGGAAGCCTACATGGATGACATAGTGGTCAAGAGCAAGGACAAGGCAACTCTGATTCAAGATTTAGATGAAACCTTTGCGAATCTGCGCAAGATCAACCTCAAGCTTAACACTGAGAAGTGTGTGTTTGGAGTCCCTTCCGGCAAGCTTCTCGGGTTCTTCGTGTCTCAGCGAGGAATTGAAGCCAATCCCGACAAGATCAAGGCCATTGAGCAGATTGAAGCACCAAAGCGCGTCAAGGATGTACGAAGGCTTGCCGGTTGCATAGCTGCTCTCAGCAGGTTTATCTCTAGGTCTGCTGAGCGCGCCCTGCCGTTTTTCAAAATATTGAAAAAGGCAGGTCCAATGAAATGGACTCCGGAAGCGGAGGCTGCACTGCAGGACTTAAAGAGATACCTGTCCTCCACTCCAACACTTGTCGCACCTAAGCCACAAGAGAAGTTGCTGCTGTATATAGAGGCAACCAATCAAGTGGTTAGTGCTGCGTTAGTAGCAGAGAGGGAGGCAGATGATGAGCCAGCAACCACGACAGACGCATCCAGCGACAAGCAAGGGGCTTCACCGACAAGCTCTGGTCCCGACAAAGATAGATCTGCGCAGGAGCGTGACAAGATGCAGAAAAGAATGGTGCAGCGCCCAGTTTACTTTGTCAGTTCCCTTCTGCAGGGGGCTAGGTCAAGGTACTCTGGTGTGCAGAAATTGCTTTTCGGCCTTCTCATGGCCTCGAGAAAGCTGCGCCATTACTTCCAAGCACATGAGATCATAGTCGTCACTCGTTTTCCGCTGAAGAGGGTACTACAAAATCCAGAAGCAACAGGCAGGATTGTCGAGTGGGCACTGGAACTGTCAAGCTTTGGCCTCAAGTTTGAGAGCACTTCAACTATCCAAAGCAGAGCATTGGCAGAGTTCATAGTAGAATGGACACCAACACAGGATGAAGAAATTCCAGAGACGAGCATCCCCGTCAACGAAGCAAACAAAGAGTGGCTGATGTACTTTGATGGTGCCTTCTCGCTGCAAGGCGCCGGTGCGGGCGTGCTACTTGTTGCACCCACCGGAGAGCACCTCAAGTACGTAGTCCAGATGCACTTTCCCAAGGAGCAAGCAACGAACAATACCGCAGAGTATGAAGGTGTGCTTGCCGGTCTGAGGATCGCAGCAGACCTTGGGATCAAGAAACTCATTGTCAGGGGTGACTCACAGCTTGTCGTCCGCCAAGTGAACAAGAATTATCAGAGTCCGTTGATGGAAGCTTACGTTGATGAGGTGAGAAATCTAGAAGAGCACTTTGACGGCCTACAGATGGAACATGTTCCAAGAGCTCAGAATGACATTGCTGATAGCTTGTCAAAGTGTGCCACACTTAAGTTACCTGTGGAACCAGGGATCTTTGTGCTCAAGCTGACTCAACCATCTGTAACGCCATCAATTAGACAGAGCAAGAAGAGGAAGTTGATTTCTGATGACTGTTTTTCGGCAGAGCTCCCCGAAGCCGCTGCCAAGAAGGTCCTCAGGATCAACACCAAAGGTGCTGAGGAGCAGTCTGCTCTGGCAAGCCTTAGGTTTGTTCCGTTGAAGCAGACGCTCCCGACAAGTTTTGCTCCGGCAAGCTTGCCGGGGAACATCAAGCTTTGGCTGAGCCGTAGGTTCTTGCCGTCGAAACGGATGTTCCCGCAGCAGCAGATGTGCCTTTAGTCCTTGTTGTCGAGCCGCAAGCTCCAGCATGGGCACAGCAGATGAGCCGCAGTCAAGTATGTACTAGTTTGTCGACAACACACTGTACAGAAGAAGACTCAACGGCGTGAAATTGAAGTGTATTCACCGGGAAGACGGAAAAAAGCTGTTGGCAGAAATACATGGAGGCATATGTGGTCACCACATTGGCGCAAGAGCACTTGCCGGCAAAGCGTTCCGGCAAGGTTTCTTTTGGCCGACAGCCCTCCAGGATGCAACTGCACAAGTAACCAAGTGTGAAGCGTGCAGTTCCATTCCAAGCAGATACACCAGCCAGCTCAAGCTCTCCAGATGATCCCTTTATCCTGGCCATTTTGGGTCTGGGGGCTCGACATCCTCGTCCCCTTTCCCCGAGCTGTCGAGGGCTTTGAGTACTTGTACGTTGCAATCGACAAGTTTGCAAAGTGGCCGGAAGTGGAACCAGTGAGGAAGGTGACAGCACAGTCAGCAGTCAAGTTCTTCAGGTCGATTGTTTGCCGTTTCGGGATCCCTAACAGGATCATCACCGACAACGGCACGCAATTCACGAGCCGCACCTTCATGCAGTACATCCAAGATCTTGGCGCCAAGGTCTGCTTCGCTTCTGTTGCTCATCCGAGAAGCAACGGTCAAGCGGAGAGGGCGAATGCTGAAGTGCTGCGCGGGCTCAAGACCAGGACTTTCGACAGGCTGCACAAGTGCAGGAAGAACTGGATCGAGGAGCTGCCGGTGGTTCTTTGGTCGATCAGGACGATGCCAAATCGAGCCACTAGCCAGACACCTTTCGCTCTAGTCTATGGAGCCGAGGCAGTTCTCCCCACGGAACTCGTATACGGGTCACCTCGAGTGCTCGCTTATGATGAGCTTGAGCAAGAGCAGTTGCGACAAGATGACGCGCTGCTCTTTGAGGAGGACCGTCTTCAGGCTGCTGTACGAGCTGCTCGATACTAGCAAGCTTTGCGCCGCTACCATAGCCGCAAAGTTAGTGCCAGAAGTTTCGAGGAAGGCGACCTTGTTCTTCGGCGCGTTCAGTCCGCCAAGAATTCCAACAAGTTGACGCCAAAGTGGGAAGGCCCTTACCAGGTGAAACGAGTCACTAGGCCTGCGCGCTGTCCGCCTTGAGACCGAAGATGGCACACCGGTGAGCAAGTCCTGGAACATTGAGCATCTTCGTAAGTTTTACCCGTGAGGCGCGGTTGCCGGAACCTGTTTCGGCAACCACCTTTTGTAAAAGTCTTGCCGATGTTGCATGTAATCCTTTGTACAAAGCCGAGCACAGACCCCGTGCATAAGTAAAGCTCATGTGCTCCGCACATCTTGTCAATTTCGTTGCTTTCTATTCTTTGCATGCATTATTTGACACTTTGTGCAGCACCTACCCCCGGTAAGCGATAACGAGCCGTAAGGCTCCATATCTTTATTTTCTCTTCTTTCTCTTTCTCAAAGGAAGGAAGGTTCCCTCGCCCACAAGTTTGCCGGGGGGAGAGGAGAAGATAATGGTGTGGACCAGGCATCGTTCAAGGAAGTCTCGCCTTACCGGAAAGCAAGCAAACGACAGAAAAGCTAAGTTGCCAAAGTTTGAGCAATCAGTTTTAAATTTCTAAGTTATCTTCCTCGAACGACCGCACTTTGTATGGAAAACTTGTGCGCGGAGGAACCAACTCGAAGCTAGTTGCGCCCTTACTTTGTTTCGAGTCCGCTCAACAATTTAAGTGAGCTGCGACCAGTTGCGACAAGGTTTCTTGCCGGTAGTGGCACCGCCAGTAGGCTGCTGACGTCCCGCACTCAGTGCTCGCGGCTAAGGTGTCTGCACCGACAAGTTCCCTAAAAGCGTGGGGCAAAAACATACAAAGGAAGGAATCAAGTAAAGGAGATAACATAGCAATCTCTACCCAAAATAGAGTCATATTACAAGATAACTTGTCGCAGCACTAACAGATTGTTCTCGTGACATGACCAGCAGCGATAAGGAAAGAGAGAAAAGGGCGGCCTAGTCTACGCGATCGCCCTCAACCCTCTTGATCTCGCTCACCTTGTCCACAATGGGTGCGACAAGGGCCTTGAGCGCTTCCAGATCAGCATCCGGCGGCAAGGACCTGAGGACGTTGGTGAGGTTGAGGCCTGGGTTGCGGAAGGCCACCTTCACCAGCACCTTCTGAAGAACCCCCGCACAGATCTTGCGCGACTCGTCGGCCAGCTGCTTTGGGATCTTCTCCTGGAGTCGCTGGAGGGCCGTCGCCACGCCTTTGAAGAACAAGCTGAGCTTGGCGCTGGGTTGGAGGTGCTCATCGGAGGAGTACCCGAGATCCTCCATCCCCAGCTGCGCCAGCTCCCCATCAATGGTTGTGGCAACATTCACCAGACCCTCGGTCCAGTGCTCCACAGTTTCCCTAAAAGTATGCTGGGCGGCAGCAGCACTCGCCAGCAGCACCTCGTCGGCCTTGATCTTCTTCGACAAGGCCACCTCCCGCTCCCTGGCGCCGTCCAGCGTCTGAGTCAAAGTAGCCAGCTTCAACTCGAGATCTGCATTGGAATCCTTGGCGGCTCTGAGCTCCTTGCTCCTCTCAGCGAGAAGACCCTGCAGCTCACCATGAGCGGCAGCGTCCTTCTCGCGCTCACGCTTGAGCGCGGCAAGCTCCTCGCTGCTCGCCCTGAGATCGGCTTCCAGCTGCGCCACCTTCGTCTCCAGCTCCTTCTTGGCGGCCTCGGCAGCTGTGGCAGCATCCCTTGCCTCCTTGATTGCCCCGCCAATTGCTTGCTCGCGTGTGGCAAGCTCCTCCTCATGGCTGTCAAGGTTCACCTTCCGCTGCGCCAACTCACCTTCCTGCGCAGACAGCTTCTCGGCAGCGAGCCGTTGCTTCTCTTCAACTTCAGCCTTCTCGAGGAGGAAGGCTTTCCGCTCCTCGAGAAGTTTCTCCTGCTCCTTCGCCAAAGACCGGAGGGCTTCCTGCCTGAGACCCCGGAGCTCCTCCGCGCGCTTCTCGATGTCCACTCCCGCCTTTGCGACAAGTGCTTCTCGGGATGCCAGCTTGGCTTGTCAGGCGCGGTAGAGCGACAGCAGCTTCCGCAGCAGCCGCTCCTCCTCAGGCTCGTCGCTGCTGCTGCTTGGCGCGTCGACCAAGGTCAGCCCAACGGAGACGAGCACCTCTCCATCCAGAATCTCTCCTTCGACTGGCGCCCTAGAGCTTGACGCCCAGGGGAGCTTGATGAAGATGCCATCGCCGGCCTTCAAGTAGGTGCCGGGCTGGGGCTCTTCGGAGCCTGGCTCTGCAGCAGCGGCGGAGGGATCGGCGGTCGGTGCAGTGCCTGGCGCTCCTGCGGCCTCGGGGCCGTCAGTGCGATCGCCGGATCCCTCGCCAGCTTCTGCGGCGGCATCTTTGGCGGCCTCTTCGCCGGCGGGATCATCAGCGCCGGCCTCTCCTTCGGTGGCAACGACGTCGTTGGTGTTGCTGCGCGCGTTCTCCTCGCCAGCGACCTTGGTTTCCATTGGCTCCATGGCAGATGGATCGGACGAACAGAAAGGGGAGAAGAGTCAAGCAATTATCCAAAAAGAAAATCAGAAGAAGAAGAACCCAAGGGAAGTTCTCAAGCAAAAGGATTACCTGTGCTAGGATCTGCGGTCGTGGTCTCCATCACCGGAGGATCGCTGGTGCTGTCCCTTGCCGGAGAACTGTCCCTTGCCAGAGAATTCTCCCTTGCCGGAGAACGCTCCCTTTCCGGGGAAGCCTCCCTTGGCGGTGTAGTCGAAGCAGAGGGCACTTCGGGAGCGGCCTCCGGGCACTCCTGGTGAGGCTGCTCTGCTCCTGCACAAACCAGCAATCAAATATCAGCAAAGAAAGAGCACTCATGAGTGCCTGTCAGCAAGAAGCAAACCGCATACTTACGCTGGGGGCTGCGCTGGGGGCTGCTTTGGGGAATAGTTGCCGGCTCCAGCAAGGTGGTCTCGGACATGTCCCCTGCCGTCGCAATGGGATCATCCTCGATGACAATCACTGGGACCTTGGCTCTCTTCGCCGCTCTCTGGGCCAGCGTCCTGAAAAGGAATAGGTTCAGAGTAAAGAAAATCAGATACAAGACAAAGCAACAAAATTGAAGAGTTACAAGAATAGCAAGGAATCTTACTCTTCTTCCTCGTCGGAGCTGAGCGCGGAGAGATCGAAGTCCGGCCCGCCTCCGGTGCGACGAGGCGGAGGAGTAGGTTCCCTTGCCCGCTTGGCAGGGGCAGCAGCGGTGGACCGGGAAGACCCCGCCCCAGTTGTCGCAGCGGCGTGAGGCGCTCCCGCGGCAACAGTGCTCGCCGCGGTAGAGCGTATCGCGCGGCACGGCGGCTGTTGACTCGTCTGCCGCCCCGCTATGTCCCCGGCCTTGTGGAGACGCCTTCTTGGTGGAGCTGGGGGCTCCGCTTGCGGCGAGCTGGCTGAAGGTTGGGAGGAGGAGGCCGATCCTTAACGAGTCGCTCGCGTCCTCGGTGGGCTCGCTCGACTCTGCTTCAGGCCCGGCAAGCTCTTCCTCGCCGGCGAACTCCTCTCGCTCGACAAGGCTTGCCGTCTCTGCTACCTTTGCCTCCTCCACCGTGAATCCAAACTCACCCGCGGCAGCGGCTGCCGCCGCCTCTTCCAGCCTAGTGGCGATGCGCTGCATCTCCGCATCGGTTGTGTCGCGAGTAAGGCTCTTCTGCTCGTCGGCGCGGACCGGCACTTCTACCAAGCCGTCAAAGAAATCCCGCACGACATCGTCTGCAGGCTCTTGCCAAGTTGGGACGATTCTGTGCGAATCGCACGGCGGCATCATTGCGCGGATGCGGTCAAGCGAGGAGTTGTTGCACAACGGAACAACATCCCTCGGCAACATGAATGGATGTTGAGGATCGCGCTTGAACAGTTCCAGGAGCATCGCGTCCAGCTCTAGGACAGTGAAGTTGAAGTTGAGGCCCGGGCGCAGCCTCATGATATCCGCCGAGTTCTGGAACTCCCAGGCGGGTCTCCTCCTCTCCTGCAGGGGGGCGATGCGGCAGCGAAGAAAATCTGCGCCAACGGCGCCTACGGTGAGCCCGGCAAGCCTAAGGCGAAGGATCCGCGTGACGACAATCTTCAGCCTGTCGTCTTCCGGGGCCACGTTGCTCCAATCATTGCCACGCACTATTGGGGCTTGGCGCAGGGCAGTAAATGGCTGCGGGTTCTCCTCGACAATCCAGCACAACTCTGCTCTCCATTCCTCCCACTTGCTGCTGAGCTCTCCCTCCAGATAAGCTTCCTTCTTGCCGACTCTCGAGATCCAAGCGATCCCGCCGGCAAGAGGCTCCCCTCTCTCAACCCGGGGCATAAAGAAGTGGCGGAAAAGGGCTACGTTTGGATGGACTCTGACAAAGTTTTCGCAGAGATGTGCGAAAACTGCCATGGTCAGAACGGCGTTGGGGGTGAAGTCAAGGAGGCAGAACCCGTAGGTGTTCATGATGTCACAGAAGAATTCAGAGAAGGGCGGGTAGAGCCCGCAGTAGAAGAACAACACGAAGAAGGGGTACCCGTTTGGAGCTAGTTCCGAAGCAGCGGCCGGGAGCACCTTCGTGCGCGGATGCGCTCGCGTCTCCGTCGACCAAAAAAGGTAGTAGTACTCCCTTAGCTCCTTCACGCCGAACTGAGGGGGGAAGATGGCCCGCTCCTTTCGCAGCGCCGCGAGCCGCTGCGCCTCGACCGATTTCACGCCCTTCCCCTTGTGGGCTTTCGGAGCCATGGCGGAGGTGGCGGGGGAGATCGACGGCGTTGGTGGTGCTGGTGGCAATGGGGGGCGGAGCGCTGCTCTCTTTCAGCTTCGGGAAGAAGGGGGGAGTGGCGGAGATTTATGAAACTGGAGTAACAACCGGCGAGATGGGCGAACTGCCCCTGTTTCCCCTGCTTATAAAGAGGGAGGGGGCGGACGTTTCGTCCTTCCGAATAAAGAAACCACCCACGATCTCTCCCACGACGCCGCATTCGACTCGTGCCGTTGGGGGAGGGCGCGGTGGATACGGAGTAAGATACGGCGTAACCCAGGCCGCGCGTGCCCGTGCCCTGTTTTGGGCCTGGCCCAACAGCACTCGGCACCGTGTGTGGCCCAGGCCCGGGGGCTCCTATCGGTGTGCTAGAGTAGGGGTACCCTAGTATCCCGAACTTGTGCACGGGCAGTTGCAGCGCCCCGCGACAAGGCTTGCCGGGTGACCGCCAAGGTCTTCCGTGGTTCCTTTGGAGCCATTCAAGAACAAAGTATTCAAGTCAAGGAGACAAGGCCCCGGCAAGAGGAGCTTGCCGGGAAGGCCAACCAAGGCATCTCGAGGAACTTGCCGCGACGCGCCATACGTCCCGGCAAGGCCCGGTGAGCGACAAGCACCCAGGCGCGACAAGACAATGGCCGCGGCAAGGCGCTTGCCGCGGCAGGCGACCACTCTGTACCCACGCTCCAGCACATCCACCAATGTGTCGCCCTGGGGCCTTTCCAGGCGCGCGTGGCGAGAGGCTGTGCAGCCAGCGGTGCGCGGTGGCATGCGACGCTGACAAGATTGCCATCGTGGCAAGTGGTGGCGTCCCTGACGGTCCTTTTTTGCCCTGTTTGGGTGACACAGACGGGCATTTAATGCCTTTGTCCCCTGCCGTCAGGGTTAGATAGGATACACTGTACAGGTAGCTGTACCAACCGCAATTCCCTTTTTCCATTTTTACCCTTGTCTGCGTTGCCACATGTCGGTGACCCCTTTGTGCGTATAAAAGGAGGCTCATGCGCAACGTAGAGGGGGGTTCGAAGCCAGAAAACACTCACGCTCGGTCTCGTTAGCAGCTCGAGTGTACTATAGCACTCAGCGCTCCCGAGCAAGAACTCAATACAATCAGACAAGCAGCAGTAGGAGTATTATTTCTCCGGAGAGCTCCGAAGCTGGGTAAACTGCTCGTGTGCTTCGCCTCGATCCGCTCTTCGTGCGATCTCCGCCCCCCGCCGAACGAAAAGGGGCCCGGTCCGCCGGTCCCCATAGGTGTTCGTGGATCAGCTTCCCCGACACCAACTCTCAAGGTGAGAAAGGGCAATGCACGGTACCAAAGAGGCTAGCAATGGTGGAAAGATAAAAGTGCGTATAATCCATGGACTCAACATTAGTCAAAAGAACTCATATACTTATTGCAAAAATTTAGAAGTCATCAAAAATCAAGTACTACACACATGCTCCTTGGGGGATAGATTGGTAGGAAAAGACCATCGCTCGTCCCCGACCGCCACTCATAAGGATGCACAAGCCAGGTACACTTCATGTTTCAATTTTGTTACACAACTTTAACCATACGTGCATGCTATGGGACTTGCTAACTTCAACACAAGCATTCTTTGAATTCATAATCACCCAACTAGCATGACTTTAATATCACTACCTCCATATCTCAAAGCAATTATGAAGTATCAAATTGATCATAGCATCCAATTCACTTCCTATGATAGTTTTTATTATACCCAACTTGGATGCCTACCATTCTAGGACCAATTTTATAGCCATAGCAAATACCATGCTGTTCTAAAAGACTCCCAAAATAATATAAGTGAAGCATGAGAGACTAGAAATTTCTTCAAAATTAAGACACCACCGTGCTCTAAAAGATATAAGTGAAGCACTAGAGCAAAAACTATCAAGCTCAAAAGATATAAGTGAAGCACATAGAGTATTCTAGCAAATTCTAATTAAATAGGCTTATCCCAAAAGGTGTGTATAGCAAGGATGATTGTGGTAAACTAAAAAGCAAAGACTAATATAATACACAACGCTCCAAGCAAAACACATATCATGTGGCGAATAAAAATATAGCTCCAAGTAAGGTTACCAATGAACGAAGATGAAAGAGGGGATGCGTTCCCGGGGCATTTGAGGGAGTCCTGGATTAGGGGGTATCCGGACAGCGGGACAGTATACATCGTCCGGACTATTGAAGCGTGAAGATACAAGACTCAAGACTTTGGCACGTGTCCGGATGGGACTCTCCTTTGCATGGAAGACAAGATCGGCGATCCGGATATTGTATTTCCTTCCTTGTAACTGACTCCGTGTAAACCCTAGCCCTCTCCGGTGTCTATATAAACCGGAGAGGTTGGTCCTTAGAAGGCCGATCACAATTACAATCATACCATCATAGGCTAGCTCTTAGGGTTTAGCCTCTACGATCTCGTGGTAGATCTACTCTTGTACTACTCATATCTTGAATATTAATCAAGCAGGAAGTAGGGTTTTACCTCCATCGAGAGGGCCCGAACCTAGGTAAACATTGTGTCCCTTGCTCCCTGTTACCATCATCCTAGACGCACAGATCAGGACCCCCTACCAGAGATCCGCCGGTTTTTACACCGACATTGATGCTTTCATTGAGAGTTCCTCTGTGTCATTGCTGCAAGGCTCGATGGCTTGTCTCGTCATCAAGGATGACATTACCTCGGGGGGAGCTCTAGCTATAGGCCAAACTCTCTGACTTGGCGGATTTATCATGGCTGCCCCATCGGCGGTTGCACCGACGATGGCCTCTCGGGACTCGCCGAACAGATGGATCCGATGGAGCTCTCCTCCCTTTATGAGCTCTTGGATCGTATCACCGCTCTAGGAGTCGCTACAGACTATGACCGGATCGGGCTTAATCCCGACCAAAGGGACATCAGATCCCCACCGGTGACCCATGAGATAGCGGTAGTGGAGGAACCACACACGGATTGCCCTTCAACTTTGAGGACGAATTATGTCCGGACCACCGAACTCCTTGAGCCGAACACCTGCTCAAAGGAAGACATGACCCGGGTCCCGGACTTAGAATCAGGCATTGGGACGAAGAAATTGGGCAGCACTCCGGGTCCCGAGCTGTCAGGCTCGAAACGTCCCGCGCCCCTAGGTGTTAGATTGGATTAGAATCCGGATTCAGGTAACAACACCCACCTGGACTTAAACCGTCTCTCCCGCATCAGGCAAGAGCCCCAGGAGATTGTACATCACTACTGGGCCAAATTCGTCCTTGCGCTTAACAAGGTCAAGGCCTGCCGCGAGGAGGACGTAGTCTCACCCTTCTGCAAAAACTACACGGACAAAGGACTCCTTAATGCTATAAGCTGTCGTGACATAGTACACTTTGCGGACTTGGCAATCATAGTACAGAAATACTGTGCGATGGAAAGCACCTGGAAAACCCAAACAGAATTTTGGGACAGTATGGCTCTCACTAAGACCTTTGTCCGAACTAAACGGGAAAACTCTCATAAGTCGGCCGATCCGACTCCCAATAAACCAAAACCCGCCCCAGGGCAGGAACCATATTGGAAGAATGGCTCAATGGACCATGTAAACTCCACATCACTCCGGACATAACACCAACCCATAGCCTTAAAGCATGTTGGATACTCCGACAGGTTGCAAAAAGTGGCGAGGATCATCTTGCAAGCCATAAAGCAGAACAACATCCCGCCAACAAACACAATACGGTATTAACAGTCTTCGAGACATCGCCTCAAACAATAGGCGCAAGCGAGCTCATCGAAGCTCCGCTGAAATTTGCCATGTGGCAAAGATAAACCCCTCGAACGACACTGCTATAACTTTCAATGCTAGTGATGAACCTCGATTCCAGACTGTCCGGGCACCGGCCACTCTGGTCCTTTGCCCAATCGTGGACGGCTTTCAGCTCACTAAAGTACTCATGGATGGCAGAAGCAGATTAAACATGATCTATGAAGAAACGCTCAAAAAGATGGAAATTGATAAAGGCCGCATTGAGCAAAGCGGCACCACCTTCAGGGGAATCATTCCTAGTTGGGAAGCGCGGTGTGCGGAAAAATCACACTCGACGTGGTATTCGGCACCCCGGAAAATTATAGGTCCGAAGAAATCACATTCCAAGTGGCTCCTTTTAGCAGCGGATACCACGCCTTTCTAAGGCGGGATGTGTTTACGAGCTTTCAAGCCATACCCCATTACGGGTACATCAAGCTTAAAATGGCCAGGCCCAATGGAATCATCACTCTAGCCAATGATCCGTATGTCACACTTCGCGTCGAAAACAAAAACGCAGCTCTAGCCCTGGACGCATTATCCGAAGCCCTAGCACCTGAAGCATTAACAAAGCTACGCGTCATCGTGGACAGGGATAACGTGATACTCGACAAGCGACCCAAGTCCACCTCATTTAAACGCGCAGACGAGATAGTCAAATTCCAAGTCCATCCAACGGACCCCACGAAGACAGCTTCCGTCGGGACACAGTTAAGCCCCGCAATGGACGCTGCACTGCGAGATTTTTGCACGAGCATTGGGACATTTTTGCCTGGCACCCATCGAACATGCCGGGCATCCCACGTGGATTGGCAGAACATAGCCTTAACATACTAAAGGGATACAAACCTGTCAAACAGACCCTAAGGCGATTTTCAGAGCCCAAACAACAAGCAATGGGGGAAGAGCTAGCCAAGCTACTTGAGGCCCGATTCATCAGAGATATCAAACATCCGGATTGGCTTGCAAATTTGGTAATGGTACCATAGAAGGACAAATCCTGGCTCCTATGCGTCGACTTCAAAGACCTCAACAAGGCTTGCCCCAAAGATCCCTTTCCCCTCCCTCACATTGATCAAATCATCGATGCCACAGCTGGACACGACTCGCTGTGTTTTCTCGACGCATACTCTGGATACCATCAAATAAAGATGGCAGAGTCTGACCAAGCTGTAACAGCTTTCATAACACCATATGGCCCTTTTTGCTTCAACACTATGCCTTTCGGGCTTAAGAACGCCATCGCAACCTATCAACGCATGATTCAAACATGCCTGGAAAAACGAATCGGCAAAACAGTGGAGGCATATGTGGACGACGTGGTCATAAAAACAAGACACGCCAAAACCCTAATAGATGACTTGAGGCTTACATTCTATAACCTCCGGACATACGACATCAAGTTGAATCCAGAAAAATGCGTTTTCGGTGTCCCCTCGGGTAAATTGCTGGGCTTCATTGTTTCCAATAGAGGAATTGAACAGAATCCGGCAAAAATTCGAGCTCTGTCTCAGTTGGCTATACCAGCAGACCTCAAGCACATCCAGAAACTAGCTGGATGCGTGGCCGCTTTGAGCAGATTTATCTCCAGGTTAGGAGAAAAGGCATTTCCTCTTTCCCGCCTCCTTCGGCGCACCGAACACTTCGTGTGGACGGATGCAGCCACGGCCGGACTCGATGAAATAAAGACCTTACTGGCCAGTAATCTAGTCCTAAGAGCGCCGAATATCGGCGAGCCTATGCTACTGTACATAGCTGCAACACATCAAGTTGTAAGCGCAGTGCTTGTCGTTGAACGAGAGGTTGACGGATACAAATTCCCGCTCCAAAAGCCAGTTTATTACGTGTCCACGGTCCTCACTCCATGCAAATCCCGATATCCACACTATCAAAAAATAGCATATGCGGTCTTCATGGCATCCCGGAAGCTGCGACACTACTTTCAAGAGTGTTCGATTACGGTGGCCTCCGAAGTACCACTCAATGACATAATAAATAACCGCGACGCTACGGGCCGGATTGCTAAATGGGCTATCGAGCTCCTCCCGTTCGACATAATATACAAACCACGGCGGGCCATCAAGTCGCAAGTACTGGCTGACTTTGTCGCCGAATGGATAGAAGCCGAACTCCCTAAAGAGTACGACGCGTACTCCAACTGGATCATGCACTTCGACGGCTCTAAAATGCTGGCCGGATTGGGTGCAGGTGTAGTCCTGACATCTCCCATCGGAGACACGGTCCAGTACGTCCTCCAAATATTATACACAGACTCCAACAATGCAGCCGAATATGAGGCTCTGTTGCACGGTCTTCGGATGGCAGTCTCTATGGGCATCCAACGCCTGGAAGTGCATGGGGATTTGAACCTCGCAATATCACAAATAAACGGAGACTTTGATGCCAAGGATCCAAAAATGCCGTCCTCAAAATGTCAGCTCGGTTCGAGGGGCTCAAATTCCACTATGTGGCTCGAGAAAACAATCAAGCGGCGGACGTCCTCGCCCGCATCGGCGGTAAACGCGACCCTGTCCCACCTAACATATTCTTGGAAAGGTTGTTCAAGCCATCCGTAGTATGGGAAGGGGAGTCCGGAAATACTAGCACGGATCCGAACGCATGCCCAGATCCCGAACCATCAGACACAATCGGAGGCTCTACCACCGAAATAACATCTTCGGCCCATGAAATCATGGCCATAATCACCCCATGGATTAAGCCTTTCTTGGCCTACCTAAATAGGCAGAAGCTCCCCGAAGACCAAAATGAAGCACGCTGCATCGTCCGATGTTCTAAAGCTTACAAAGTCCACGAAGGGGAACTCTATAAGAAAAGCACGACCGGAGTGCTCCAAAGGTGCATCTCCGAAGAGGAAGGGCGGCAGCTATTGGCTGAAATCCACGCCGGACTAGGCGGGCACCATGCCGCGGCTCGATCACAAGTCACCAAGGCCTTCTGTACAGGCTTCTATTGGCCGACGGCCCGAGCAGACGCACAGGACCTTGTCCAACATTGCGTCGGTTGCCAGCTCTTTGCCAATCAGAGTCATATGCCCCCTACCGCTCTCCAAACAATCCCCATAACTTGGCCCTTCATGGTCTAGGGGCTGGATATGGTCGGACCTCTTAAAGGGGGAAGCCATAAGAAAAAATACTTATTGGTCATGGTGGACAAGTTCACCAAATGGATAGAAGCCAAACCAGTCAAAACGGCCGAATCCGAACCAGTAATAGACTTCATATCCGGGGTCGTACACCGATACGGCGTCCCCCACAACATCATCACTGATAATGGCTCCAATTTCACAGCCGATGAAGTGAAAACTTGGTGCGGCAAAATGGGCATTAAGCTCGACTATGCTTCCGTCTACCATCCCCAAACAAACGGCCAGGTCTTACGGGCAAACGATCTCATCATGAGCGGCATCAAACCCAGGCTAGTGCGATCCTTGACAGAGTCAGACACCCACAGGGTCGAGGAGCTCGACTCCGTTCTCTGCGGGCTGCGGACCACGCCGAATCGTAGCACCGGATACACACCATTTTTTATGGTGTACGGCGCGGAATAATACATCATTCGCCACGCGTACGCATGTACGAAGAGAAGGAAGCCGAGCTAGATCGGCAGGATAACTTGGATGCCCTGGAGGAGGAACGGAACGTTGCAAAGGCCTGCTCCGCATTCTATCAACAGCAGGCTCGACGATACCAAAACAGACAAGTACGGGCCAAAACTTACAATATTGGCGAACTAGTTCTACGCCTACCGGAGAAGAAGAAGGACAAGCTCAAACCCAAGTGGGAAGGTCCCCTTGTCATCGACAAAGTTCTCATCGGAGGAGCATACCGCTTACATAATGCATCCGATAACAGGCTCGAGCCGAACCCATGGAACGCGGCCAAACTCCGAAGATTCAACGCCTAACGCCGAACTCAATGTCCGTCTCCTTACTCCTTCCCTTTTATTGATGCTCCATCCCTTCTCCTTTCTTGACTTTTTTTCCTTTTCTTTCCTCTTCACACAAAGTATTTAATACAGTACGGACTTCCAGATTACTCCGACTGCACTATGTGTGTAAGCAATACCTGGGGGCTTCCTATACGGAAGCTAAAAATAAATACTCTAATGGCTTTTCGCCCATCACATATGCATTCCATTTTTCATATGTGCCTTTTCTTCAACATTATATGCATCGATATGAATTAAGATGTGGCCAAGCTGGGTTGCCTGGCTCTTGTGTTTATGTCCTACATTCCCGTTAATTCAGCTAGGGCATAAGGGGAGCACCCCTACGATTGTTACTGCCGGTTCAGCCGGATGTGTACCTCAGACTGGGTGAAGCCGAAAGCTAGTTTCCTTAAGAGAATATTTGATCGGTGAACAAAAGATGTATTCGTTTATTACAACGTAAATCCCCAGAAGTCTTGTATCCTGCGCCATCATTCGCAGTTCGGACATGCGCATCGTCGCATGCGTACCCAGGGTAAGGAACCCCTAACGAAATTATTCTCCCTGGAAGATGTTTCTTACTATCCATGTAATATAACATAACTAGTTGGGTACTTGTCTGTTCAAGCACTTATGACCCCTACGCCTGGTTTCCACGCATACCCCGGTTTTGTATATGTGGGGACCTCGACTCATAAGTCGTGATCACCGAATGCACGTGTACAGTGATCCCAGAGATCAATGCTCACTGAACACACAGAAGCTGAATAGCAAGAGTCTTACATCCATACATACCGTCTTACACAAATTATGACCATTATGGTCAAGTCTTACATAGATAAAGCCATAGGGGTTGAATACCAAATAAACTTAAGAAGCGGAAATCTTCGTCGATAAGTAGAACCCATGCCAACTTCCTTAAGCCTACAGGCATTCTGACTGGGAAACATCCTAGTTCGCATGTTCATCTCCAAAGAACTCTTCTTTGAACTCCGGTTCTTCAATGCCTGGCCAATTAAATAAACAGTGGCATGCCAATGAGTACTTTGAATGTACTCGCAAGCAACCCATGTTTTGGTCCAAGATGTAATAATACATGATATAGGTAAATTTTTGCAGAAAGCTAGATTTGAGTGCAATGACATGTTCAACCCCTTGAAAGACATGCATCAGGAGAATTCAAGTAACCATGAGGACAGGTTGCAGATATCAACATAAATAGAGTGGGAATCAACCCAAGTCAATCATGTCAAGTCCTTTGACTTGACCCAAGTAGTTCTCCCCACTTATCGAAACACACACTGGTTTGTAAACATGTGGACGTAGCCCAAGAGCGGTTACCCAACTGTCCTTGACCATGGACACGGCTATTCGAATAGTTTTACACTCTGCAGAGGTTGCACACTTTACCCACAAGATCCGGGGAACTTCCGTGTCATCCACGACCCGCGATACCTCAAGTACCCGGGGTAAGCACCCGATCACTATCTTTCCCTAGACGACACTAACAAGGAGTCCACTAGTTGTTCCGTATCCTCACGATGTACATCATATGAGACTCACTCAAGATCATAACATCCGAGACGGGACACAATGGTGTATCCGGTGCCCTGTGAAAACAGTCATGGCCGCCCTACATGGCACGACCCCGTCCCGAGAGAGAGCACCAACTCTCCCCCGTCACTAGTAATGCAGGCTCCAAGCTAGTATCGGCCTAGGTAATCAATAATGCCCTTTCCCATCCAAGGGTAGAGTGGTTGCGCATGTAAGATTGGAATAACGGTCGCAACTTAAACCAATCCGTTTTGAAAACAACACACATTTGTCTCGGTACACCACTTCGTCATCAAGTGGCTACCCAACTCATCATCTTCCTCAGGCATAAGTGGCACCCGATGGGGTTTTCGAAAAGTCCTTTGAAAATACTTTGTCTCCATCACCATGCATATTCCCGTCCGTTTTTGCGTAGCACTACTTTAGCATCCTATCTACTCCCACCAGCATAACCCTCATATGAAGGTAGGGTCATGCATAATGCAAGTATCAACGAGGAAGTACGGTGGCAAACCATCAAAGTGGTTACCACCTCATCATGATTCTGTTGCAACAACAATATGGTGCTATACGACATGCATAAAAAGGGTTTCATATACATGGTCAGAGGGCTGCTTGCCTTGGTCATCAATTTCTTCAAATCCTTCTCCTCCTTCTTCTTCAGCAACTTCGTCTAATACGGGATCTAAACGTCGCAAGAAAATAACGGAAAAATAAGACAATAATAAAAATAGAAAAGTCAAAGTGCTTAGAAAAATGTCAACTCATTTTTGTTAAATACTAGGGTGAAAACTAAGAAGGGGAAAATTCCTAGTTTTGGATTTGGAGTTAAGGAATAGTGGAAATGGATTTTCAAAGAAGGATTTAAATGCTCAAATTTAAATTTAAATTTCAACAATACAGAAAAGTGTGATGGATGTGAATGAAGGTTACATCAATAAATAGGTGGAATTATTTTAAGATTTTAGGAGTTGGAATTATTCCATTTGGATAAATATTGTATCCTATGGAATTTTTATAAAATAGAACTAAAAAGAAAAAGAAAAGTGGCACTGTGCCACTGGGCCAGAAAGGCCACAGTGCAGCAGGCCCATAGGGAAAAGTGGCCCAGGCGAGCCAGCGCACGCGCGCCAGGTTTTTTTTAAGAAAATTCTATATTGTACTATACACATGGTATGATCATTGGGCAGAAGTTTTGGATCAAGGAAATGAAGTATATAAGGTGAAGCTATGTTGACTTTTAAGAGCACTTGAAAACACAGAGAGAAAACCAACTCAAATAAAAGTCAAATAATGCAAAAGTTTTTGACAAACCACACTTTATCATGATTTATCATCTTAAGTGTTGTGCCATGAAAACCAGGGTGTGACAGACCTACCCCCCTTACAAGAATCTTGTCCCTGAGATTCCCAAACTAGGGGCGGAAAGGAATATGGAAACTTGGATCCAGGGTAGTCTTCACGTCCTCATACTGCTTCTGTTTCCGAGTGGTGCTCTATTTAACCTTGAAGTTCTTGATGGCGTGGCTTTGTATATGTCATCCTTCTTGATCCAGATGCAATTGGGGTCTCTCGCGTAGGTCATGTTGGGCGGGAGGTCGATGGCTTGGTGATCCATGTTGTCGTGGAATTGTCACGTCAGATGTCCTTAGTGTCAGGACTTAGTCGCGAGGCTAACGCATCTATGTGGTAGCTTGAGAGGGGTTGATCGGGACGAGAGACGCAACATGCAAGACAAGGATTTAGACAGCTTCGGGCCCCGGGAAACATCATCCGGTAACAACCCTACATGCTGTTTGTGGCTAGGTCTCATTATGCTCATGAGAAGAGTCGCAGCAAGCTGGCTCCCCCTTTGTGTCTAGCCGTAGATATTGTTTCTTGTTGCTTGTCCCTCTTTGGGGAGCCCTGCCCCTCCTTATATAAGTTAGAGGGGCGGGTTACATGTGGAGTCCTAGTAGGACTAGCCTATCTTGTACTACAAGCCGAATACAAGTCCGGGTCTTGATTCCTTGTAAGAGAGATACTTCTTACGCCTTTCCTCTTAAGCCGGTCTATCATAACGTAAACCGGACTTCTGGGCCTTGAGCCTCCTGGCCCCCCCGGTCTTATCGCTCCTCTGATCCGCTTGCCAGGTCACCCATAAGTCGCTAGGATCGGGCGGGTCACTTAGTGTGTCGTCCAGTCAGGGCGGGTCATTAGTAAGTCGCCAAGTCTGGCCGGGTTATACTTCCGGCCGGGTTACACCGCGGGGTATATCCCCGACACATGTCCTTATAGAGACCGGGCTAGTTAGAAAGTCGGAAACATTTTTGAAGTGGTGTTGTGTGTAAAAATGTTGTGCACAATGGGTAACTCAGGTGGTAGCTCCAGCCGGTAGCCGTCTACTCTTCGTCTTGCGGCGATCTTGGAGGGGGTCGATAAATCTTGGTATGAGCTTCCCTTTGACATGGAAATGCTTGGTTCCATTGAGAGAAATGGGTTGCTGATACGCACATTCTTCGACGCGGAAGTATACTTCTTGGCGACGGTGGTTGGTATAGTTCTTCCTCCTTGACATGGCGGTCTTTAGAGGTTCCCTAACCAGCTGAACGGTCCTCCTTCCATCTTCGGGTAGTCAAGTAGGTCACCAAATAATGATGACATCTAGCTTGTCCAAGTACTCCATGAAGTCTATGGGGCATGCAAAGTAGGCTGGGGTATTAGTGGTGGTCTCTGCTGAGCATTGGCAAAGGTTCTCGTCCTAGATCCAAAGCCCATGGTCATGATCCAACCATGTTGTGGCTTGTTAGGTCTTAAGGGTTTCAAGGATTCTAGTTTGTGAGTGAACGTTTATCATCTTATCCTTAAGCATGGTTTCTGAGATGCCAATAGTTCTACCTAATCTTCACATTATATTACAAAAAGAATCATCTCATATAAGTCAATCATCACTCATGTTATTCATATGCTCATGGCTCCCGAGAGGGGGTCTAACAAAATCATACATTTCAACCATACCCAAACTCATATGCATGGCTATCCTAAGGAAACACGTCGTAAGCCACTCCAAGATCCTGTTTCCTTCCTATGAATCAACTCCAACAGCCCATTAACTTCCATTAACAACTACCTAATCCATTAATTCTACAATCCAATGTCCATGGTGTTCCACACGATCTTCTAATGTCCTATAATCCCCAAATACTTGAAAGAGCTATCTCTACTATAGTCAAGCCACCAATTCCCATCTTCGGTGTCAAGTAACTTCCAACCTCAAGCTTATATAGATCCCTAAATCAACTCCGACAATTAATCCAATCTCCTAGTTTATTATCCACCAAGAACCATGGTATCATAATTGATATCATCAGTGTAAATCCAATTTAATCCGACCCATGTAGACTTACTCAACATCTAGACTCCATTAGGATCACTCATTTAATCCAAATATCATGGTCAGCTATCTTCTATCAATATCTCCTGGCTAAGTCAAATCCTTATACCTTCAAGAATTTGATCGTGCGATCATAATTGTCCTACAAAATCCAATTTACTCCATGGGTAATGAATGCTATGCTACTCTATTAACATGATCCCACCAAGTTCATCACTAACATAAAAGCCTCATAATCCACCAAGAAGTCTCGGACAATTCCTCAGGGTCTCTGATATAAACTCATCAAGTCGTTTGTCCTATTTAAATATTCTCGAATAGGTCTACCCTATGGCATTGTCAGTTCTGGTGCTATCTTAGGATGATAATGTGCTCATTCACTATGTCCACTAGTTCCACAATGAACCAGTGCAAGGTTACGGAGGCTTAGCTGGTTCTCTTGCAGTTTTGTGGGTTAAGCACTTGGTTAGGGATTCCATCTGGGTTATCTCATGAAGTCCCAAAGGGTCTAGGGATGGGTTTCTAATCTTGAGAGGTAAATATAACTCTACTGGGCTACTCTTGGTCGAGGAGGCTGCAGCAAAATTCTCCAGTCCTAGTTGGTCGCTGAAGTAGATTCCTTGGTGTACCTTGTCTTGCCGGTCTTCAGTTGAGGAGAGAGGGATGAGAGGGAAAAGCATCATAGATGGGTGGAATGCTTAAAGGGGGTTCTATAGTGCAGGTGAAAACAAACAGGTGCCAAAAGGCCACACACAATTTCATTAAGATAAGATAGGTGATATAGTCGCATACATGCTGCCTAAGGCAAAAGTGCAACTTATATCAAAACACAAACAGATAAGGACAAGCACCACCCAACATGGTTTCATTTGATCCATCATATGGACTCGACTGTGCATAGGGGGTACACGACTCATCCTACCCTAGGGGTCCTCGGATTCAGTAGTCGTGCTTGCTGTCGGGGAAGCTAATCCACAAACACCTATGGGACCGGCGGACTGAGCCCCTTTCGGTTCGGCGGGGGGCGGAGGTCGCACGAAGAGCGGATCGAGGCGAAGCACACGAGCAGTTTTACCCAGCTTCGGAGCTCTCCGGAGAGATAATACTCCTACTGCTGCTTGTCTGATTGTATTGAGTTCTTGCTCAGGAGCGCTGAGTGCTACAGTACGCACCAGCTGCTAACGAGACCGAGCATGAGTGTTTTTCTGGCTTCGAAACCCCCCGCCCTACGTTGCGCATGGGCCTCCTTTTATACGCTCAAGGGGTCTCCGACAGGTGGCAACGTAGACAAGGGCAAAAATGGAAAAGGAATTGCGGTTGGTACAACTACTTGTACAGTGTATCCTACCTAACCCTGACGGCAGGGGACAAAGGCATTAAATGACCGTCTGCATCGCCCAAATAGTGCAAAAAGGACCGTCAGGGACGCCACCGTTCGCCACGATGGCAGTCTTGTCAGCGTCGCTTGCCACTGCGTCTGGAAAGGCCTTAGGGCGACACGTTGGTGGATGTGCTGGAGCGCGGGTACTGAGTGGTAGCTTGTCGCGGCAAGCGCCTTGCCGCAGATATTGTCTTGTCGCGCCCGGAAGCTTGTCGCTCACCGGGCCTTGCCGGGACGCGTGCCGCGTCGCGGCAAGTTCCTTGCGATGCATTGGTTGGCCTTCCCAGCAAGCTCCTCTTGTCGGGGCCTTGTATCCTTGGCTTGAATACTTTGTTCTTGAATGGTTCCAAAGGAACCACGGAGGACCTTGGCGGTCACCCGGCAAGCCTTGCCGCGGGGTGCTATAACTGCTCGTGCACAAGTTCGGGATACTAGGGTACCCCTACTCTAGTACACCGACAGGAGCCCCCGGGCCTGGGCCACACATGGCGCCGAGCGCTGTTGTGCAGGGCACGGGCACGCGCGGCCTGGGTTACGCCGTATCTTACTCCGTATCCACCGCGCCCTCCCCGAACGACACGCGTTGAATGCGGCGTCATGGGAGAGATCGTGGGTGGTTTCTTTATTCGGAATAACGGAACGCCCGCCCCTCCCTCTTTATAAGCAGGGGAAACAGGGGCAGTTCGCCCATCTCGCCGGTTGCTACTCCAATCTCAGTAATCTCCGCTGCTCCCCCCTTCTTCCCAAAGCTGAAAGAGAGCAGCGCTCCGCCCCCCATCGCCACCAGCATCACCAACGCTGCCGATCTCCCCCACCACCTTCGTCATGGCTCCGAAAGCCGACAAGGGGAAGGTCGTGAAGTCGGCCGAGGCGCAGCGGCTCGTGGCGCTGCGAAAGGAGCGGGCAATCTCCCCCCCCCCAGCTCGACGCGAAGGAGCTGAGGGAGTACTACTACCTCTTCTGGTCGACGGAGACGCGAGCGCATCCGTGCACGAAGGTACTCCCAGCTGCCGCTTCGGAACTGGCTCCGAATGGATACCCTTTCTTCGCACTGTTCTTCTACTGTGGGCTCTGCCCGCCTTTCTCTGAATTTTTCTGCGA
>NC_041387.1:338806696-338877143 GCF_002162155.2 Triticum dicoccoides | reverse complement strand
CCCTTCTTCCCAAAGCTGAAAGAGAGCAGCGCTCCGCCCCCCATCGCCACCAGCATCACCAACGCTGCCGATCTCCCCCACCACCTTCGTCATGGCTCCGAAAGCCGACAAGGGGAAGGTCGTGAAGTCGGCCGAGGCGCAGCGGCTCGTGGCGCTGCGAAAGGAGCGGGCAATCTCCCCCCCCCCCAGCTCGACGCGAAGGAGCTGAGGGAGTACTACTACCTCTTCTGGTCGACGGAGACGCGAGCGCATCCGTGCACGAAGGTACTCCCAGCTGCCGCTTCGGAACTGGCTCCGAATGGATACCCTTTCTTCGCACTGTTCTTCTACTGTGGGCTCTGCCCGCCTTTCTCTGAATTTTTCTGCGATATCATGAACACCTACGGGTTCCGCCTCCTTGACTTCACCCCCAATGCCATTCTGACCATGGCAGTTTTCGCACATCTCTGCGAAAACTTTGTCGGAGTCCATCCAAATGTCGCTCTTTTTCACCACTTCTTTATGCCCCGAGTCGAGAGAGGAGAACCTTTATCCGGCGGAATCGCCTGGATCTCAAGAGCTGGCAAGAAGGAAGCTTATCTGGAGGGAGAGCTCCACGCAAGTGGGAGGAATGGAGAGCAGAATGGTGCTGGATTGTCGAGGAGAACCGGCAGCCATTCACCACCCAGCGCCAAGTCCCAATAGCGCGCGGCAACGATTGGAGCAATGTGGCCCCGGAAGACGATAGGTTGAAGATTGCCATCATCCGGATCTTACGCCTCAGGCTTGCCGGGCACACCATAGGCGCCGTTGGCGCAGAGTTCCTTCGCCGCCGCATCGCCCCCCTGCAGGAGAGGAGGAGACCCGCTTGGGAGTTCCAAAACTCGACGGATATCATGAGGCTACGCCCGGGCCTCAACTTCAACTTCACCGTCCTGGAACTGGATGCGATGATCCTGGAGCTGTTCAAGCGCGATCCTCAGCATCCCGAAGCGTTCATGTTGCCGAGGGGTGCCGTTCCATTGTGCAACAACTCCTTGCTCGACCGCATCCGCGCAATGATGCCGCTGTGCGATTCGCATGGAATCGTCCCAACCTGGCAAGAGCCTGCGGACGACATCGTGCGGGATTTCTTTGACAGCTTGGTAGAAGTGTCTGTCCGCTCCGATTAATAGAAGAGCCTCACCCGCGACACCACCGATGCGGAGATGCAGGGCATCGCCACTAGGCTAGAAGAGGCGGCAGCAACCGCTGCCGCGGGTGAGTTTGGATTCACCGTGGAGGAGGCAGAGGCAGCAGAGGCGGCAAGCCTTGTCGAGCGAGAGGAGTTTGCTGGCGAGGAAGAGCTTGTCAGGCCTGAAGCTGAGTCGAGCGAGCCCGCCGAGGGCGCGAGCGACTCGTTGAAGATCGGCTCCTCCTCCTCCCCACCTTCAGCCAGCTCGCCGCAAGCGGAGCTCCCAGCTCCACCAAGAAGGCGTCTCCGCAAGGCCGGGGACGTAGCGGGGCAGCAGGCGAATCAACAGTCGCCGTGCCGCGCGACACGCTCTACCGCGGCAAGCACTATTGCCGCGGGAGCGCCTCACGCCGCTGCAGCAACTGGAGCGGGGTCTTCCCGGTCCACCGCTACTGCTCCTGCCAAGCGGACAAGGGAGCCTACTCCTCTGCCTCATCGCATCGGAGGCGAGCTGGACTTCGATCTCTCCACGCTCAGCTCCGACCAGGAAGAAGAAGAGTAAGATTATTTGTTGTACTTGTAGTTCTTCAATTCTTGCTGTTTTGCCTTGTATCTGATTTGCTTTACTCCGAACCCATCCCTTTTCAGGAGTCTGGCCCAAAGAGCGGCGAAGAGAGCCAAGGTCCCTGTGATTGTCATCGAGGACGAACCCACCGCGACAGTAGGGGGCGTGCCCGAGACCACCTTGCCGGACCCGACAACTTTTCCCCAAAGCAGCCCCCATCGCAGCCCCCAGCGTAAGTATATAGTTTACTTCCTGCTGTCAGGCGCGCATGGGTGATCTTTCTTTGCTGATATCTGACTGTTGGTTTGTGCAGGAGCAGAGCAGCCTCACCAGGAGAGCCCAGAAGCCGTTCCCGAAGTGTCATCTGCTTCGACTACACCGCAAAGGGAGAATTCCCCGGCAAGGGAGCGTTCTCCGGCAAGGGAGAACTCTCCGGCAAGGGACAGTTCTCCCGCAAGGGACAGCACCAGTGATCCTCCGGTGGTTGAGACCACGACTGCAGATCCTAGTACAGGTAATCCTCTTGCTTGAAAACTTCCCTTGGGTTCTTCTTCTTCTGATTTTCTTTCTTGATATTTGCTTGACTTTTCTCTTTTTTCCGTTTGTCAGATCCATCTGCCACGGAGCCGATGGAAACCAAGGTCGCCGGCGAGGATGGCGCGCACAGCAATACCGATGACGCCGTTGCCACTGAAGGAGAAGCCGGCGCTGATGATCCCGCCGGCGAAGAGGCCGCCAAAGCTGCCGCCGCAGAAGCTGGCGAGGGATCCGGCGATCGCACTGACGGCCCCGAGGCCGTGGGAGCGTCAGGCGCTACGCCGACCGCCGATCCCTCCGCCGCTGCTGCAGCGCCAGGCTTTGAAGAGCCCCAGCCCGGCGCCTATTTGAAGGCCGGCGATGGCATCTTCATCAAGCTCCCCTGGGCGTCAAGCTCCAGGGCGCCGGTCGAAGGAGAAACCTTTGATGGAGAGGTGCTCGCCTCCGCTGGGCTGACGCTGGTCGACGCGCCAAGCAGCAGCAGCGACGAGCCTGAGGAGGAGCGGCTGCTGCGGAAGCTGTTATCGCTCTACCGCGCCCGACAGGCCAAGCTGGAATCCCGAGAAGCGCTTGTCGCGAAGGCGGGAGTGGACATCGAGAAGCGCGCGGAGGAGCTCCGGGGTCTCAGGCAGGAAGCTCTCCGATCCCTGGCAGAGGAGCGGGAGAAAGTCGCCGAGGAGCGGAAAGCCTTCCTCCTCGAGAAGGCTGAGGTTGAAGAGCAACAGTGGCTCGCTGCCGAGAAGCTATCTGCACAGGAAGGCGAATTGGCGCAGCGCAAGGTCAACCTTGAAAGCCACGAGGAGGAGGTTGCCGCGCGCGAGCAAGCAATTGGAGGGGCTCTCAAAGAAGCAAAGGATGCTGCCGCAGCTGCCGAGGCCACCAAGAAGGAGCTGGAGACCAAGATGGCGCAGCTGGAGGCCGATCTCAAGGCGAGCGGCGAGGAGCTTGCCGCGCTCAAGCGTGAGTGCGAGAAGGACGCCGCCGCTCATGGCGAGCTGCAGGGTCGTCTCGCTGAGAGGAGCAAAGAGCTTAGCGCCGCCAAGGACTCCAACGCAGATCTTGAGTTGAAGCTGGCCACTTTGACCAAGACGCTGGATGGCGACAGGGAGCAGGAAGTGGCCTTGTCGGAGAAGATCAAGGCCGACGAGGCGCTGCTGGCGAGTGCTGCTGCCGCCCAGAATGCTTTTAGGGAGACTGTGGAGCACTGGACCGAGGGTCTCGTGAATGTTGCCGCCGCCATCGATGGGGAGCTGGCGCAGCTGGGGATGGAGGACCTCGAGTATTCTTCCGACGAGCACATCCAACCCAGCGCCAAGCTCAGCTTGTTCTTCAAAGGCGTGGCGACGGCCCTCCAGCGACTCCGGGAGAAGATCCCAAAGTAGCTGGCCGACGAGTCGTGCAAGATCTGTGCGGGAGTTCTTCAAAAGGTGCTGGTGAAGGTGGCCTTCCGCAACCCAGGCCTCAACCTCACCAACGTCCTCAGGTCCCTGCCGCCGGATGCTGATCTGGAAGCGCTCAAGGCCCTTGTCGCACCCATTGTGGACAAGGTGAGCGAGATCAAGAGGGTTGAGGGCGATCGCGTAGATTAGGCCGCCCGTTTTCTCTTTTTCTTTGTCGTTGTCGGTCATGTCATGAGAACAATCTGTTAGAGCTGCGACAAGCTATCTTGTAATATAACTCTATTTTGGGTAGAGATTGCTGTGTTCTTTCCTTTACTTGATTCCTTCCTTTGTATGTTTTTGCCCTATGCTTTTAGGGAACTTGTCGGCGCAGGCACCTTAGCCGCGAGCGCTGAATGCGGGACATCAGCAGCCTGTTGGCGGTGCCGCTACCGACAAGAAACCTTGTCGCAACTAGTCGCAGCTCACTTAAGTTGTTGAGCGGACTCGAAACAAAGTAAGGGCGCAACTAGCTACGAGTTGGTTCCTCCGTGCACAGGTTTTCCATACAAAGTACGGTTGTTCGAGGAAGATAACTTAAAAATTTAAACTGATTGCTCAAACTTTGGCAACTTAGCTTTTTTGTCGTTTGCTTTCCGGTAAGGCGAAACTTCCTTGAACAATGCCTAGTCCACACCATTATCTTCTCCTTTCCCCCCGGCAAACTTGTGTGCGAGGGAACCTTCCTTTCCTTTTTGAGAAAAAGAAAGAAGAGAAAATAAAGATATGGAGCCTTATGGCTCGTTATTGCTTACCGGGGGTAGGCGCTGCACAAAGTGTCAGATAACGCATGCAAAAATAAAGTAGACAGCATGATATTGACAAGATGTGCGGAGCACATGAGCTTTACTTATGCATGGGGTCTGCGCCCGGCTTTGTACAAAGGATTACATGCAACATCGGCAAGACTTTTACAAAAGGTGGTTGCCAGAAAAGATTCCGGCAACCGCGCCCTACGGGTAAAACTTACGAAGATGCTCAATGTTCCAGGAGTTGCTCACCGGAATGCCATCTTCGGTCTCAAGGTGGACAGCGCCAGGCCTAGTGACTCATTTCACCCGGTAAGGGCCTTCCCACTTCGGCGTCAACTTGGCGGACTGAACGTGCCGAAGAACAAGGTCACCTTCCTCGAAACTTCTGGCATTAACTTTGCGGCTATGGTAGCGGCGCAAAGCTTGCTGGTATCGAGCAGCTCGTACATCAGCCTGAAGACGGTCCTCCTCAAGGAGCAACGCGTCATCTTGTCGCAGCTGCTCTTGCTCAAGCTCATCATAAGCGAGC
Source organism: Triticum dicoccoides (assembly GCF_002162155.2). Taxonomy (NCBI): domain Eukaryota; kingdom Viridiplantae; phylum Streptophyta; class Magnoliopsida; order Poales; family Poaceae; genus Triticum; species Triticum dicoccoides. Next base: position 338,872,168 of record NC_041387.1, on the reverse strand, counting down.
ACTCGAGGTGATTCGTATACGAGTTCCGTGGGGAGAACTGCCTCTGCTCCATAGACTAGAGCGAAAGGTGTTTGACCAGTGGCTCGATTTGGCGTCGTCCTGATCGACCAAAGAACCACCGGCAGCTCCTCAATCCAGCTTCTTCCGCACTTGCGCAGCCTGTCGAAAGTCCTGGTCTTGAGCCCGCAGCACTTCAGCATTTGCCCTCTCCGCTTGACCGTTGCTTCTCGGATGAGCAACAGAAGCGAAGCAGACCTTGGCACCAAGATCTTGGACATACTGCATGAAGGTGCGGCTCGTGAATTGTGTGCCGTTGTCGGTGATGATCCTGTTAGGGATCCCAAAACGGCAAACAATCGACCTGAAGAACTTGACTGCCGACTGTGCTGTCACCTTCCTCACTGGTTCCACTTCCGGCCACTTTGTGAACTTGTCGATTGCAACGTACAAGTACTCAAAGCCCCCGACAGCTCGGGGAAAAGGGCCGAGGATATCGAGCCCCCAGACCGAAAATGGCCAGGATAAAGGGATCGTCTGGAGAGCTTGAGCTGGCTAGTGTATCTGCTTGGAATGGAACTGGCATGCTTCACACTTGGTTACTTGTGCAGTTGCATCCTGGAGGGCTGTCGGCCAAAAGAAACCTTGCCGGAACGCTTTGCCGGCAAGTGCTCTCACGCCAATGTGGTGACCACATATGCCTCCATGTATCTCTGCCAACAGCTTTTGTCCGTCCTCCCGGTGAATACACTTCAATTTCACGCCGTTGAGTCTTCTTCTGTACAGTGTGTCGTCGACAAACTGGTACATACTTGACTGCCGGGCTACTCTTTCCGCTTCTTCTTGCTCTTCGGGAAGTTCTCCTGTCTGAAGGAAACGGACAATCTGCTGTGCCCATGCTGGAGCTTGCGGCTCGACAACAAAGACTAAAGGCACATCTGCTGCTATGGGAACATCCGCTTCTACGGCGAGAACCTGCGGCTCAGCCGGAGCTTGGCGTTCCCCGGCAAGCTTGCTGGAGCAAAACTTGTTGGGAGCGTCTGCTTCAACGGAACAAACCCTAAGGCTTGCCGGAGCAGACTGCTCCTCAGCACCTTTGGTGTTGATCTTGAGGACCTTCTTGGTGGCGGCTTCGGGGAGCTCCGCCAGAAAATAGTCACCAGAAATCAACTTCCTCTTCTTGCTCTATCCAGTTGATGGCGTTACAGACGGTTGAGTCAGCTTGAGCACAAAGATCCCTGGTTCCACAGGTAACTTAAGTGTGGCGCACTTTGACAGGCCATCGGCAATGTCGTTCTGAGCTCTTGGAACATGTTCCATCTATAGGCCGTCAAAGTGCTCTTCTAGCTTTCTCACTTCATCAACGTAGGCTTCCATCAATGGACTCTGATAATTCTTGTTCACTTGGCGGACGACAAGCTGTGAGTCACCCCTGACAATGAGCTTCTTGATTCCAAGGTCTGCTGCGATCCTGAGACCGGCAAGCAAACCTTCATACTCTGCAGTATTGCTCGTTGCTTGCTCCTTGGGAAAGTGCATCTGGACTACGTACTTGAGGTGCTCTCCGCTGGGTTCAACAAGTAGCACGCCCACACCGGCGCCTTGCAGCGAGAAAGCACCATCAAAGTACATCAGCCACTCTTTGCTTGCTTCCTTGACGGGGATGCTCGTTTCTGGAACTTCTTCATCTTGTGTTGGCGTCCACTCTGCTATGAACTCTGCCAATGCTCTGCTTTGGATAGTTGAAGTGCTCTCAAACTTGAGGTCAAAGCTTGATAGTTCCAGTGCCCACTCGACAATCCTGCCTGTTGCTTCTGGATTTTGCAGTATCCTCTTCAGCGGAAAACGAGTTACGACTGTGATCTCATGTGCTTGGAAGTAATGGCGCAGCTTTCTCGAGGCCATGAGAAGGCCGAAAAGAAATTTCTGCACACCAGAATACCTTGACCTAGCCCCCTGCAGAAGGGAACTGACAAAGTAAACTGGGCGCTGCACCATTCTTTTCTGCATCTTCTCATGCGCCTGCGCAGATCCATCTTTGTCGGGATCAGGGCTCGCCGGTGAAGTCTCCTGCTTGTCGCTGGATGCATCTGCCGTGGTTGCTGGCTCATCATCCGCCTCCCTCTCCGCTACTAACGCCGCACTAACCACTTGATTGGTTGCCGCTATATATAGCAGCAACTTCTCTTGTGGCTTAGGTGCGACAAGTGTTGGAGTGGAGGACAGGTATCTCTTTAAATCCTGCAGCGCAGCCTCCGCTTCCGGAGTCCATTTCATTGGACCTGCCTTTTTCAATATTTTGAAAAATGGCAGGGCGCGCTCAGCAGACCTAGAGATAAACCTGCTGAGAGCAGCTACGCAACCGGCAAGTCTTTGTACATCCTTGACGCGCTTTGGAGCTTCAATCTGCTCAACGGCCTTAATCTTGTCGGGATTGGCTTCAATTCCCCGCTGAGACACGAAGAACCCGAGAAGCTTGCTGGAGGGGACTCCAAACACGCACTTCTCGGGGTTAAGCTTGAGGTTGATCTTGCGCAGATTTGCAAAGGTTTCGTCTAAATGTTGGATCAGAGTCGCCTTGTCCTTGCTCTTGACCACTATGTCATCCATGTAGGCTTCCACATTTCTGTGTATTTGCGGCTCAAAAGCGTCATGGACTACCCTTGCAAATGTTGAACCAGCATTCTTTAAACCGAAAGGCATCCGTACGAAACAGTAAGTGCCACATGGGGTGATGAATGTGGTCTTCTCCTCATCCTCTTCTGCCATGAAGATCTGATGGTATCCTGAGTATGCATCAAGAAATGAAAGCAAGTCACATCCGGCCGTGGAGTCAACAATCTGGTCGATGCGCGGCAAGGGAAATGGGTCTTTGGGACAAGCTTTATTGACATCGGTAAAGTCGATACAAAGCCTCCATTTCCCGTTTGCCTTGCGCACGACTACAGGGTTGGCCAACCACGTAGGATGGAGCACTCCTCTGACGAGGCCTGCTGCTTCCAATTTCTTGATTTCTTCTGCGATGAATTCTTGGCGCTCCACTGCCTGTTTCCTGACTTTCTGCTTGACGGGCCGCGCATGAGGACAGACGGCAAGATGGTGCTCAATTACTTTCCTGGGAACACCGGGGATGTCAGACGGTTGCCACGCAAATACGTCGACGGTCGCCCGCAGGAAAGCAACGAGCGCGCTTTCCTATTTAGGGTCGAGAGTGGCACTGATGGTGAAGGTACCACCAGTGCCATCCTCCTTGGCGGACACCTTCTTGGTATCAGGTGGAGCTACCATTGTTTTCTTACACTCGCCGGTTGAGCTCGATGGTGCGTCCTCGACGGTAGCGCAGCACTCCGAAGAGGTGCGCTTGCGGGAGTGGGCATCAGAACTCTTGCCGGACTTGGTTTTCTTCTTCGCCCCGGGAGCTTCAACGGCAAGTGAATTGCGATCTGTTGCGGCTGCTGCTTCCTGGTAGATCTTGTCGGCGTAGATAAGAGCATCCTTCTTGTCGCCAGGGACAGAGATGACACTTATCGGGCCTGGCATCTTCAGTATGTTGTATGCATAGTGAGAGGCTGCCATGAATTTAGCGAGTGCTAGACGGCCGAGTATCCCATTGTAAGGCAATGGAAAGTCAGCAACGTCAAAAGTGACCCTCTCAGTCCTGAAGTTCAACTCGCTGCCAAATGTCACCGGCAACGTGATCTTTCCCTTCGGCTTGCTCCTTCCCGGATTGATTCCTTGGAGCGTGTCGGTCTCTTCGAGCTCGCCATCAGGGATCTGGAGTTTTTGGAGTACCGCGGAGGAGATCAAGTTCAAGCCGGCCCCGCCGTCAACTAGCATCTTAGTGACCTTGAGGTTGCGGATAGTTGGTGAAACCAACATCGGCAAGCACCCGACCGCAGTTATGCGATTAGGGTGGTCCTCAATATCAAAGATGATAGGCGTGCTGGACCATTTCAGAGGCCTGCGTGACTCGACGGGTGGTTCTGCCACATTAACTTCCCGCATCCACTGCTTGAGCTGGCGGTGTGAAGTATGCAGAGAAGCACCTCCGTCAATGCATAGGACCTCTGTGGCTTTCTGGAACTCCTGCTCATCGGTCTCGCCATCATCCATATCTTCATCATCGTTGTCATCTTCATCCTTGTCGCGGCCGCGGGGAGGTCTGTCTCCTTGCCGCTACTTGGCCTTGCCGCGGCGCCCTCCTCGGCCGGGGCGTTTCTTGCCGGCTCCTCCAGCACCTTCCTGGGCCTTCTCCTTGTCACGTCGCTCGTATTCAGCCTTTTGCTGCTTGACAAGCTGCTCGACCTTCTTGCAGCTCTGGAGGTCATGGCCCTTGGTACGGTGGATCTTGCAGTCCTGCTTGTTGGTGCCGTCCTGCTTGTCGGCGACCGCCACAGCCTCCTCGCCGGAGCTACCAGCTTTGGCATTCTTGGCGCCACCTCCGTTGCCGGACTGCTCAACGACTAGCACATCTTTGCCTTTCTTCTTCCTGTTCTTCCGCCGCCGGTTTTTCTTTGTCGGGGCAGTCTCCTCACTATCAGATCCTCCTGCTCCTATATTCTCTCCGGGGAGTTTCCTCCCTTCCTCAGCACGTGCACACTTGTCGGCCAGGGCATATAGCTCACTGACGTCTCTGATCTTGCACATAGCCATCTCCTCCTGCATCCTGCGGTTTCGCACGTTCTGGTGGAACGCGCTGATTACCGCGGCAGGGTGGACATCTGGGATGTTGTGCTGTACGCGGCTGAATCTCTGAATGTACTTGCGCAGGTGCTCTCCTTCCTTCTGGGCGAGCAGATGAAGGTAGCTCTCTTGGCCATGAGGCTTGTGGCCGCCTATAAAGGCGCCGACAAACTGATGGCATAGGTCTACCCAAGAGGATATGGAGTTGTCTGGCAAGTGCATGAGCCAGGATCTGACATTGGGCTTGAGCACCAGCGGGAAGCAGTTGCCCAGGATCTTGTCGTCCCGCCCCCCGGCAGCTTGCACCGCGATGGTGTAGATGCTGAGGAACTCAGACGGATGCGACTTGCCGTCGTACTTCTCTGGTACATCTGGCTTGAAATTCTTCGTGCTGGGCCACTGGACTTGCCGCAGCTCGCGAGTGAACGCAGGGCAACCTACCGCGTACGGCAAGTCGCCTGGTTCCCCTGGTGCATGCATGTCGACAGAGGGCCCAACGCGCTGGTCCGATTGACGCCGCGCTTCTCTTTGGCGCTCGATGCGAGTACGAGCGTCTTCTTGCTGTCGTTCATGAAGAAATTGGCGCTGATCGCGACGAGCTCGTGGATCTGATGATGTAGTGGAGTCGCTGTCGAGGTGGATCCGGCGAGTCGGCGATCTTGGCCTTCGGGGTGGAGAGTGCATGGTGGTTGCACCCCCACCGGTTTCGTCGCCACCGGCTCGTGCCTGGCAGTCCTCCCGCGGCAGCGACGCACTCGGCTGCTGCGGAGTGTCGCCGTTGGTGAACCCGATGAGACTCTGAATGGTGGAGGGTAATCCAGGAGCAGTTGAGCTCGTGCCAAAGCTTCTGCTGGAGTGGTGGGTGGCAGTGGCGAACGGTGCGAGGAGCGGGATATGCTCAGACTTCTAACTATGTTAGAAGGAGCAGTATCCCGTCCAGGCGACCGTGTCTCGCTCGTGCCAGCACATTGGCATGCATGCTGCTCTTGAGCACCCCGAGATCCACCAGCTCGATCTTGGTCCAACAAACGTATGGCACAGCGAATACCATGACGCTGTCGATCCTGCGCCTCCTGAGACGGGCGCGGTGCATGTACGGACGCCGAGGTCTGCGCAGCCTTGTCCTTGGACCTGGCAGCACCGTGAGCTCCCTCGTCGACGCCCGTTCTTCCGCCGGTGTCTACCCCACCACTCATTTGCTCCGGTGGTGGTGGGATCGACGTGGACGGAACAGCTGCCGCCGAAGTCTTCTTCTTCGGTGGCATGTCGGTGAAGAAGATGAAGATCAAGCTCGTGTGAACGCCGGATCAGGTTCACACAACCTCGACGCCCCCTACCTGGCGCGCCAAAGATGTCGGGGAAGCTGATCCACGAACACCTATGGGACCGGTGGACCGAGCCCCTTTCGGTTCGGCGGGGGGCGGAGGTCGCACGAAGAGCGGATCGAGGCGAAGCACACGAGCAGTTTTACCCAGCTTCGGAGCTCTCCGGAGAGATAATACTCCTACTACTGCTTGTCTGATTGTATTGAGTTCTTGCTCAGGAGTGCTGAGTGCTACAGTACGCACCAGCTGCTAACGAGACCGAGCATGAGTGTTTTTCTGGCTTCAAAACCACCCGCCCTATGTTGCGCATGGGCCTCCTTTTATACGCTCAAGAGGTCTCCGACAGGTGGCAACGTAGACAAGGGCAAAAATGGAAAAGGAATTGCGGTTGGTACAACTACTTGTACAGTGTATCCTACCTAACCCTGATGGCAGGGGACAAAGGCATTAAATGCCCGTCTGCGTCGCCCAAATAGTGCAAAAAGGACCGTCAGGGACGCCACCGTTCGCCATGATGGCAGTCTTGTCAGCATCGCTTGCCACCGCGCACCGCTGGCTCCACAGCCTCTTGCCACGCGTGTCTGGGAAGGCCTTAGGGCGACATGTTGGTGGATGTGCTGGAGCGCGGGTACTGAGTGGTAGCTTGTCACGGCAAGCGCCTTGCCGCGGATATTGTCTTGTCGCGCCCGGAAGCTTGTCGCTCATCGGGCCTTGCCGGGACGCGTGGCGCATCGCGGCAAGTTCCTTGCGATGCCTTGGTTGGACTTCCCGGCAAGCTCCTCTTGCCGGGACCTTGTCTCCTTGGCTTGAATACTTTGTTCTTGAATGGTTCCAAAGGAACCACGAAGGACCTTGGCGGTCACCCGGCAAGCCTTGCCGCGGGGTGCTGCAACTGCCCGTGCACAAGTTCGGGATACTAGGGTACCCCTACTCTAGTACACCGACACTTGCTTCATCACTTTGAGAGAAAGGCATTCGGTCTTCAGCTTCTAGGTTCTCTTGGGTGCCAATGGGCATGCGACAGTCGGCTGCTTGTTGGGGCACATCCTATTAATATGCCCGATTTCACCACACCCGTGACATGTCATGGAAGCAAAAGGGTTGCTATTCAGTCTTGGGTATTGTCGTCGGGGGCCTGACGATGATCCTCTATGAGGTGGATATGGAAATCCATTCCTATGCCTTTTGTGTGGGGTTTGGTTGCGAGCTTTCTGAAGTTCCTTGATTTGCTGCTCCTGATTAAAAATGTGGGCTTCTAGGGTAGTGATTTGTTGTTCTTGCTCGACCACCTTCTTCTTCTCGAGGCAGTGGAGGTGCAGAAGTGAAGGGAGATCTTGGCGAGCCTTGAGAAATGCTTCGGTAAGGTGGCGTAGAAGGTAGTCTCCCGCGTTGACGAAACGGATCTGGTACTTGAGGGTTGGATCCTCGTCTTCTGGGGAAATCATCACTTGAGTCGGAGCTCCAAATCCACTCTTGCCAGGCAGGTAGCGGGTGGCATGCTCTTCTTTTATTTCTGGAAGGAGGTCTCGAAGATGGAGGAGTGCTTCGTATGCCACTTGCTGAATGGCTAGGTCTCTTGTTGGCATAGGTGGTCCAACGAAGAACCACCCCTGAGGTGAGGTCTTGGCAGGCACAAAAACCTTGGCGTAGAACTCCTTCTCGAACACATCATTTTCTAGTTCGTGCGAGGTGTATATGGGCAGCAAGGGATAGTGGCATTGTTGGAGGCAATCTCTTAGGAGTGATGGAAATCCTGTCGTAAGGAGTCTCAAGGGAGCGACGGCCATCTACAAAGGTTGAATGGGAGAGGTCAATAAGGGAAATATATTTTGGGTTGGGTAAGCTCTAGAAAAGAAGAGAAGTTTAGATGGTCTCAAGCTAACTAACGTCCATGCTAACTAAGGCTTCCTATAGTCAGGATGGCTCTGATACCAGCTCTATGGGGACCCCAACTCATAAGTCGTGATCACCGAATGCACGTGTACAGTGATCCCAGAGATCAATGCTCACTGAACACACAGAAGCTGAATAGCAAGAGTCTTACATCCATACATACCGTCTTACACAAATTATGACCATTATGGTCAAGTCTTACATAGATAAAGCCACAGGGGCTGAATACAGAGTAAACTTAAGCAGCGGAAATCTTTGTCGATAAGTAGAACCCATTCCATCTGCCTTAACCCTACAGGCATCCTGACTAGGAAACGTCCTAGTTCGCATGTTCATCTCCAAAGAACTCTTCTTCGAACTCCGGTTCTTCCATGCCTGGCCAATTAAATAACAGTGTCAAGCCAATGAGTACTTTGAATGTACTCGCAAGCAACCCATGTTTTGGTCCAAGATGTAATAATACATGATATAGGTAAATTTTTGCAGAAAGCTAGTTTTGAGTGCACTGACATGTTCAACAACTTGTAAGACATGCATCGAGAGAATTCAAGTAACCATGAGGACAGGTTACAGATATCAACATAAATAGAGTGGGCATCAACCCAACTCAATCATGTCAAGTCCTTTGACTTGACCCAAGTAGTTCTCCCCACTTATCAAAACACACACACTGGTTTGTAAACATGTGGACGTAGCCCAAGAGCGGTTACCCAACTGTCCTTGACTGTGGACACGTCTATTCGAATAGTTTTACACTCTGCAGAGGTTGCACACTTTACCCACAAGATCCGGGGAACTTCCGTGTCATCCATGACCCGTGATACCTCAAGTAACCGGGGTAAGCACCCGATCACTATCTTTCCCTAGACGACACTAACAAGGAGTCCGCTCATTGTTCCGTATCCTCACGATGTACATCATACAAGACTCACTCGAGATTGTAACATCCGAGAGGGGACACAACGGTGTATCCGATGCCCTGTGAAAACAGTCATGGCCGCCCTACCTGGCACAACCCCGTCCCAAGAGAGAGCACCAAATCTCCCCCATCACTAGTAATGCGGGCTCCAAGCTAGTATCGGCCTAGGGATTCAATAATGCTCTTTCCCATACAAGGGTAGAGTGGTTGCGCATGTAATATTGGAATAACGGTCGCAACTTAAACCAATCCGTTTTGAAAACAACACACACTTGTCTCGGTACACCACTTCGTCATCAAGTGGCTACCCAACTCACCATCTCCCCCGGGCATAAGTGGCACCTGATGGGGTATTAGAAAAGTCTATTGAAAATACTTTGTCTCCATCACCATGCATATTACCGTCCCTTTTTGCGTAGCACTACTTTAGCATCCTATCTACTCCCACCGGCATTACCCTCATAGGAAGGTAGGGTCATGCATAATACAAGTATCAATGAGGAAGTACGGTGGCAAACTATCAAAGTGGTTACCACCTCATCTTGATTCCGTTGCAACAACAATATGGTGCTATTACGACATGCATAAAAAGGGTTTCATAGACATGGTCAAAGGGCTGCTTGCCTTGGTCTTCAATTTCTTCAAATCCTTCTCCTTCTTCTTCTTCAGCAACTTCGTCTAATACGGGATCTAAAAGTTGCAAGAAAATAACGGAAAAATAAGACAATAATAAAAATAGAAAAGTCAAAGTGCTCAGAAAAATGTCAACTCATTTTTGTTAAATATTAGGTGAAAACTAAGAAGGGGAAAATTCCTAGTTTTGGATTTGGAGTTAAGGAATAGTGGAAATGGATTTTCAAAGAAGGATTTAAATGCTCAAGTTTAAATTTAAATTTGAACAGTACAAAAAAGTGTGATGGATGCGAATGAAGGTTACATCAATAAATAGGTGGAATTATTTTAAGATTTTAGGAGTTGGAATTATTCCATTTGGATAAATATTGTATCCTGTGGAATTTTTATGAAACAGAAATAAAAAAAAAGTGGCACTGTGCCACTGGGCCAGAAAGGCCACAGTGTAGCAGGCCCAGATGGAAAAGCGGCCCAGGTGAGCCAGCTCGCGCGGGCCAGGTTTTTTTAAACCTGACGGGCCGGGCCCAGCTGCTAGTGGGAGAGAGAGGGGGCGAGAGAGAGGTGAGGATGACAGGCGGGGCCCACCTGTCATCTCTGACCATGCGACCAAAGGGCTGGCGTGCTCACCGGCGGCGATGCAGGGCACGGTTGGTCGAGCTGACAGCACGGTTGGACTCAGCGTGGAGTCACCATTCGGGTGGTGGTGGTGGACGTCGCCGGAGTTGCCTGGCCAGCGACGAGGAAGCACGGCGAGGTGCACCGGGCGGTGGTCATTCCGGTCGACTTCGGCTGCAAATGAAGGGGAAGAGGGGAAAGGAGTAAGGGGCTCGCTGCGGTTCCAGATCGAGCGAAAGGAGCGGCGGAGGAGGCTCTTACCGCGCAAACACCGGTGACCCGAGGCGGCGGCGCTCGGCTCGATCCCGAGCACAGTGAGGGGGAGGGGAGGTGGGGCTCTACTGGTGATCGCTAGGAGGCGAGAGAGCTCAAGGGATGTAGAGAACGTGGTCCGGGGTGGCCTTAAATAGGAGGGGCACGGTGCACCATGGCTCGTGCGCTGGCGAGCTTCTAGGCGTTGCTGGAGGCCACAGGGGCGTGCGTGGGAGTGTCTGGGGCGTTTGTGGAGGTGGTCCACGACCAGGGGAAGGAAGAGAGGGAGCAGGAGGGGCCAGAGGCGCCGTGCGTGTGAGTGTGCTCATTGGAGCTCTCGGGCGGCCATGGCGCGTGTGTGAGGGAGGCCATAGGAGGCAGAAGGAAGAGGGGAACCTGGGCTTAGCGTGCTACAGTTGCCGAGGCGCATCATCGGGAGCGCTGGGGAGGCCTGAGGTGGCCGGAGGTGGTTGGCAGGGGGCGTCTATAGTGCGGGAGCGCACTGTAGCATGCTCCAGAGCATGCAAATGGTCGGCATGCCATTTTTTTTTGCAAAGTGGGCACGTCCAGGCATGTCTGGTAGCTCTAGTGGGAAGTAAAGAAGAGGGGAGGAGCATTGGATGCCCTGGGGATCCAGTAGGAGAGGAGGGGGTTGAGAGAGAGAGGGAAAGGGGCTGTCCAAAGGGGTAAATGAGGTGGTTTCACCCCTCAATCATTGAGCTGAGATGCAACCATTATTACTGGAGGTAGAGGAGGACTTGGAGGGGTTGTGGTAAAAAGTGGAGGCCATGGAGAAGAGTGGAAGTGGTAAGAATAGTGTTTTTAGATAAATGGCAGAAGGTGTTTGTTGTTGATTTGGGAAAGAAGATGAACTCCTCTCGTCATAAGGCTTGACAGGGCAAAATGGCATGAGAAAATAAGAGGTTCCACCAAGATTGAGTTTATTTGGGCAAAGTTGCTAATGCAACTTTTGTAAACCCTAGAAATTAGCAAAAATGAACTTGCGTAGATCTAGTTGCGCAAATCACTTCTCCTTGATGCACCACTTGGTGTAGTGGCCTCTTTGTTCATGTGAACATGCTCACAAAAGTTGAGAGAAAAATGAGAAAGTTGACAATGTAAAGTTGTTCAAATTTGATTCTGGTCAGAGAGGGTTTTGAGGCACTTTGATCAAGATATCCTTTTCTCCAACTTGTTCCATTTGGTCTAGATGCATGATTAGACCATTGGAGCATGTGCAACAATTTTGAGAACATTTGGACATGTTTGGCAATGTAGAGTTGCTCAAACTTCAAAATGGACAGAAATGGTCTTGAAGTGATTTGGTGATGTTATGTTGTTCTCCAAGACATGAGGCTTGTCAAGATCATCCAATATGTCTTATGTGACATGCTAGAATTTTCTTGGAATTTTTAGAGAATATTTCCTTTGTAAATATTTCAAAATCTTGAAATACCCAGAAAGGGTTTTTGAGGGGTTTGAGCAATATTTTGAACACGACCATGTGTTGAAACTCTTATATATGGACAATATATGTCCACTGAGTTTCCCTTAATTTTCACAAATATTTTTGAAGAGTTAAAATAATATTAACCTATTAAAGACCATTTCTGGCCTAAAGAAAAAGCCTTTAAATAAAATAGGAAAATAACTTTCAAAATTATATTTTTGTGGTTTATGGGAATCCTATATCTAATAGGTTTCAAATATACCCTTTGAAGTGTTTTTCATACCCCAAATCAAGTACTCGCAGTGCAAACCTCAATTCAGGGGTTTTTGGAAAACTAATTTTTGAAAATACTATTTGGCCAAATTATTTTTGTAAGAAAATTCTATATTGTACTATACACATGGTATGATCATTGGGCAGAAGTTTTGGATCAAGAAAATGAAGTATAGAAGGTGAAGCTATGTTGACTTTTAAGAGCATTTGAAAACATAGAGAGAAAACCAACTCAAATAAAAAGTCAAATAATGCAAAAGTTTTTGACAAACCACACTTTCTCATGATTTATCATCTTAATTGTTGTGCCATGAAAATCAGGGTGTGACAGTATAACCAAGCGGGTATTCGGACACACCTTAGACTGTAGGATCTAGGGACTGAAGCGAAAAGGTCCGCCATGACAGATGATTTTAATCCGGCTAGGGGCTACTTATGCCCATTGAATTACACAGTCACTTGGACTGACTATATTCCTCCTCTATACCGTCCAACAGGCTATCTAGCTTACAATCCTGTTGAGAATACTTGGCGCCTAACTCAACCTGGTCATATACCAGACTCACGGGAATTTCTTGCCCATCGGGCCCCGCCGGTCCTACTTCGGCCATATGGTTCGGGTCCAGCTTGGTGTAGTGCGTCTTCACCATAGCCTAGGCTTCTCTTGCACCTTGACGGCAAGCTGACATCTTCCACAATCGGAAGCGCCGACGTGCTCCTTGAAGCATGTCCACAAGCTCCCCCATGCCATTCGGCAGTAAGCTTGATGGCCACAAGGCCTGAGCAACACCCTGCATCACTTGCCGAGCTCGCTCGTGCAGTTGGGAGAGGTCTTTAAGCAAATCACTTGCAGATGAGGGCATATCCTCCTCAGGGTGACCCGTTAACATTCCTGCAAGCAAAATACTTTCAATATACTTCCTCGCCGAACTATACTACAGTTCATCTATGCACTTACCATAAATGCCGCGTCGAAGCCTTTTGTTCTCCCTCATGAAGTCCGCCAGCTGAGCACGGACGTCTTTTAACTCCACGTCCAGCTAGAGTTTGGCATCTTGAAGATTGTTCTTCTCCTGCCTAACTTGCGTAAGAATGCGCTCGCCAGCCGTTAGCTTCCTTTTGAGATGCGAATCGTCATCCCTTACGCCCTCCGGATTCAGCCCGGGATTGTCTGCAAAATTCTCTGTTAGACTTGTTATACCAACCATTTACTAACTGGTGCATCTTCGTACAATTGAGACAAATGTTACTAGATGAGGCCTTCTGGGATTCCTCTAACTTGGCAACCGTGTCCCTCAGCTGGGCCTTGCATTCCTCCAGCTCCCGAGCCAATTGTTCATTTTTATCTACAAGGACCTGTGCATAAATTGATCCTTCAAACAGTTGTTCCAACCATTTCAAGTCTCAGGGGCTACATTTAGACATACTTATCAAAATTTCTTACCCGTATATCTTTGGTATACTGGTTCGTCGCTCGGGCAAGCCCGCCTTGAGCAGCTCGGATGTATGCGTCTCCCGAATTGAAGGCATTAAATGCCTCTTCAGAAAAGATGTTGTTCCGAAGCACGGCCCGTCGGCGCCGGTGATTCATGGCGCTCTCTACTTCGGACTTCGTGGCCAAGAGCATATCCGCGTCCTCTGTCGGAGAACTATGCGTCATCGGCCCCGTGTTCGCGTCCTCTGCAATCCGGCTCATGGAGGCGTGATTAGCGGGATCGCCGGATATAGTCCGGCTACTCCTCTTCCTGCCAAGACACGAAGGGCGTTGTTATACTTTAAATACCATAATCATAGGACAGGTTTTTACCTTACCTCTGCAGCGGCGTGTCGACCTTTACCGCCTTCCTCTTGAGCCTGCCCGATCTGGGCGCCCGTGGTCGACGAGTCCCTAGGTGCTCGGCCCCACGCTCCGACTGTCGTTTCTGCAAGAAACACGTCACTTCAAGGGTAAGGCACGACATCTGAAGGGAGTCCTCTTCGGAGGATAGGGTTTTTTCAGTTTGGGTTACACGCGACGTAGGTTGCAATCCGGGATAGTCGGCAATAATGGCCACTGAGGCGCCATCACAGCTCGCTTGATAAAATATCCCGTTGACAAGCTCCACGGTAATATCCGGATCTTCTTCGAGTCCTGGATCTAGGGCCCTTACGGGGTCCTCTGGCTGCGGGGAAGGGCTGGAAATTCCTTCTAAGTCCCTCTTTAGTTCCTGTTCGGAATTATTGAGGCAAGTAATCTTAGTGAAGAACGCCACAATAAGTGAAGCGGGGAAAGGAATGAAGACTTACCCAGTTTGGGGGGTTGTGCATGGAGAATCCGTCCCCCGGTTTAATGTGAAGAAATTCTTCCTCTTCCCCTTTATATAAATCGGACAATATCCTTGCCAGAGCGGTGGCGGAGTCCAGACCCTTACGGCCGCAGCAGGTGGCGTCGTCTTTGTAACGCCCCGGATACAACTTTCCATATTCGTAACTCCAACTCTTGCCTTTTTCGGAGATGCGATATGATATTTCCTCCGTGGTTGGGTTTTGTCTGTTGTTTTGCTTTTTGTTCTTGTTATGCATCTCATCTCATAGCATCATGCGCATTGCATCGGCATCGTTTTTTATAAAACTTGCATCCGTTCGGGTTCTGCCGGTCCTCTCCGTTGTCCGTTCGGAGTCCAGACACACTCGCACGCGCCCGCGGCACCTCCAAAATATTATTTTATAAGTGGCATAAAATGTTCTCGGAATGGGTTGCAACTTGTCGTGCGGTCTTATTATAGTGTAGGCAGACCGCCTGCCAAGTTTCGTCGCATTCGGAGTCCATTGGATAGCCCAACCGTTAAACCTACAACCGCAATATAGCCGGTCTATCGTCGGACGTTTTGGGTCTCCGGAAACTGCTGCCGGGCCGCACCTCTCTTTCTCTCCTCTTCCCACAGCCCACCTAGCCATCCAAATGTTCCCCTCGATCCGGAGCCGTCCGTTGGCGATCCGAGGCTCCGAAATGCCCCCAAACCCTCAAACCCTAGCCCCTACCCTTTATATACACCTTCCCCTTCCAATTTTGGCATCCTACCCCCTCTCCTCCTTGTTTTCCGCGCAGCCCAATCATCAGCGCCGCCGCTCCCCTCCTTTTCCGGGCCCCTCCAGCCCCTGCTCGCCACTTGGCGCGTAGCCATTGGCTGCGCCGCCGCCCGCCGCCGCCCGTGGCCACTCACGCGCGGCCACGTCGCCTCCTTGCGCACTCCCCCTCGCATCCAGCCGCGCGGGCCTGTCAGAGCCCATCCGCGGCCCGTCCGGGTCCCGATCTGGGCCGAGGCGCCGGCTCCGCACCGCCGATTGCCCGAGCGCCCCTGCGCTCCTGCCGCTTCGCGCTGCCGCCGTCTCGCCGTGCCGCACCGCCGCCCATCTCGTCAGCCGCCGTCTCTGTCGTCCCAGGCCAGCGCCGCTGCCTCCCGTCCTTCTTCCCCTTCCTCTCCTCCTCCCTCATGGCCTCTCTCTGCCTTGCAAGAGCCGCCATGGCATCCGAGCTCGCCGCCGCCGCTCGGATCTCGTCGCTGGAGCCCCTCCAAGCTCCTCCCGCGACCGGATCCGGCACCGCGCCGCCTCGATCCGATCGTTCCCCAGCCTCCCCGCCGCCTTCGGGCCTCGCCATCGCCTCGCCGCCGTCGTCTTCTACCGCCGTCGCCGCCATGACCTAGCTCGGGAGCAAGCAGAGGAGCCGCTCGCTCCCCCGCGCGTTGACCTCGGCCCCGTGGGCCACGGCCTAACTCCCTCCAGGCCCAGCGCGCCCTCCTGCCAGCCTCCTCCACCGAGCCAGGCCAAGGCCCATGGTGAGCTGCCTCCCCCAGCCCCTCTCTGTTGGCCCAGTCCGTCCAGATTCGGCCCATGTTGTTTTTTTCCTGCTGCGAATTTAACCTTATCTAGAAAAACTGCATGTTTACAGATTACCCCTTAATGTTCATGCATCAATAACTAATTAACCGTGCATCGGATTTAAACAAACTTTATATGTAAAATGCTCAGAAAATTGTGTAGATTAACAATATGCCACTTTCATCTATGTTTAAAAAGTTTAAAATGCTGTTTGTGTTAATTTTCTTAAATGCCATGTTAAAATGCTTTAATTCATAAGTAAATAACCGTAGCTCCGTTTTAAATAAACTTTATATGTAAATGGGGTGGGAAAATGCTTAGTTTAACATGTTCCACTTTATGTTGCTGTTTAACAACATTAAAATTGTGTTTAGGGCAGAACAATACCAAATCCATAATTTGCACATGGGGATTTTCCGGAATTATTATTTGTTGTTTTCGGCCTCATTCAAACTTGCCTAGATAGGTAGTTTCATTATGTTTCACCTCTTGCCATGTTTAACAACATTTAATATTGTTGGTTACAAAACCGAGAGAGAACTAAATAATCGATGTGGTGTTCCGCCAATATGCAACTCGTTGCATATTGAGCTCCACTTAATTTGTAGTGATGTTTGTTGGACTTTGCCATGCCATGACTCATTAAACCGGACATGCATCATGCTTGGTTGTGCATCATGCCATGTTTATGCTCGTGCATTTACCATGTTGTTTGCTTCTTTCCGGTATTGCTTCTTCTCGATAGTTACTGTTTTGTTGCGATCGTGAGGATTCGTCCGTCTACGCTTGCTTCGGCTTCATCCATTCATCTTCTTCATGGACTCGTTCTTCTTCCTTGCGGGATTTCAGGCAAGATGACCGCTACCCTGGATCTCACTACTATCATTGCTATGCTAGTTGCTTCATTCTATCGCTATGCTGCGCTACCTATTTACCTGTTTATCAAGCCATCCCAAATTGCCATGAACCTCTAACCTTTGACACCTTTCCTATGCAAACCGTTGCTTGGCTATTTTACCGCTTTGCTCAGCCCTCTTATAGCATTGCTAGTTGCAGGTGAAGTTGAAGATTTCTCCATGGTGGACAGGATGTTGGTTGGGATATCACAATATCTCTTATATTATTAATGAATCTATATACTTGGTAAAGGGTGGAAGACTTGGCCTTTTGCCTGGTGTTTTGTTCCACTCTTGCCGCCCTAGTTTCCGTCATACCGGTGTTATGTTCCCGGATTTTGCGTTCCTTACGCGGTCGGGTGATTTATGGGAACCCCTTGACAGTTCGCTTTGAATAAAACTCCTCCAGCAAGGCCCAACATTGGTTTTACCATTTGCCTCACCTAGCCCTTTTTCCCTTGGGTTTCCGGAGCCGGAGGGTCATCTTTATTTACCCCCCCGGGCCAGTGCTCGTCGTGAGTGTTGGTCCAAACTGTCGGCCGCCGGTGGCCACCAGGGGCACCTCTGGGCTGGCCTACCGGAAGTCTGGACAATCCGGTGTGCCCTGAGAACAAGATATGTGCAGCTCCTTTGGGGATTTGTCGGCACAGCGGGCGGCTTTGCTGGTCTTGTTCTACCATTGTCGAAATGTCTTGTAAACCGGGATTCCGAGTCTGATCGGGTCTTCCTGGGAGAAGGTCTATTCCTTCGTTGATCGCGAGAGCTTGTCATGGGCTAAGTTGGGACACCCCTGCAGGGTATAATCTTTCGAAAGCCATTCCTGCTGTTATAGGCAGATGGGAATTTGTTAATGTCCGGTTGTAGATAACTTGACACGAGATCCAATTAAAATGCATCAACCGCGTGTGTAGCCGTGATGGTCTCTTTTCGGAGGAGTCCGGAAAGTGAACACGGTTTCTAGGTTATGTTTGACGTAAGTAGGAGTTCAGGATCACTTCTTGATCATTACTAGTTGACGACCGTTCCGCTTGCTCTCTTCTCGCTCTAATTTGCGTATGTTAGCCACTATATATATGCTTAGTCGCTGCTGCAACCTCACCACCTTACCCCTTCCTTTCTGTTTAAGCTTTGCTAGTCTTGATACCCATGGTAATGGGATTGCTGAGTCCTCGTGCCTCACAGATTACTACAACAACAGTTGCAGGTACAAGTTATGCGATGATCATGACGCGAGAGCGATGCTTGCTTGCGTTGAGTTCTTCTTCTGCTTCTTCGATCAGGGGATAGGTTCCAGGTCGGCAGCCTGGGCTAGCAGGGTGGATGTCGTTTGAGTTTCTGTTTGTGATTCATCCGTAGATGGATGATGCTATTATGTATTGTGATGTTGTATTCGTGTGGCATTGTATGCCTTTTTGTATGTATCCCCATATATTATGTAATGTTGATGCAATGATATCCACCTTGCAAAAGCCTTTCAATATGCGGGTCTATCCTTGGTGGGACCTTCGAGTTCCTTTTGGATAGGGTCGCATATTGGGCGTGACAAGTTGGTATCAGAGCCTCGACCGACCATAGGAGCCCCCTTGATTGTTGGCCGTTGTTGAGTCTAGAAGAAAACCATTTTGAGTCTTAGGTTTATATATATTGGAGAGTAGGATTCTTTTTACTTCTCAGCCTCCTTCGTCGCTCTGGTGAGGACTCCTGACGTAGATGTTTTGACTTTCCTCTCCTCAAATTTCACTCAAATTTTTTTTAGGATCACGCGGATATCTTGGAATCGTTCCGATGGTTTTGTGACGAGAACATTGTTCTTGGTGCCTCCTGTCTATTTTTGTGGCTTTGACCCGGGGAGTCGAGCTCTGAGGTGTTGTCGTCACAATTTTATCGTTGCAGTTCTGGAATACCTGAGATTTGCCGACATCGAAAATCTCTTTTATGCAGTTGTTGGTGAGATAACCCCGATAACCCAGTACTGGGGCGAGCTCGGGAGTATTGCCATAACTCGTATAACGGATGCTTTTCGAAGGTTGAGGTACACGATTTTCGAAGGTTTCTTGGTTATGTGTTGATGGATGGATACAGCTGGATGTAGGGATTGCTAGTTTGGGTGAGATATATTACTTCCCCTGTATCCCCAACACCTGATTGCATAACCAGAAAGTTTCGGCAGTTTTATAGGTGGGAATTCAAGTAGCTCTACTTTTATCTTTCCAATAGACACATGATACGATATGGGATCTATCATATGTTTGTTTCCGGCTTATTCTGCAAGCCAAATCCTTTGTTTTGTTTTATTTGTGGTATTCGAGTTGCTTCAAAGTCAAGTGTTGATTCCATACCTTTCAAGCGGTGTTCTCCTATTTCTATGTGAATACTAATCCTTTTTGATCACTGAGGTTATCATGTCAACTCTTTTCCAACCGGTGTGTTTCTCTTCAAGTGGATCTGATCATTTCAACATTGGCGAGATCAATTCTAAGTTTTCTCAACGGTGTTTGTTTCGTCCGTCCCCAAGTTGCCTTTGTTTTCCCGCCCTCCCACCCTTTTTCTTCAAGGACTCAGAATTCTTAATCAAGTATCCATTTATTCATGTGAAGTATCTTCACTCTTTACAATCAATGTTTTGATCCGGTGATCCCTCGTGAAGATGCTCACGAGCTTCAAGTTCATCATTCTTCATTCTCATATTCTTTTCCGGTGGTTTTAACTCAAGCTTTCGGTGTTAATCATATCCCATTCCTCGTTTCAAATGCTTTCTCATGCCGGTGCACCTCTCAATCACTCACCTCTTGCTATTCATTTGTTCGGGAGTGCTGAAGATATCTCACAAGATTTGTGTTTCCATTCTTAATCCGTCCAAGCTATTTGGAGATTGTTGTCTCATTCAAGTCATTTAATTCAACCGGTGCAACCTCTCTTTAAAATTGTTTCAACGGTGTTTCTCTTGAGTGGGCCCTAACCCACAGGTCTTTTCCCAGGATCTTACCTGACTCTTCTAATTTTCCCGGAGCCATTCCCAAAGTCTTTCGAAGTTTGACGTAAGAATGAATTTTCATCAGTCATTTTCCTTATCCAAGATCGCTTTCAGAATATTTTCATCGTTGGTTCATCATTTCTATTCTTCTTTGTTCCGGAGCATCTCAACAATGCATGGTGGTTCTCATCATCATTCTCAACATTTGAAGACCGAAGAAGAGTTTCTCTTAAATCTTGCTCCATTCTCTTCAAGATTCATGGTTCTAGCTTCATGCCATACTCTCATAATTGTTTTCGATTGTCATAGTTCTTTTCTTACCATCCGGAGCATTTCATGAGTTGTTTCCATTTCTTTCCTCCGAAGGCCATCATGTCATAATTCTTTGTCCTCACATTTCAGCTCTCGCTATCCAAATCTTACCGGTGCATTGCTCAAGTATTCTCTAATCAGCTCGTGATCTCTTTGTTCTCTTGTATCAAATTCCCTCAGGTATCTTCATTCGTTCTCTAATTCTTACCGATGATTCACCCCTTTACTTCGTTCGTTTTCAATTCTTACGGTGGTTCGTTCAAGATTCCTCTTCCTTCGTTATCACATCAATTCATTCGTTGTTTCCAAATTCCAAAGGTGGTTCCATCTATACCTTCTCAAGTTTGCACTATATCTATCTTAATCCTTTCTACGAGAATAAATAGTATGCCATATCCGTTGCTTGTCATCAATTTAAATTGGTGAAGGATACGCATAACATAATTCTTATTATTGTTCCAAGTGATTCATCTTTCTTTCCGGAGTTGGTCATCATATCACATTCTCGGTTCGAGAGGCTTCATCTTTCTTTTCGGAGTTCCAACCTCTCTCAATTATCTCGTCGCGAACCTCCATCTAAAACATTGCAAGGCTTCACCTTGTGTTTCATCTTCTCTTTCTTTCTATCATCCTTTTGTTACCGGAGTTCTTCATGGAGGCTCTACATGGTGGTTCGTCAAGGATTCTTTCATTCTTCAATTGTTCCTCAAGTTTTCTCTCGAAGCTATGATCCGTCAAGCCATACTTCAAAGTAAACATGGTGCTCAACACTTGTTTTGTTTTGAGGCGTTCTAGCATTCTTCATCTTGCATTCCAAAGTGCAATTCCTTCTGCAATATCTCTTGAGGTGGTGTTATGTCACTCTTGACAATTTCATTCATGTTTCATGATTCATATGTTGTCAAGAATGAGGTATTTTAAATCCATCAATCTCTTCTTTGGAGTTATCTTGGGTTATATTTAACCTAAAGCCTTCCCTAAGGAATGTTGCTATTGTGGTGCTTATCAATGATCCAAGTTTTTCTCCTATCCTCTCGGCGAAAGGAGTTGTCATCTCCATGTTGACCTCAATCCAATCTATTGTTTCCGTTAGTGGCAGAATTTCACCTCATAGTCTTGAGATGTTTTCCATAAGCCCACTACAAACTTATTCTTTTCGTTGTTGATTTTCCAACAACTTTTTTCTAACCTTCTTGGAAGGGTGCTTTCCAAGCTCAGTGTGGTAGAAGTTGGCATTTTCTTCTCCATTCTTTTATTTCAATGATCTATCTTCTATTCTTTCTCCCGGAGGCATTGTGATGTTGCTCTCTTCACCCATCACCTCGTTTTGTCAAGATCATGTTATTTCCATGCTTATCCTTTTAACCGGAGGGTTGTGTCATCCCTTCAAGTTCTTTTCATCGTATCAAGTTTTGCCTCTCTTTTCAACCTGAGTGCTGTCTGAAATCCTTCTTACCCATTATGCCATTCTTTCAATAGTTCCGGAGGCAGTGTGCTGTTGATTTCATCAAGTATCTTCCCATCTTCTCAAGTTCATGTTCTATTTACTTCCATGTTCAACCGGAGTGCTGCCCGAATTCTTCCTCTATCATCTTGTTGTAACCGGAGTGGTTTTGAACCCTATCTTGTCAATTAAACACCTGATTTGTGTCTTTGCAACCTCCAAGGTTCACATGGTGCCCCTTGTTTCTAGTTTCTACCGCAGTGCTCTCAATTGTGTTCAACTCCGTTGTGTTCCTTCTTTCGACTTTTCAACCTCTCAGGGTTCGTGGTTTCACTCGTTTGTCGAAGAAGCAACTTAGTTTTACCACTTATCTTCCTCTTCCTTTTCCCTCCGGTGCCATCCTAGATCTTGGGACGAGATCCTCTCGTAGTGGTGGAGTGTTGTAACGCCCCGGATACAACTTTCCATATTCGTAACTCCAACTCTTGCCTTTTCCGGAGATGCGATATGATATTTCCTCCGTGGTTGGGTTTTTTCTATTGTTTTGCTCTTTGTTCTTGTTATGCATCTCATCTCATAGCATCATGCGCATTGCATCGGCATCGTTTTTTATAAAAGTTGCATCCGTTCGGGTTCCGCCGGTCCTCTCCGTTGTCCGTTCGTTGTCCAAACACACTCGCACGCGCCCACGGCACCTCCAAAATATTATTTTATAAGTGGCATAAAATGTTCTCGGGATGGGTTGCAACTTGTCTTGCGGTCTTATTATAGTGTAGACAGACAACCTGCCAAGTTTCGTCGAATTCGGAGTCCATTGGATAGCCCAACCGTTAAACCTACAACCGCAATATAGGCGGTCTATCGTCAGACGTTTTCGGTCTGCGGAAACTGCTGCCGGGCCGCACCTCTCTTTCTCTCCTCTTCTCACAGCCCACCTAGCCATCCAAACCTTCCCCTCAATCCGGAGCCGTCCGATGGCGATCCGAGGCTCCAAAACGCCCCCAAACCCTCAAACCCTAGCCCCTACCCTTTATACACCTTCCCCTTCCAATTTTGGCAGCCTACCCCCTCTCCTCCTTGCTTTCCGCACAGCCCAATCATCAGCGCCGCCACTCCCCTCCTTTTCCGCGCCCGTCCAGCCCCTGCTCGCCACTTGGCGCATAGCCATTGGCTGCGCCGCCGCCAGCCGCCGCCCGTGGCCACTCAGGCGCGGCCACGTCGCCTCCTTGCGCACTCCCCCTCGCATCCAGCCGCGCGGGCCCGTCGGAGCCCATCCGCGGCCCGTCCGGGTCCCGATCTGGGCCGAGGCGCCGGCTCCGCGCCGTCGATTGCCCGAGCGCCCCTGCGCTCCTGCCGCTTCGCGCCGCCGCCGTCTCGCCGTGCCGCGCCGCCGCCCTTCTCGTCAGCCGCCATCTCCATCGTCCCAGGCCAGCGCCGCTGCCTCCCATCCTTCTTCCCCTTCCTCTCCTCCTCCCTCATGGCCTCTCTCTCCCTCGCAGGAGCTGCCATGGCGTCCGAGCTCGCCGCCCCCGCTCGGATCTCGTCGCTGGAGCCCCTCCAAGCTCCTCCCGCGGCCGGATCCGGCACCGCGCCGCCCCGATCCGTCCGTTCCCCAGCCTCCCCGCCGCCTTCGGGCCTCGCCATCACCTCACCGCCGTCGTCTTCTACCGCCGTCGCCGCCATGACCTAGCTCAGGAGCAAGCAGAGGAGCCGCTCGCTCCCCTGCGCGTTGACCTCGGCCCCGTGGGCCACGGCCCAACTCCCTCCAGGCCCAGCGCGCCCTCCTGCCAGCCTCCTCCACCGAGCCGGGCCAAGGCCCATGCTGAGCTGCCTCCCCCAGCCCCTCTCTGTTGGCCCAGTCCGCCCAAATTCGGCCCATGTTGTTTTTTTTCCTGCTGCGAATTTAACCTTATCCAGAAAAACTGCATGATTACCCCTTAATGTTCATGCATCAATAACTAATTAACCGTGCATCGGATTTAAACAAACTTTATATGTAAAATGCTCAGAAAATTGTGTAGATTAATAATATGCCACTTTCATCTATGTTTAAAAAGTTTAAAATTCTGTTTGTGTTAATTTTCTTAAATGCCATGTTAAAATGCTTTAATTCATAAGTAAATAACCGTAGCTCCCTTTTAAATAAACTTTATATGTAAATGGGGTGGGAAAATGCTTAGTTTAACACGGTCCACTTTATGTTGCTGTTTAACAACATTAAAATTGTGTTTAGGGCAGAACATTACCAAATCCATAATTTGCACATGGGGATTTTCCGGAATTATTGTTTGTTGTTTCCGGCCTCATTTAAACTTGCCTAGATAGGTAGTTTCATTATGTTTCACCTCTTGCCATGTTTAACAACATTTAATATTGTTGGGTACAAAACCGAGAGAGAACTAAATAATCGATGTGGTGTTCCGCCAATATGCAACTCGTTGCATATTGAGCTCCACTTAATTTGTAGTGATGTTTGTTGCACTTTGCCATGCCATGCCTCATTAAACCGGACATGCATCATGCTTGGTTGTGCATCATGCCATGTTTATGCTCGTGCATTTACCATGTTGTTTGCTTCTTTCCGGTATTGCTTCTTCTCGATAGTTATTGTTTCGTTGCGATCGTGAGGATTCGTCCATCTACGCTTGCTTCGGATTCATCCATTCATCTTCTTCATGGACTCGTTCTTCTTCCTTGCGGGATTTCAGGCAAGATGACCGCTACCCTGGATCTCACTACTATCATTGCTATGCTAGTTGCTTCGTTCTATCGCTATGCTGCGCTACCTATTTACCTGTTTAGCAAGCCATCCCAAATTGCCATGAACCGTTGCTTGGCTATGTTACCGCTTTGCTCAGCCCTCTTATAGCGTTGCTAGTTGCAGGTGAAGTTGAAGATTTCTCCATGGTGGACAGGATGTTGGTTGGGATATCACAATATCTCTTATATTATTAATGAATCTATATACTTGGTAAAGGGTGGAAGACTTGGCCTTTTGCCCGGTGTTTTGTTCCACTCTTGCCGCCCTAGTTTCCGTCATACCGGTGTTATGTTCCCGGATTTTGCGTTCCTTACACGGTCGGGTGATTTATGGGACCCCCTTGACAGTTCGCTTTGAATAAAACTCCTCCAGCAAGGCCCAACTTTGGTTTTACCATTTGCCTCACCTAGCCCTTTTTTCCCTTGGGTTTCCGGAGCCCGAGGGTCATCTTTATTTACCCCCCCCCCCCGGGCCTGCTCGTCGTGAGTGTTGGTCCAAACTGTCGGCCGTCGGTGGCCACCGGGGGCAACTCTGGGCTGGCCTACCGGAAGTCTGGACAATCCGGTGTGCCCTGAGAACGAGATATGTGCAGCTCCTATCGGGATTTGTCGGCACAGTGGGTGGCTTTGCTGGTCTTGTTTTACCATTGTCGAAATGTCTTGTAAACCGGGATTCCGAGTCTGATCGGGTCTTCCTAGGAGAAGGTCTACTCCTTCGTTGATCGCGAGAGCTTGTCATGGGCTAAGTTGGGACACCCCTGCAGGGTATAATCTTTCGAAAGCCGTGCCTGCGGTTATAGGCAGTTGGGAATTTGTTAATGTCAGGTTGTAGATAACTTGACACCAGATCCGAATTGAAACGCATCAACCGCGTGTGTAGCCGTGATGGTCTCTTTTCGGCTGAGTCCGGAAAGTGAACACGGTTTCTGGGTTATGTTTGACGTAAGTATTAGTTTAGGATCACTTATTGATCATTACTAGTTGACGACCGTTCCGCTTGCTCTCTTCTCGCTCTTATTTGCGTATGTTAGCCACTATATATATGCTTAGTCGCTGTTGCAACCTCACCACCTTACCCCTTCCTTTCCCTTTAAGCTTTGCTAGTCTTGATACCCATGGTAATGGGATTGCTGAGTCCTCATGGCTCACAGATTACTACAACAATAGTTGCAGGTACAAGTTATGCGATGATCATGACGCGAGAGCGATGCTTGCTTGCGTTGAATTCTTCTTCTGCTTCTTCGATTAGGGGATAGGTTCCAGGTCGGCAGCCTGGGCTAGCAGGGTGGATGTCGTTTGAGTTTCTGTTTGTGATTCATCCGTAGACGGATGATGCTATTATTTATTGTGATGTTGTATTCGTGTGGCATTGTATGCCTTTTGTATGTATCCCCATATATTATGTAATGTTGATGTAATGATATCCACCTTGCAAAAGCGTTTCAATATGCGGGTCTATCCTTGGTGGGACCTTCGAGTTCCTTTTGGATAGGGTCGCATATTGGGCATGACAGTCTTCCCCGTTGAAGTGCCACATGGGCTTCCCCTGATATTGGAGCGGTTGCACTCCCCGCATTATGCATATCGCCAT
The DNA here is from genome assembly GCF_002162155.2 of Triticum dicoccoides. Lineage (NCBI taxonomy): Eukaryota > Viridiplantae > Streptophyta > Magnoliopsida > Poales > Poaceae > Triticum > Triticum dicoccoides. The sequence goes on along the minus strand of NC_041387.1, from coordinate 338,846,290 downwards.
GACCTCGACTATCGTTAGTCCGGATTTGGCCAGTAACTTTATCCTGCTCATCAGGAAGTGTATTTCACTGGTATCCTCCTCTTGGGGCCCCCGGGGGCGCCAACTTAGACGTGCCCTCAGCGGGGCGTTAATGAACTTGGGGATACATGTCCGGACTTGATCCGGAAGGGGAACGTCATCAATGTAAAACCACTCTGAAGGCCAGTTCTCTGGTGCCTTCTAGGGAGTGCCGAATAGGTATCCGGTCTCGGCAATGTGCAATACTACGTCCCCGCCCACTTAACATAGGGATTCTCCCTGGGTGCGGGGGACAAGGCAGAACAACTTCTTCCATAACCCGAAGTGAGGTTCGCAGCCTAAAAATAGCTCACAAATGGCGACGTACCCTGCTGTGTTTAGTACGGAGGCAGGGGTAAGGTTGTGCAACTAGAGGCCGTAGAACTCCAGGAGCCCGCGCAGGAACGAGTGGACGGGAAACCCGACGCCCCTTAACAGATGCGGGATAAAGCATATCCGCTCCTTTGGAGATGGATTCAGAGATCCCTCCGCTTGTTCCCCTCCATTGTAAGTGGCTATTCCGGCTCGAACGGGGACCATAAACGCCGGTGGGAGAAATCCTTGGGTTTCTAACTTTACCAAACGTCTATGAGGAACTGAACACTCTTCCCAATCCCCCCGACTTGGAGCGAGGAGAGCGAGCAGAAGAGCTACGACGACCGGCCATGTGGGAATGGTTTTTTCCGGAGCACTCTGTGGGATGCTTGCTCGAGGGGGGAGAGTGAGGTTTGGATCTGAGAATTTCCGTCTCTTCAAATAGACGGCCCACTGGAAGGATCGCGGGTGGCAAATGCAAAAATGCCTTGTCTCCTCGCATTCGCTTGACACATGGAGATGGTCATTATTGACGCACTGAAGCCTAGGAGTGCGACATTGATGGGAAACCGGACACTATTCGTCGTGCTAGGTACATTGGAGTATTCGGAGAAGGAACCCGCCTTGCAATGCCAAAGACAAGACTGCGCACCGGACTCATCATCAATGAAGCCTGGTTCAGGGGCCACTGAGGGAGTCCTGGATTAGGGGTATCCGGACAGCCGGACTGTATACATCGTCCAGACTATTGAAGCGTGAAGATACAAGACTCAAGACTTTGGCCCGTGTCCGGATGGGACTCTCCTTTGCGTGGAAGACAAGCTTGGCGATCCGTATATTGTATTTCCTTCCTTGTAACCGACTCCGTGTAAACCCTAGCCCTCTCCGGTGTCTATATAAACCGGAGAGGTTGGTCCTTAGGAGGCCGATCACAATTACAATCATACCATTATAGGCTACCTCTTAGGGTTTAGCCTCTACGATCTCGTGGTAGATCTACTCTTGTACTACTCATATCTTCAATATTAATCAAGTAGGAAGTAGGGTTTTACCTCCATCAAGAGGGCCCGAACCTGGGTAAACATTGTGTCCCTTGCTCCCTGTTACCATCAGCCTAGACGCACAGATCGGGACCCCCTACCCGAGATCCGCCAGTTTTGACACCGACAGCATCCCCAAGCTTAGGCTTTTGGCTATTCTTGATTATCTTGGGGTGCCATGGGCATCCCCAAGCTTAGGCTCTTGCCACCCTTTATTCCATAGTCCATAAAAGCTTTACCCAAAACTTGAAAACTTTACAGCACAAAACTCAACAGGAAATCTTATAAGCTCCGTTAGTGAAAGAAAACAAAACCACCACATAAGGTACTATAATGAACTCATTCTTTTTTTATTTTGGTGTTAAACCTACTGTATTCCAACTTCTTTATGGTTTATAAACTATTTTACTAGCCATAGATGCATCAAAATAAGCAAACAACACATGAAAAACAGAATCTGTCAAAAACAGAACAGTCTGTACCAATCTGTAACTAACGCAAATTTATGGAACCATAAAAATCCTAAAAAAATAGGAAGTCCTGGAAAATTTGTTTATTGATTAGCAGAAAAAATAATCAACGCAGAAGCACATTCCTGTGATTTAACAAAATTATATTCGTGCGCGCAAAGTTTCTGTTTTTCAGCAGAATCAAATCAACTATCATCATAGGTTATCCTATAGGTTCTACTTGGCACAAACACTAACTAAAATATAAAAACACATCTAAACATAAGGTAGATGCAAGATTTATTACTAAACAGGAGCAAAAACAAACAAACATAAAGAAATCTGGGTTGCCTCCCAACTAGCGCTATCGTTTAACGCCCCTAGTTAGGCATAAAAGCAAAGATAGATCTAACGAGTGTCATCTTTGGCATTAAATTCATAAGTAGAGAGCTTGTGATCTCTAGGGATTTCTCCCCTTTTAGTAATGGCTAAACCTTTAGGCAAAAAAATCAAGAAATTCATTGGTAGCAAAAGGTTCCTTAACGATAGAGAGACAATTGGGAAGAACCCTTATGGATTTGAGATCCGCGTCTCCCTTACTAGAAGATTCACCCTTAGTTTTAGGAACAGAAATAAGCTTGGTAGTTTTAGTAGAGGGTTTTGGAGTGTTTTTCATGGGGGAAAACACGGAACCTAAGTTTGTAATGATGTCCTCAAGTTTACCGATTCTAGAAGAGTCTAGTTCTATTTTTTCATTGACTATAGGTTCTTTTTCTTTAAGATTTTTCAAAGTAACTCCAACCGTAGATCCAAATTGGGTAATATGATTATGAATCTTTTTATCCACATTTTCAATCAACTCAACAGTGGCAATCTTATTCTCAACAATCTCAAGCCGTTTCATAACGTGTTCTAAAGTTAAAACAGTTCCATTGATCAAAAGAGGTGGTGGGCCAAAGAAATATAACATAGCATTATAAGCATAAAACGTATGGCTACTCATGAAATCACCTCCGATAGCAATATCAAGAACACATCTATTCCAAGGAGTAATGCCTACATAAAATTGCGGACAAGAACGGAAGTAGCAAGCTTCCTAGTAGCTCTATATTGGGAATTGCAAATTCTATGCCCAACATCTTTTAATTTTCTCTCTCTCTTTGCTTAAAATTGAGAATTTCTTGTTCGGGAGTGAGAATAAGGATAGGAGGACTATCCATAACGATAAGGTAAACGAACTAACACACGAGCAAATGGAAAAAGGCAAGCTAAAAGAGAGGAGGAGATTGGGAAAGAGAGGGCGAATAAAACGGCAAGGGTGAAGTGGGGGAGAGGAAAACAAGAGGCAAATGTCAAATAATGTAAATGCGAGGGAGATGGGTTTGTGATGGGTACTTGGTATGTTGACTTGAGCGAAGACCTCCCCGGCAACGGCGCCAGAAATCCTTCTTGCTATGTCTTGAGCTTGCGTTGGTTTTCCTCGAAGAGGAGAGGGTGATGCAGCAGAGTAGCGTAAGTATTTCCCTCAGTTTTTCAGAACCAAGGTATCAATCCAGTAGGAGGCTCCTCAAAAGTCCCACGCACCTACACAAACAAACTGAGAACTCGCAACGAACGCAATAAAGGGGTTGTCAATCCCTTCACGGCCACTTGCAAAAGTGAGATCTAATAAAGATAGTATGATAAGATAAATATATTTTTGGTATTTTATAATATAGATGCAAAAAGTAAAGATGCAAATAAAAGTAGATTGGAAGCAAATATGATAAGAGATAGACCCGGGGGCCATAGGTTTCACTAGTGGCTTCTCTCAAGATAGCATAAGTATTACGGTGGGTGAAAAAATTACCGTCGAGCAATTGATAGAAAAGGGCATAGTTATTAGATTATCTAGGCATGATCATGTATATAGGCATCACGTCCGTAACAAGTAGACCGACTCCTGCCTGCATCTACTACTATTACTCCACACATCGGCCGACTCCTGCCTGCATCTAGAGTATTAAGTTCATAAGAACAGAGTAACGCATTAAGCAAGATGACATGATGTAGATGGATAAACTCAAGCAATAAAATATAAACCCCATCTTGTTATCCTCGATGGCAACAATACAATACGTGCCTTGTAACCCTTTCTGTCACTGGGTAAGGACACTGCAAGATGGAACCCAAAGCTAAGCACTTCTCCCATGGCAAGAAAGATCAATCTAGTAGGCCAAACCAAACTGATAATTCGAAGAGACTTGCAAAGATAACTCAATCATACATAAAAGAATTTAGATAAGATTCAAATATTATTCATAGATAAACTTGATCATAAACCCACAATTCATCGGATCTCGACAAACACACCGCAAAAAGAGTTTACATCGAATAGATCTCCACAAGAGAGGGGGAGAACATTGTATTGAGATCCAAAAAGAGAGAAGAAGCCATCTAGCTAATAACTATGGACACGTAGGTCTGTGGTAAACTACTCAGAACTCATCAGAGGGGCAAGGATGTTGATGTAGAAGCCCTCCGTGGTCGATTCCCTCTCCGGTAGAGTGCCGGTGAAGGCTCCAAGATGAGATCTCGCGGATACAGAAGGTTACGGTGGTGGCAATTGTGTTTCATCCTGCTCCTGGATGTTTTTGGGGTATGTAGGTATATATAGGAGGAAGAAGTACGTCAGTGGATGCCCGAGGGGCCCACAAGACATGGGGGCGCACCCTATAGGGGGGGGGCGAGCCCTCCTATCTCGTGGGAGCCTCGGCAGCTTCTTGACTTGTACTCCAAGTCCTCTGGATCACGTTCGTTCCAAAAATCACGCTCCCGAAGGTTTCATTCCATTTGGACTCCGTTTGATATTCCTTTTCTTCGAAATACTGAACTAGGCAAAAAAAACAACAATATGGGCTGGGACTCCGGTTAGTAGATTAGTCCCATAAATGATATAAATGTGTAAAATAAAGCCCATAAACATCCAAAAGGGGTAATATAATAGCATGGAACAATCAAAAATTATAGATACGTTGGAGACATATAACGGCCTCCAAGACACCAACACCGGCGCCCACGGCGCGCTCTTCTCAGGTTGTGCGTGACGAGCGGCGCCGCTCTACTGGTGACCCTGGGCTCCGTCCTGGGAAGAGTCCCATGCGCCCTTCACATGATGAGGAAGGCCAGCATGCACGCCGAGGTGCTGACGGAGGTGGTGAACGGCTGCGGGGCCGTGACGCGGCTCCTTCTAACGCGGTTAGAAGTTGAGGCGCATCGCGGTCCACACAACTTTCGCCACCACCCACGCCAGCAAAAGCCCTAGCACGCGCGCAACTGCTTGTCGATTTTCCTCCCGCCGCAAAGAAGCTCGACGAATGGAGGGCCACCGTCCAGAGCCTCGTCGACATCGCCAACAACGACAAGTTGCGGCCGGCGGGACCCATAGGCCGTCGCTCCGTCGGGCCACCACATGCCAGCGGAGGCTGGGTCGGGGGCGATGCGGCCACGGTGCACTCCCCTCCTCCATCCCGACCACTGCGAGTGTCGTTCCGTCGCGACGACGCTCGTGATGATATCCCCATAGCGTCGTCCGACCCGCGAACCCACCGCGACCAACGCCAGGTTCTTCGGGAGTGAGTTCATGAAGATGCTCAAACTACCATCGAGCGCCGGTGCGACATGCGCCACCAGTCGGACAGGCGGGCGGGGCCCACTATGGACCACCCAGCACCGGGAGGCTACGGTGGCCTACCCTACGAGGTAGGTTGTCTGGCCTTCATCCATGAGCTGCGGCAGTTCCAGTGGCCCTCCCACCGCATGTTCAAACGATGTTGGCAAAAAGTACAACGGGAAGACTCACCCGTCGGAGTTCCTCAGCATCTACACCATCGTCATGCAAGCTGCTGGGGCCCGCGACGACAAGGTGCTTGCTAATTACTTTCCGTTGGCACTTAAGCCCAATGTTATGTCATGGTTGATGCACTTGTCGGTAGACTCTATTTCTTCTTGGGCGGATCTGTGTCATGAGTTTGTTGGTGCCTTTACCGGAGGCCACCAAGCTCATGGCCAGGCAAGTGATCTGCATATCATCCCTTAGAAGGAAGGAGAAAATTTGCGCAAGTACATCCAAAGGTTCAGCCGAGTGCAGGACAACATCCCCGACATTCATCCTGCCGCTGTGAGTAGTGCATTCCATCAGAATGTGCGCAATCATAATATGCATGAGGAGCTGGCAATGAACAAGCTCAGGGATGTGGACGAACTTTATGTTTTGTCCGATCGATGCGCTCGCGTTGAAGAGGGAAGGAAGTACCCCGACGAAGACGCCGGCGCAGAAACCGACTCCTCGGATGATACCGCCGCCCCAGCAAAGAAGGGCCGGCACCGTAACAGGAAGCACAGTGGCAAGACCATGCTTGCCGTCGAGGGATCCGACGACACCGGCGCCACCATGAAGCCCAAGGCAAGTGACCCCGCCAAGGAGGTTGCCGGGTGTGCCACTCGCCGGGCCTTGGCGGCTGCCGGCAGGCCAGGAGGCTCCGACAAGCATTATTGCAAGATCTACTGCACCAAAGGCCACGATCTCCAGAACTACCGGCAAGTAGAGCTGCTCGCTGAGAAGCAGAAAGCCGAGTATGAGCGGCAGGACAAAGAGAAGGGTCAAGAGGGTGCCGAAGGATCCGGAAGAAGCGTGGCGGCCAAGGAGGCCGCCACGGCAAAGATAATCAGCAAGAGAGGCCCGCTCGGGGCCGCGACAAGAAGCAGGAAGAAGATGATCATGACGAGGGCGATGAGTCCAGCGACCACGAGTTCCAGAAAGCCACAGAAGCCATGTGCATCGACGGTGGTGCCTCGCTGCATACATCCCACCACCAGCTCAAGCAGTGGGCGTGTGAGATCACAGCGGTGGAGCCATCAGTCGATGCATGGAAGCCGCTGAGGTGGTCCAGCATGCCTATCATCTTTGACACCGAGCACCACCCTGACCGCACTATCGCGGTCGGGTGCTTGCCGTTGTTGGTATCACCAAGAATCCGCAACCTCAAGGTGATGAAGATGCTGGTTGACGGCGGGGCCGGTCTGAACTTGATCTCGCCCATTGTGATCAAGAGGCTGCATATCCCTGATGGAGACCTCGAGGAGACGAGCACGTTCCAAGGGGTCAACCCGGGGAGAAGCCACCCGAAGGGAAGGGTCACGCTGCCTGTGACGTTCGGAGGCGAGCTAAACCACAGAACAGAGAGGATTGTCTTTGATGTGTCCGAGATCCCCTTTCCCTACAACGGGATCCTCGGCCGCCCGGCGCTAGCCAAATTCATGGCAGATTCACATTACGCCTATAACATGTTGAAGATGCCCGGGCCGATGAACATCATCACTGTCCCCTCCGACAAGAAAGATGCGTTGATTTGCGCCGACCAACTCTACTAGGAAGCAGTTGCAGCAGCTGCCACGAAGGCACCTGCTCCTGCCGACGGAGCCCCGGGAGGGAAGAAGACCGACGAGACCCCTCGCACCTACTCCGGCAAGCGCACCTCTTCCGGGTGTTGCGCTCCCATTGAGGAAGTGCCAGAGAGCTCCGTCGGTAAGAGCAAGAAGTCCAGAGCTGCACCACCAGAGACCAAGAAGGTGCCTGTCAAGGAGGACGGCGCGGGGGAGCTTTCACCATAAGCTCCACCCTCGACAGCAAATAGGAAAGCGAGCTCGTCACTTTCCTGCGGGCAAATGTTGATGTGTTTGCATGGCAAGCTTCCGACATCCCCGACGTTCCCACGGAAGTGATTGAGCACCATCTTGCTCTCTGTCCTCGTGCGTGGCCCGTCAAGCAGAAGGTCAGGAAGCAAGCTCTAGAGAGGTAGGAGTTCATCACAGAGGAGATCAGAAAAGTAGAGGCGGCAGGCTTGGTAAGAGGATTACTCCATCCGACGTGGTTGGCCAATCCGGTAGTGGTGCGCAAGGCAAATGGGAAGTGGAGACTGTGTATTGATTACACGGACATTAATAAGGCTTGTCCAAAGGATCCCTTCCCGTTACCACGCATTGACCAGATTGTTCACTCCACGGCTGGGTGTGACCTGTTATCATTCCTCTACGCCTACTCGGGATACCACTAGATCTTCATGACAAAAGAGGACGAGGAGAAGACATCATTCATCACCCCATGTGGTACATATTGCTTTCTACGAATGCCTTTCGGGTTGAAGAGTGCTGGATCAACCTTCGCAAGAGCGGTCCAAATTGGTTTTGAGCCCCAGCTACATAGAAATATGGAAGCTTATATGGATGACATAGTGGTCAAAACCAAGGACAAAGCAACACTCATGCAAGATCTGGAGGAAACATTTGCAAACCTGTGCAAGATCAACCTCAAATTGAACCCTGAGAAGTGTGTCTTCAGCGTCCCGTCTGGCAAGCTTCTCGGGTTCTTTGTGTCCCAGCGCGGGATTGAAGCAAACCCGGATAAGATCAAGGCCATTGAGCAAATTGAGTCACCCAAACGGATCAAGGACGTGCGTCGGCTCACTGGCTGCGTTCCCGCCATGAGCAGATTCATTTCCAAGTCCGCGGAGCATGCCCTTCCTTTCTTCAAGATCTTGAAGAGAGCAGGGCCGGTGGAGTGGCCCCAGAGGCCGAGGCAGCGCTGCAAGATTTGAAGAAATACCTCTCCTCTACCCCATTGCTGGTTGCTCCCGAACCACAAGAACCATTGTTGCTTTATCTAGCGGCAACAAATCAGGTGGTTAGGGCCGCACTAGTGGCGCAGAGAGAGGTCGACAAGAAGGCAGCTGCAGCGGCAGAGCCAACGGATGGCAAGCCGGAACCCTCTCCGGCAAGGCTCGATCCCGGCAAGACTGAGTCCCTGGCAGAGGCTGACACCAGTGTGACAGGGCCCACGCGACCGGGTGAAGAGGCGTAGAAGAAGAAAATGGTACATCACCCAGTTTACTTCATCAGCTCCCTCTTGCAGGGGGCTAGGTCGAGGTACTCAGGTGTGCAAAAGCTGCTCTTCGGCCTCCTTATGGCTTCGAGGAAGCTATGCCATTACTTCCAAGCGCACGAGATCATGGTGGTCACCCACCTCCCATTGCAATGGATACTGCACAACCCAGATGCAACGGGGATGATCATGGAATGGGCCCTGCAGCTGTCGATTTGAAGTTCGAAAGTACCTTGACGATTCAGAGCAGAGTCTTGGCGGAGTTTGTTGCGGAATGGACCTCGACACCCGACGAACAGGTGTAGGAGACCACTCTCCCCGGCAAGGAAACAAGCCACAATTGGGTCATGTACTTTTACGGTGCCTTCTCCCTGCAAGGCGCCAGTGGTGGTGTGCTGCTTGTCGCACCCACCGGAGAGCACCTCAAGTATGTCATCCAGATGCATTTCCCCCGGGAGATGTCAACCAACAACACCACCGAGTATGAGGGTTTGCTTGCCCGTCTCAGGATCGCGGCAGACCTCAGAGTTAAAAAGCTCATCGTCAGGGGCGAGTCACACCTTGTCGTCAGGCAGATCAACAAAGATTATCAAAGCCCGTTGATGGAAGCTCACGTAGATGAGGTGAGGAAACTGGAGGAGCGCTTTGACGGTATACAAGTGGAGCATGTCCCTCGGACGGAGAACGACATCGCCGACTACCTGTCAAAGCATGCTGCCCTCAAGCTACCTATGGAACCAGGTACTTTTGTGCTTCAGTTAAACTCAACCATCTGTTGAGCCGTCAACCGGGCAGAGCAAAAGGAGGAAGCTAGGCCCCGACAAGTACTTCCCCACCAAGCTCCCCGGAGCCGCCGGCAAAGATGTTGTCGTGGATGCCGATCTTGCCACAGGGCAACCGACTCTGGTAGGACCTCAGGTCATGGTCGTAGAGACGGCCGCTCCCATGGCAGAAAAGATGCCTTTGGACCTTGCCATCGAGCCACAGTCTCCAGCATGGGCACAACACACCGTCTGTTTCCTCCAAAAAGGAGAGCTTCCTGAGGAGCAGGAAGAGGCAAAAAGAGTAGCCCGCCGGTTTGCTCTGTACCAATTCGTTAATAATGTATTGTACAAAAAAAGACCGAATGGGGTGAAATTAAAGTGTGTCTCCTGGGAGGAAGGACTAAAGCTTTTGGCGGAGATACATGGAGGCATATGTGGCTCCCACATAGGGTCAAGGGCCCTTGCCGGCAAGGCTTCCCGGCAAGGCTTCTTCTGGCCCACTGCCCTCCAAGATGCGATGACACTAGTAACCAAGTGTGAAGCGTGCCAGTTCCATTCAAAGAAGCTTCATCAACCAGCTCAAGCCCTTCAAACTATCCCTCTCTCCTGGCCCTTGTCGGTCTGGGGGCTCGACATATTGGGCCCCTTCCCCCGTGCTGTCGGGGGCTTTGAGTACTTGTACGTTGCAATCGACAAGTTCACAAAGTGGCCAGAGGTGGAAGCATTGAGGAAGGTGACAGGGCAGTCAGCCATCAAGTTCTTCAAGGGACTAGTGTGTTGTTTTGGGGTGCCCAACAGGATCATCACCGACAACGGCACACAGTTCACAAGCCATGCCTTCATGCAATACATTGAGGATCTCGGCAGCATGGTCTGTTTTGCTTCCGTGGAACATCCATGGAGCAACAGCCAAGCGGAGAGAGCAAATGCTGAAGTTCTGTGAGGCTTAAGAACAATGACTTTTGACAGGCTGCGCACGAGTGGAAGGCGCTGTATTGATGAGTTGCCGGTGGTTCTTTGTGCGATCAGAACGATGCCAAATCGAGCCACCAGCCAGACACCCTTTGCCTTGGTTTACGGGGCAGAAGTAGTTCTCCCCACAGAACTCATATACGGGTCACCTCGAGTGCTCGCTTATGATGAGCTTGAGCAAGAGTGATTGCTGCAAGATGACACAATGCTCCTTGAGGAAGATCGTCTCTAGGCGGCTGTGAGAGCAGCATGCTACCAGCAAGCCTTGCGCTGCTACCATAGCCGCAAAGTTCATGCCCGGAGCCTTGAGGAAGGCGGCCTTGTTCTTCGGCACGTTCAGTCGGCCAAGAATTCCAACAAGTTGATGCCAAAGTGGGAAGGCCCTTATCGGGTAACACGAGTCACCAGGCCCGGCGCAGTCTGGCTGAAGACCGAAGATGTCGTTCCAGTGAGCAACTCCTGGAACATCGAGCATCTCCGCAAGTTTTACTTATAAGGCGCGGCTGCCGGGCCTCCCAGCAAGCCACCCTTCTGTACAAGCCTTGCCGGCAAGGCATGTAACCCTTTGTACAAAGCCAGGCGCAGACCCTGAGCATATATAAGTGAAGTGCTGGCGCCCTAAGTTATAGCATGCATGCTAGGTTGAGTCTCTTCCTTGGTTAGGGTTGATAGTGCTTAGCGGAGGCTAACCCCTAGCTTAGAGGTCGAGTGCACGTCTCTCTGTTCTTCTCTATCTTCTTTGGTTCGCATGGAATATAAGTATTCTTGCCGAGCTATTTTGAGAGAAGGGGGACGGACCGGCGCCCGGGCCTCGGCAAGCCAAAGTTGCCGGGGGCTGCAAGGACAAGGATCCATCTGCGGCAAGCCAAGGTTGCCGGGGGCTGCAGATCCAGATAAGTTCTCTATCCTCCATCATGCATTTCGTTACGGACTGGGTATATGAAACCTCGTTTTATTTCTAGGCTACCGTGCTCCCCTTTTTCCGAACCCGAGGATTATCTCCTGGGGCCGAATTCGGTTGTAGTCGTGGCAGCAAGAAAATGAAACAAGGAGCCTAAGCCCGCCTCATCCCTGCCTCCGCCGAGGGCGTGAGAAAGGTCGAGCAAAGTGGGGGACGGCAAGGCCTATTGCCGGGTGAAAAACGTTTGTCTTAAAAAATAACAAGGATTCACTCCTTGTCGTGGGTTCCACCCGCGAATGAAAAACCCGGCAAACATCCCTTTTTCATTAAAAAACATCCCGTACAGGTACAGTTCATACGAAATGAAAAACATGAGCAAGGGGATTACAAGCTCTAAAGTTAACAAAGGCCCGAAGGCTTACAAGACTGAAAAGAGGTAAGATGCCCGTAATCCTTTTCTTGTCTCTCTCCTCAAGAAATGGAACAAGAAAGAAGAAGGGCAAAAGGGGCGCCTAGGCAAGCTACGAGTGGCAGAAGACACCAAGAGAACATGCCGGTGGTCGCCTAAGAGAGGGTCGGCGGTGGGGGCACCGGGGAAAGAGATGGATGATGAGGCAGCGGTCCGTTAATGAACGTGTCGGTGCCTGCGTACTCCGACTTGACGGCCCGCCACACGCCTTCTTCACCTTCCCGGGCTTCCCTATGCCAGCCACCCAAGGAGGCGGCCCCGAGAAGTCCAGGGAGCTGGCCCCTCCCCTGACGGGTCCCGCCGGAGGAACGCCCAGGTGCAGATGATGCTGCTGGGGCATCCGCCCAGGCACGGGGTGTCCGACGCCTAGTCGGACTCGTCCCCGTCATCTGCCCCGCTGTACTCCTCGTCACTCCCGCTCGAGGAAGTGTTCCCGTTGTTGGAGGAGCTCTCCACGCAGCATTTCAGGCGAGTTCCAAGATCTCCAAAGACCTTGACAGAGAGCAGGCCGTTCTCCATTAATTCGAAGAAGAGAACGAGCCCCACCGTCAAGTTGTGGACGAGGGCGGAGGTCTTCCAACCTCGGCGGAGATACATGACGTGAGGGGCGGGGAACTCGACGTTGGTCCATGTGCCGCTGTTCCTGCAACCCCTCATATGCAGACGCAACGCCTGTGGCCGATCCAGCTCCATCTCCTGTGCAAATGGAGTCAGGAGGCGAAGACGACGAGGTTGAGGAGGCGAGGCCGATCTTCCGCCCCGTCCTCCTCTCCCTCGAGCACCACGATGGCCTCGACCTCGCCCCCTCCCCCTCCCTCTCGCGGTCGGCTCCGCCACTACGATATCTTGGGGAGGGGCGATGCATTGTCGAGCCGAGACCCTCACCGCCACCGATGTAGCGTCGCCACGCCCCCTCACCATGGCAGAAGAAAGAAGGAAGCGGGAATGGGGAGAGGAAGATGGCGAAGGAATGGGAGGCATCATTCCTCCCGCTCCCCTCTTTACAAAGGGGCGGGGGTCAAGGCTCGGCCACCCCCTCTCGGCCAATCCGGCCCATTCAAGTGACAGCAAGCGGGGCCGTCGACCGCCCTCCCCGCTCCATTGAAGGGGTATGGGAACCGACCCACGCACGCGCACGAATTCCCACATCCCATGCGCCTGTCATTCGCTCTGCATCGTGCATGCAGCGAACGTGGTGCAAGGGATAGGCGCAGTGGGACATGTGGAGAGACGGTTCCCAAGTGAGGGCAGTAAATGAGCAGCGGCCCTGTGGTCTCGAAGAGACACGCAAGCCGCCTCTTTACTGTCCACCACAGGATGACGCCAGCATGCTTCCGTCACGCACGCCCGCACAACTCCCACATCGTGCGTTCAACGCTGGTCGTGGGGAAGCGCCGCACACGGAGCAGTTACCATGAAAGAATCTGCCCCGACTGCCCACGCACCATTATGGGCCGGGCCCAACAACGTGTCACGCCTATGTATGGCCCAGGCCCAGGGGCTCCTATCGGTGTACAAAAGTAGGGGTTCTCCTTTTGACCCCTTTACTTGTGCACGGACAGCCAGAGCCACGCGCCGCGGCCACACATTGTAGGGCAAAGGAGGGAAGCCGGAGAGGAGCTGAAGGCTCAAGATGAACAAGGCGACATCAAGGGCCAAGGCCACAAAGTGCAGATGGGCGAAGCAGGTTTCACCAGCAAGGCCCTTGCCGGGGGCAGCCTACGCAGCCCCGGCAAACCCCTTGCCAGGGGGCCCGCACACATCAGCGGAGCAGGCCAACCTCGAGCCATGGTCCCCAATGCAACAACCACGTTGGACCAGGGTTCAGGAGGCACCTCCGTGGTGGCATGCAGATCTTTGTGAAGACATAGAATGCTCAAGATGAGATGAGGATTGGAAGGCAACACTCCCTGCCAAAATCCTTACCAAAGGAATCCACAAGACCCCCGGCAAGGCCCTTGCCGGGGATGCCAGCGCGCCATGGCAAGACCCTTGCCAGGCCACCCGACAAGACCCTTGCCAGAGGCGACGGCAGGGCCACTGTCAGGCCCGCACCAACCAACTCCCGGACGCCGTTCGCATGGAGCTGCCAGCCCAACCAGCTGGGCAGGCACCTGCGTGGCAACATGCAGCTTCCAGGCCAGCTCAACACGCACCTGCATGGCGGCATGCAGAACTTCGTGGAGGCTCCACCACCGCGCCACCTCAGCTGCTTGCCTGCCTACATGGCACCGCATGCATCGCTGCCCAGGGCGCGTGTCAAAGCGAGGAGGAGCGGCAATGGACGGGACGTGCCTCGCTCCCGTCCCCGATAAAGTGAGGGACACCTAAGCCATGCGTTAAATGCATCTTGTCTTGTAATACGGGCGATAAGCTCGCAACACTTTAGGCCTTTCCACCTCCTGTGTGCCACTATGGCAGCCCCTTTCACCTATAAAAGGAGGCCCATGGCATACAAAAAAGGATTCGGCTCTTTCGAACCACGCAGCACCCGTAGCTAATTCGAGAGCTCAAGAACACTCAATACACCCACCAAGCAGGACTAGGGTTTTACGCATCCGCACAGCCCGAACCTGGGTAAACGATCCCCGTGTCAACTACTAATCCTGCTCTTCTCACAACCCCGTGCCCCGCAACCGTAGTAGGGATTCTTGTGATCCCATAGGTGTCGTTTCCCACCGACAGTATCTATGATAGTATTGCTTGGCATCTTCAAATGAACTAAATCTCTGTCCAACATAAGGTGGTTGAGGTGGCATGATTTCTGATTGTCCATCTTCTTCTTGCCCTTGTGTTTCATCATTCACTTCAGTATTGGCGGCTCTTTCATCTGTTTGAATATTTCTTGTGCCGGTGCGCACAGGCGTGCTTGTCGTCATTGCTGCAACGATTGCTAGTTCTGACACTGATTCTGCATTTTTTGTGGTAGTATCGGTGACCGGATCGTGGAAAGCCCTGTCGGATGTTGGGTTCCGACAGAGAATCTAAGCTAAACGATGAACAACACGAGAAGATCTTTCCCCTACCAATCCACGTCCAATCGCCTCGCGAGAATCTAAGCTAAACGATGAACAACACGAGAGACACAAGATTTATACTGGTTCGGGCCACCGTTGTGGTGTAGTACCCTACTCCAATGTGTGGTGTGGTGGATTGCCTCAGGGGCTGATGATGAATAGTACAAGGGGAAGAACAGCCTCGTTAGAGGTGTTCTTAGGCTGGCACAATGAACTACTTAGGAGAGTTCGATCGCCTCTCAATATGATGGGGACTCTCTGATATGTCTAGATGCCTTCTACTGTGGTGGCTAGCTCTATATATAGAGGCCCTGGTCCTCTTCAAAAATATTGAGCGGGAAGGGCACCAACAACGGCCATTTTGAAAGGGGAACATCTAGTACAAGTTATAATGACTAAAGTAGGTCTTCGGCTGCCAAAGGCATTGGCGATGATGCTGCCTTCGGCTCTACGGTGACCTCCATCCTGCCACTCTGCTGGTCTTGGTCTTGTTGCACCGAAATGGTAACCTTTGCTTGATGCCTCGGTACTCCATGCCTGTGCTTGCCCCCTTTGCACCAAAGAGGAAACAATGACACTGCGCAGGAGACGCCCGCCTGGCGCCCGCCTAGTCTTGATCGTCATGGCTTGCATCACGAGCACCTCACGAGGTACCCTTGCCTTGATCTCCGCCTCCTCGCAAGCCTGCCTGGCAAGGCCGCTCCTGAGGAAGCCTTGCATTGTCCGCCCCGTGAGGCTGGCCCCTCGCGAGGGTCTTGAGTTTGCGTTAATGAAGATGGGCCGCACTAGGCCACCACTTGAGCCACGCCGCAGGCCGTAGGCAGGCAAGTCTGGGGACCCCCGTTCCTAGAACGCCGATAGTAGCCCCCGGGCCCAAGGCGCGCTCCGACTTGGCTTAGCAGAGAAGCGAATGGGAAAGTGTGGAGTGCCGCGGGCCCCAACAGCCTGTGGCCTTGGGCGCCGCGTGGCGGTTGATTGGACGTGGGCGTCTCCGCTTCCCCACGCTGCCACGACAACTGCCCGACTTCACAAGTCCCTGCTTGCAAAAATGAGTCATGATTACCTGCGATCGTGGAGGCCGTTGGTTGGCCTCCTCTGGACTATAAGTATGGATGGGCGAGAGACCCCGCAGTCCATCACTTCTTGCTTCAGTCCTTCTTTCTCGCCCCTCCTCCACCTTCACGCCAATGGCACCGATCCGCCGGTTCTCAGCGGAAGAGAACGGGAAGGCCCCCCGAGAGGGTCCCGACCCACTCCCGCCGAAGAAGCGGTCGATCCCCGGCTGCCACGACGAGGTCGCGCGGCAGGAGACGTCGAGGCCTTGGTACGAGCGGCCACCACCTGGGTTTCCGCTACCCTTGTACGCCCGGGCTGAGGGCCCTAGAGAAGGAGATGCCGAGTGGAACCGCCCGCGCCGCCGGCGACGCCGACGAATCACGGCAGTGCGCGTCGTTGCCCCTGGAGTCCATGCCGAGGGCTCTTCTCGCGAGCTTGTGCTTCACGCCGCCATGCCTCCAAGCTCTTGAATTGGCCTTCCTCCCTCTTTTGCCTTCGAGATGCAGCCGAGGGGGCCTCTTGAGCTTTGGCTGCAGCATGTTGACTGCAGGACCCCTGCGACCGGAGCGGATGTTGAGGTTGTTGCTCCGGGCAAGGTCTACATGACCCGGGGCTAGGGCGGATCGCCCGGGTCTTCCGAACAGGAGGTGCCCTCGTGATTCATTTCGAATACGATGGAGCCTCCTTGATGTTCTTCAAGGTCTTCGATGCGGAAGGACGACGACTGGAATGCTGCCCCAGGGAAGGCGTTCGGGGCATCGAAGTGGCAAGGGCTAGGCCTCCCAACCACTTCCCCAGCAGCTCCTCTGGTAGCACCGAAGAAGCCGGAGGGTCCAGCGACTCTCCCGAGCTTCTCGTGACTCTGTAGACGAGCGACGACATCTACAAGCCCCCGAGCTCGCGTCGCGCTCGGAGCGGAGCAGCTGCATCAGGCCGCTCGCGTGGCTGATCTGGATGGGGTTGGTGCCGGCGCTTGGTGGCCCACTGTTGATGATGGCGTCGACCATGGAGGCATGCGTAGTCAGCATCCCTTAGGATTAGCACCTTTTGTTCCCTGCGAGGAATCAAGGAAACACCTCGTGGAGGTATGTAAAGCGTCTGCTATGTATTTTATGGATATCATCCTTACTACGGAGTGGTGTGAGATGCTTCTCCTTTCTCGGCTCGGCTCCCCCTTTCTATCCTCACGAGGGCTTGATGCTCTACGCTGACAGGTCCCGGTCCCCAGGCAGGCTTCTGTCGTCGCTGGTATGCCAGGTCACGATGCCGTGGTCAAGGCCAGGAGGTGAGCAGCCCGAGGTCCAGTAAGAGCTCCCGAGGCGCGATGCTCAGGAGGTCCCCTTTAGCGCTCAAGTAGCCTCTGCTGGGTGAGAAAGAAATGCAACATCGCCATGACAGAACCGCATTAGGCAAGGGTTTGGTGTCGTGTTGATTTAGCTTTTCCAGGAGCGTGACTTATCTCGGGGGCTTGGAGTCGTTCCTTGGCGAGGTGCTGGACCTGCGCGTAGGCAGCTGTGATGTCACTGGGTCAGGCCCTCGTGAGCTTCTCCCCTCTTCCCCGCACTTTACTTCATGATCTACATCCTCAAGTCCAGGCCCTCGAGCGAGATCAGCCGCCGCTGGTATGACAGGTCGTGATGCCGTGCGTCAAGGTCAGGGGTGAGGGTTGGAGAGCCTATAAGAGCTCCTTAGTCGCGATGCTCAGGCGCCCCCTTTTAATGTGCGAGTCGATCGCACGGGAGAGAGAGAGAGCTCACGACGCCCCCCACGTTATTCCTTAGGTGGACCCTGTAAACCAACGCGATGAAAACAAGGACTGCCATTACGATCACCAGCCAGCCATTGGTTGCTCCGAGGGGGTGATTGAGGCACTAAGGGCCTGGTGAGGTAGCGCCTTGCGGGGCTGCCGCGGCCAGAGCTCGACCACTCAGATTTGTCTACGTTGTAGGGACGGACCCGTGCACAAGCACCGTGCCAGAGCGAGCGGCTCCAAAGGTAGGTGTCAATCGAGCAGGCGATTATCACAGACAGGTTAAGCATGAAAAGGCAATCCAACTTAGATAGATGCAAGGAAAGGCACACGCCACTGGGTCAGGCCCGAGCGGCTTGGGGATGATGCAGCCCGAGGGGCGCCCCCAACATGGTAAGCTAAGGACATAAGCCAAACGGATACCTATCGCGGGGACAGACCGACGCAACCTGGGAATGATGCAGCACTGAGGGCACTCCCAGCTGAAATGAAACTCGAGAGATGTCACCTGATATCATTGCAGAGCGAGTGTTGGAGTAGCTGACGACACGTGGTGAAGAAGCCAATCCTCACGAGCCTTCGGAACTCTGAGCCTCGGGAGGCTCTGGAGGTCCGGGCGGCTCGGCAAGGTCCATCCCCATTTCCTCCAGGAACATGCGGTGCCTGGCCACCTGAGCCTCCAGAATGCTCCTCATAAAACGCCGGTGAGCAGCCGCCGTGTTCGGTAGGCCGAAAGGCATGTGAACGTAGCTGTAAGGTGGACCCTCGCAACACCCCATGCGTGAAGGCCAGAAGCGCTCCTGAGACGTGACTCGATTGTGCCCTAGGTAGACGATGCAGACGTGTAGCCCGCCATCCTTGCCTGGATGGGGAGCTACGCCGGGCAGGCGGCGGTTGCCGCGCATGGCTCTCAATTCCTGCAGCTCCCGAGTAACCTTGGTGATGAACTCCTGAGGGTTGGGCCCTCCTTGCCTTATGCCTTCCTGAGGGAAGCATGCCATGAAGCACGCCTCCAAGTGGTGCCCGGGCACCTCCCTCGTGATCTTGGCAAAGTCAGCAACCCTCCAGGAGAGAGCCCCCGAGCCTTGCCCGAGGAGAGCCTATGCGACGGAGGGCGGCACCCCTTGGATGGACGAAGATCCTGATGTGGTGCCACCGGAGGTGCCTGCCTGCTGAGGCCTTGAGCTGGATGATGTCTTCTTTTTCTTGGGAGCTGCTTCAGGGAGGTTTCCACTCTTGCTGTCTGGGTCCTCGATCGACGCGGCTTCGAAGGCGCGCTCAAGAGAGGACACCGCATCCTTCTCTTCACAGGGGACCATGATGACTCCGCCACTTCATGGCATCTTGAGGACGTTGTAGCCATGGTGAGTCACTGCCATGAACTTGGCCAGGGCTGGATATCCGAGGATGGCATTGTATGGTAGGCGAATGTGGGTGACATCGGAGTCAATGAGCTCGCTACAGTAGTTCTTGCGTTGTCCAAAGGTGATAGGGAGGCGGACCTGCCCTATCAGGACAGTGGAACTATTAGTGACTCCTGAGAAAGGCTTGGTCGGCTGAAGTTAATCGTATGGCACTTGGAAATTGTTGAACGTCTGGACGAATAGGACATTGAGCCCTACTCCACCGTTGATGAGGGTCCTGGTAACTTGCACATTGCTGATGACTGGGGAAGAGAGCATTGGGAGGACATTGGCTGTTGCCGCGCACTTGAGCTAATCTGCTAAGCTGAATGTGATGTCGCATGCAGACCACCTGAGAGGGCGCATGGCTTCGAGCTTGGGGAGGACTGCATTCACCTCGCAAGCAAACTGCTTGAAGATGCACTGAGAGGCTGGGGCCTGGGCACAGCCCCAGATGCAAGTGATAGCGCACGGCTCCTGGAAGCCCCCAGCCCCCTCGTCATGATGATGATCGTCATTCCTTCTTGGCGATGGTGGTAGAGGAGGAAGGCATGCGTTGCCTTGTGGGTGATCCTCACGAGGATGATCCCTCCAAGCCCTCTCGCAAGGCTGGTGCTGCCAGCGGTCCTCGCAAGGCCGGTCACGCCACCCTTGGCAAGGGCCACGGTCATCCCATCGTCCTCCACCTCTTCCTACGCCTCGGCCGTAGCCCCGATCATTGCGCTCGGGGCGTCGACCGACACGGCCTTCTCGCACGGCCCTGAGCCTTGGCATTCGTTGGTGTTGTGGGTGTGGAGATCGTGGTACACACAGTACCGGCTGCCCTTGGATGACTCTGGCTGGTCCCTGCCGCGCTTCATATCCGGCTCTGCTGCGACCACAGCCGCTCCTTTGCGCTTCACGTCCTTGGCTTTGGCTTTCTTCTCTTCTGGATCTCCAGCTGGGAGCTCGAGAAGGGAGAGATGTCCCTCCTCCGCCCTTGCGCACTTGGTCGCCAGGTTGAACAGCTCTAGAGACGTGCACAGATCTTCATGGATTGCCAGTTCCTCCTTCATCTTGACATCGCGGACGCCGTCAGAGAACGCCGAGATAATGGCCTCCTCGGTCACCTTGGGAATCTTGAGGCGAGCGCTGTTGAAACGCTGGAGGTACTTCTGCAAGGTCTCTCTGGGTTGCTGCTTGATGCGGCGCAGGTCACCCATGGCCGACGGACAGTCGCGAGTGCCCTGAAAGTTTGCGATGAAGCTGGTGCGCATCTCGTCCCAGGAGGAGATCGTGCCAGGAGGCAGGTTCAGGAGCCAGGTGCGGGCACCGTCCTTGAGCGCCATGGGAAACTAGTTCGCCATGACCTTTTCATCCCCATTGGCCGCTTCGATGCCCAGCTCGTAGTGCTGCAGGAACTCCGCGGGGTCGGCACTGCCGTCATAGCGAGGAGGCAGGTCAGGCTTGAACTTGCTCGGCCAGGCGACACTGCGTAGCTCGGTGGTGAAGGCGCGGCAGGCTGCGGTGGCTATCGGAGCTCTCTGCTGACATGGGGCTTGCTCTTGGGTATTCCCGCGCGCCGCTGCCTAGAGCAGCACCGGGTCTTGACGTGCTGGCATAGGGATGCGGTCATGGCGTGCCAGTGCAGGAAGCACGCGAGCACCTTCGTGGGGACGAGGGATTTCTTGGCAGCTCCTTTCTTGTTGCGCGGGTGCTGGACGCGGTGGATCTCGTCCAGGGGTCGCGCGCCTTGGAGCCAGGGTGCCTTCTTGGAGAGGAGGTGGCAGAGGCACCTCCTGGGCTGCATCATCCGCGTAGGACGGAGGGCGAGGCAGCGAGAGGGACGGCGCAGGGGAGCCCCTTGCGACGCTGACAAACTTGGTGATGCGAGCGAGACATTCCTCGTAGAGGTCGTCGACGGGGCGGTAGTGCAGGAGCTCATGCGCCAGGAGCAACGCGGCATGCGTGTCCATGGGAGCGTGACGTGCATGGGACGACGAACCATCTGGAGTCAGTGACGGGGTGGCGGTGCGGCCTTCCCGCTGCACCGAGGGATGCAGCGACGAGGCCTGCTTTTCGTTCCCCACCATTCTGCTGGCGGCGTTGGTGGCGAGCAACGGGGAACGACGGGGTCACCCACCAACAGGAGCTGTCTGGGCGACGCGGGTGGCGAGAGGAGCCTGACGCTCGGTGCGAGCCCGGCGAGCGTCAGCCATGGGCACGACGGATGATCGAACGCGGCACAGCGGAAGAAATATTCCGGCGCACCCCTACCTGGCGCGCCAACTGTCGGATGTTGGGTTCCGGCTGACCCTTAAGGTTCGAACTCTGGGGTGCGCATGAAGATCATTCCCCTACCAATCCACGTCCAATCGCCTTGCGTGAATCTAAGCTAAACGATGAACAACACGAGAGGCACAAGATTTATACTGGTTCAGGCCACCGTGTGGTGTAATACCTTACTCCAGTGTGTGGTGTGGTGGATTGCCTCAAGGGCTGATGATGAACAGTACAAGGTGAAGAACAGACCCGCGAGATGTGTTCTTGGGCTGGCGCTATGAACTCCTTGGGAGAGTTCGATCGCCTCTCGATCTGATGGGGACTCTCTGAGATGTCTAGAGGCCTTCTACTGTGGTGGCTAGCTCTATATATAGAGGCCCTGGTCCTCTTCCCAAATATTGAGTGGGAAGGGCGCCAACAATGGCCATTTTGAAAGGGGAACATCTAGCACAAGTTATCCTGACTAAAGTTTATCTTCGGTTGCCAAAGGCACTCGCGATGACGCTGCCTTGGGCTCCACGGTGACCTCCATCGTGCCGCTCTGCTCGTCCTGTTCTCATTGCACCGAAATGGTAACCTTTGCATGATGCCTCAGTACTCCACACCTGTGCTTGCCCCCTTTGCACCAAAGAGGAAACAAGGACACTGCGCAGGCCGGCGCCCGCCTGGCGCCCGCCTGGTCTCGATCGTCATGGCTTGCACATTAGCACCTCGCGAGGTACCCTTGCCTTGATCTCTCCGCCTCCTCGCGAGCCTGCCTGGCAAGGCCGCTCCTGAGGAAGCCTTGCGTTGTCCGCCCCGCGAGGCTTGGCCCCTCGCTAGGGTCTTGAGTTTGCGTTGGTGAAGATGGGATGCACTGGTCCACCACTTGAGCCACACCGCAGGCCGCAGGTAGGAAAGTCTGGGGACCCCCGTTCCCAGAACGCCGACTCGCCCCTTCCGTCTTCTCTGAGGTACCCGCAGTAGTTGTTCGTGCACCGCTGTTGATTGTAGTCAATGCTCCTGCATTTTTCTTAAAATTCAAGTACGTGTGTAAGCAGTATTGCTTGAATACAAACTTCATTGAAATGAAATATGGCAGCTGCATTTGATTGTTCATGGCAAGCGCAGCTTATTCTACAAGGAAATTTTCATAGGTGCCCAAGCACTGATGACGCGTTGGATTGAGGCATCTGCAAATGTTACTATTCCTAGTTTTGCACAGGTAGATAACAAGGTGTATAAGTTACATGTATAAAGTGTTGGAATGTGCAAACTTTGACATCATGGCAACTGAAATCCATATATTTTTGGCATGACATCATGCATATATGCAAGTCTTGAGCATCTGCATTTGGCCAGGTATGGAAACCGCAGTTGTCCAGCCATGGTAGCTACGGATGCCCTAACATGGCATGTGTAGGTGCCTAGTCAAATGCATGGCAGGTATGAGAACACAAGGCAAATGTAGATAATCACAAATGAAAAATTCACTCAGACAGTAATTGACAAATCCAGATGATCATAGATGACTAATGGACGTATTCACTTGGTGGAAACTGTAGTTGCCATGACTACCCATGACAAGTGCAGTTTCCCAATGCTTTTCACAAACCAAATGCATTTTTTGCTGGTTCACAAATTACCTTGATTTGAGACATGTGCTACTTGAAGTTTTGGTGTGCCACTTCAAGTTGTTGTGCTGTATTTGCATTACTGATGGCCTACAATTGTCCGGCTTGCCACAAGACTTGTGGTGGTGTGGCTGTACCATAAGAACCTGCGATCATGTCAACGCATATCATATGATGGGATGCCATATTTTTTCTTTTGTATGAAAACATGTTAAATCTCTTTTTTTTTCCTTCACGCATCATGTGGATGTTTAGTTTTGAAATCATGGCGAAACATAGTCCACCATGCAAGGCAACTATAGTCGACAAGCATCGACCAACTGCAGTTGGTCAGGCATGGCAACTATAGATGTTAAAACATGGCATATGAAGTTGAGCATTCATGGCAACCGCAGTTGTTCGGTCATGGCAACTGAAGTTGTTCGGTCATGGCAGCTGTAGTTGTCCCGTCATGGAAACCACAGTTAACAACTGTAGTTGGTCAGACATGGCAACTATAGTTGTTAAAACATGGCAACTATAGTTTTAAAACATGACATATGTAGTTATTCAGTCATGGCAACTCTAGTTGTTAAAACATGGCAACTATAGTTGTTAAAACATGGTGTATGTAGTTGAGCACTCATGGCAACTGCAGTTGTTTGGTCATGGCAATTGCGTGAAAATCACATATGGCAAATGGCAATCATACCTTTGATTTGGCACATGCAGTAGTCCATGGATGGCAAATACAGTTGACCAGGCATGGCAGGTGCACTTTTCATTATTTTTTTGTTTTTTTATCAGCTACAAACACCAATGTCATCTATTTTTCATTTTTGTCACACCACGTGAATGCCTAGTCTTTCTCTAGTTTCCTTTTTTAATAAATTGTTCGCAAGATCATTTTTCATACGTCTCACCTGTGCAAGATGTTGATGGCAGGTATTCGGTTGCCACCTATTGCCACGTGCTGCATGATGGTCCTGTGTTTTTCAAAATACTCGTAAGTCTGTCATCCTTGAATTTTTTTGCCACATCAACATGCTTGCATTACCTTGATTTTCCACATTTTAACTTGAAGTTGGTCTCTCGCATATCTATTACAGATAGCCCCCAGTGTTGCCACTTGCCATGTTATTCCTGCCTGTGTGGTTGTGTCATAAGAACCTATGAACAATGTCATTGTAGTACATAAGTAGAATGCCATTTACAAGTCCACAAACATGGCAATTGTCACTTTGTTTCATTACACATTGTACCTATGCCCGCGTACTACTCTAGTAGTGGCAGAAATGGTCCTGCCGAAATGAGTTGATTGTACCCTATTGCATCCCAAGGGGGCGCTTCTGGCTTGTCGGATTTTCGGTTCTGGCAAACCCTCAAGGTTCGAACTCTGGGGTGCACGCGGAGATCACACCTCCTACCTACCCACATCTCATCGCCTCGCAAGGATCTAAACTACACAAAGAACAACACAAGGGACACGAGATTTATACTGGTTTAGGCCACCATTATGGTGTAATACCCTATCCAGTTTGTGGTGTGGTGGATTGCCTCAGGGGGCCAATGATGAATAATACAAGGAAGAATAGCCTCGCGAGGGGCTGTTCTTGGTTGGTGCGATGAACTGCTTGGGTGAGTTCAGTCGCCTCTCTCTCTCTCTCTAGTCTACCCAAAATCTCCTCTCCCTCTACTCTGTGGTGGCTAGCTCTATTTATAGAGGGAGGCCCTGGGCCTCTTCCCAAATATTGAGCGGGAAGGGAGCCAACAATTGGCCATTTTGAAGGGGAACATCTAGTACACTTATCCTGACTAAAGTCGGTCCTTGCCTGCCAAAGACCCTGACGGTGACGCCGGCTTGGGCTCCACGATGACCTCCACCCCGCCGTCCTACTGGTCTTAGTCTTGTTGCGCCGAAATGGTTGCCTTTGCTTGATACTCCTGCCTGCGCTTGCCCCCTTTGCACCAAAGAGGAAACAAGGACTCTGCGCAGGCCGGCACCCGCCTGGCGCCCGCCTGGCCTCGGTCATCATGGCTTGCGTCATGGGCACCTTGTGAGGTACCCCGCCTTGATCTCTCTGCCTTCTCGCGAGCCAGCCTGACGAGGCTGTGCCTGAGGAAGCCTCCTGTCATCCGCCCCGCGAGGCTTGGCCCCTCACGAGGGTCTTGAGTATGTGTTGATGAAGATGGGCCGTACTAGGCCACTCCCTGAGCCACGCCGCAGGCCGCAGGCAGGCAAGTCTGGGTACCCCCATTTCGAGAACGCCGACAGTAGCCCTCGGGCCCAAGGCGCGCCTAGACTTGGCTTAGCAGAGAAGCGAAGGGGCAAGTGCGAAGCGCCGCGGGCCCCAATAGTCTGCAGTCTTGGGCGCCGCGTAGCGGTTGATTGGACGTGGGCGTCCTTGTTTCCCCACAGCTCCTTATTTTGCGCCCAGCTAGGCGGACCCACGGTTGCACAGAGTCATCCCTCTTCTCGCCGCTCGCGCGTCTCCTGCCCTTCCTCCTCTCGAGCTCCAGCCTCCGCTTCCAATCCAATCTCGAATCCTCCCCCTTCCTGTCGCCATGGCGCCGACGAAGAAGGGGAAAGGGTAGAAGCCTGTGCCCTCGCCCCGCTCGCCGCCGTCGACGGCTCCTGCCGTCGATCAGTCGATCATACTCAAACTGGAAGCCTTGGATAAGGTCACTTCCGCCCTTGCCACCATCTTCAACGAGTGTGGGAGGACGACGGTCTGGCCCGCGTCTCACTTTTCCATTGACAGAATAGTCACCGAGGTCCGGTACTTCGCCGACGCCCTGTGGGCGGGACTGGTTCCCCCCTTTTCTGATTTCTTCTACGTCGTACTTTCCCATTACCAGATCCACATGATGCATTTGGGTCTCGAATCCATTGCTCTTCTTGCCGTTTTTTGCTTTTGTTTGCGAGGCGATGG
Source organism: Triticum dicoccoides (assembly GCF_002162155.2). Classification (NCBI taxonomy): domain Eukaryota; kingdom Viridiplantae; phylum Streptophyta; class Magnoliopsida; order Poales; family Poaceae; genus Triticum; species Triticum dicoccoides. The sequence goes on along the minus strand of NC_041387.1, from coordinate 338,820,391 downwards.
TGGGCATTCCTCCTTTAGTTGCCTTGCTGTGCCACTTCTTCTCTTTGCGCCTCAGTGACCCCCACCCAATGTTCGGGGTGCGTGAGCTTCTTCGCCGTACCAGAAGTGGCAGCCTCGAGGATTGATTTCAGCCTTCCCCCGCCTATGACTGGGTTCCGAGAGCGGTGTCTGTACATGGATGTCGGAGTACCCAGCCACCTGCTCTCAGAGCCAACCTCGCCCGTTGTCCCAATTCAGGCTGGGGCCATGAGACGCTCATGAGTCCCCGGCTCGTCTTCGTCTGGCGTCGCTTCGAGAACTTGAGGGCGCTCGGCGTGACGACACCCAAAGTGGTGAAGGAGTTCCTCCAGAGACGCATTGCCCCTCTCGAGCATCACTCCCGCCGGATGTGGACCTTCGGGGGGCGTGAAGACCGCATGAGGCTCCAGAAGGAAGATCTGGCACCTGAAGTGCTGAGGAAGGTTCTCAAGATTCTGACTGGGGATCCTTCCCCCGGCAGCCTCCGGTAAGGGGGTGCTTTGTTGTACCTTTGCTCAGGCAGGGCTGATTTTGTGAAGCAGATGCAGCTTCGACGAATGGGGGTTGCGCCCAGCAGACCTCATGGGACCTCGTGAGAACCCAGTTGCGGTGGTCGCCCTCCCGATTGCCCGCGGCGGTCCTTCCTCGAGTGGTGGAGCTGGGAGGCAAGGGCCGCCAGAGGCTGAGGGGGCTGCCGGCGCTCCTGAGGTGGCAACTTCTGAGGCCTGCCCTGCGGCGGCCGAAGGGGTTGAGCCGTGGCCCGCGGTTCCTGTGGCAGAGGCTTCCGAGGCCCCGGCCATTCTCCGCGAGGCGGCGTCTGGCGGCGTGCCCCAAGGCAATGCCCCTGATGCCGGACACCTTGGCGCTTCTTCCTGGTCGCAGACTGACCCTTGCACCAAGCTCCTAGGCCGCTTCCGCGTGGACTTCGAGGCTCTCCGAAAGAGAAAGGAGGCCTTGGGTGATGATTACCCCTGCCGCCTATTGAAGCGCAGGAACTACTTCACCATTGATGAGTAAGTCTTCTCCTTAGTTAGTCCTTTACCTTCCCGTTGCTTTAGCTGACCATTGCCCTGTAGGGTCCATCCTGCCGAGTTTGCGGAGACGGCTGAGGATCCATCCCCCCAGGCCTCACCCTCTCCACCATCCCCAAATGCCCTGAGCTCGAGCACTGCCCTCATGGTGAGGCCGGTTGGAGAGGTGAGACATCCTGTGATGTATCCTAATTCTATGCACCTCGCGACCCTCCTTCGCGAGCCCTCCCGGGGCACAGCCAGCCTACCCTGGGCTCTTCGCTTGGTCGTGGACGGCGACTGGCTGAGGTCGGTCTTGCGTTCTTCCTTGGAGGACAAACCGGCTCTGGGCCAAGCTTCCGGCGGGGCGCGCTCGGCCATCGCGAGGGCGTCAGCCCCCAGCCCCTGCCAGAGGGGGAGTGCTCGTTCGTGGCCCTCCTTGCGCACCTGGGGCGGAGGACGACGCGGAAGATGTGCTCGAGCATACTCGGGAGCGCCGCGCCCTTCGCCAAGGGTTTCTCTAGAGGGCGGTTGACGCAGTGAGCCAGCTCGGTGTAGAGCTTGCTGGCGAGGACGCGCGCCTTGAGGCCGAGGGCCTACGCCTAGCTGAGGAGAGGCGCAAGCTAAAGGTGGCCATTGCCCTTGCACGCCACCAGCGTGACCTCGAGAATGAGAAGGCCGAGGTGTCGCTGGCGGCTTCTCGGGAGGCCTGCTCCCGGGCCGTCGAGGAGGCCCAGGAGGCTGACCAGCGGCGCAGGGCTGCAGAGGAGCGGGCGTGGGAGCTCCGGCCCTGGAGTAGCTCCCTAGAGCAGCTGGTGGAGTTGCGTGAGGTGGCCCTTGCATCGATGAAGGGGACGTCGGTCGACCGGGCGGAGCTCCAGAGACATGAGGAGGCACTGACGCTGGAGGCCACCGAGCGCACCCTAGACCTCGAGCGGTTGGAGACGAGGGAGCACCTGGTGGCGCAGGCAGAGGATGACGTTGCCGCGAGGGAAGCTCGAGCCTTAGAAGAGGTTGATCACCGGGTGGCGGCGGCCTGCTCGAACCTCGAGAGCGAGTACGAGGAGAGGCTGGAGTTTATCAGCGTCGAAGCAGAGGGCAGGACCGCCACCCTGAAGGCCAAGCTGGATGAAGTGACGCGGCGTGCGGACGCTACTGGGGCCGCCCTTGGCGCGGCACAGGTGGAGCTGGCTTCCTCCCGCGCCGAGTTGCTTCTTCTCCATCAAAGGGTGGACGCGGCTGAGGCCTTTGCGCGGTGGAGCAAGGACGAGATACGCCAGCGGTAGACCTTGGAGCACATGCATGGCCCTATGCTCCGCACGCTCCGGGAAAGAGCTAACACGGCCTTGGGCAACATCTGCGAGGTAGCCGTTGGGGAGCCTCATGTGGTTAACTATGCTGGTAACCTTCAGTTCTTCACTAATGTGGTGACGCAGGTGGAGACTCGGTCGGGCAGAGCCGACAGGTTGGTGGAGGAGAGGAGACGTGCCTTGCTTGGGCATGCTTTTTCTCACGTCTTCAGTCATCTCCAAAACATGGACCCCCATTTTGACTTTGATGCCGCCATCGCACCGGTACCCCTGGCAACCCGGGGCGATCTGGCGCATTGGGTGGAAGACAACACGGACGCCCTTGTTAGGGCCTTCGCCGCCGATGACGACGGTGTGGTCGTAGCTGCTGATGAGGGCGGCGTGGTGAATGGCCCAGGTGCAGATGACGGTGACGTAGAAGGCGACGGCGAGGCCAGCGATGCCAGTGACGACTCCGAAGGTGCCCCTGAGGATGCATTGGGGGATTTATCCGATTGACCGCGCGTTGTTCCTGCTTTTTACCCTGCGCAGAGAGAGTTCGGGCTTGGCCCTGAAGGTTGTAAGAGCATTTTGGGAGGGGGAGCCCCTCGTGTAAAAACTTGCAGTTGCGTATTTGTAGACATGATATCACCCGCATGCCTACGCCGAGCAGCTAGTCTTGTGATGAGTCGACTGGCTTGTTTACCTTCAACCCGCGTGGGCCCTGAGCGAGCTTGTGGGGGGCCCTGGTGTCCTGAGTGCCTCCTGAACGAGCCCATTGAACCTGTAATGAGAACCTCCTGAGAGGGCGTGGCGATGGCAATCCGGGTTGCGCGCATGCTGGGCCTGGCCCGACTCGCGAGGGGCTCACGAGGGGAGGCAGCTGACGCAAAGTGGTAACCAGAATGCGAGAGGTTGCTCGAACGAGACTAAACACCCCTTCCCCGAACACACGCAAGTATCAAGCTCAAATCCAACTTAAAAATACAAACAGGGGAAAAACGACAACCAATGGAAAGGCAAGAAAAAGCAGAAAGTCCGCGTCCGGCACCTAGTCTAGTCTTCGACGTCTTCTCACTAGCGTGGAGCTAAGTGCTGCCATTGGGCGTGGGCAGGAGCCCCCGAGGCCCAATGGCGGCTCTCCGGAGACTCCGGGGCGTGTACAGCCCCACTCATTATTACGTGAGAGTGTCATGGGGCGGTGAGCTTCACAGGCACTGGGCCTTCTTCACAGGTACCGGCCTTGCTTCATATCGCCAGACGAGGGCCTCGCCTTGCACCACACTCTATTGTCATTGACGACGGCCGGAGATCGAGGACGCCGCCGATGGAATAGAGCAGTCGCCAGCGGTTCCCCCGACGACCACGGGTCCTCTGCCGGGGGTAGGCCCTGAGGCACCTCCCTGGCAGAGGGCCTACCTCCTGAGGACACCTTGCTCCAAGCACCGCGTGGGCGAGGCTGGATCTCGACCCCTCTCCTGCAGCCCCCGGTGCCCTCCTCCTGAGGGGTAGGAAGCTGCTGGATTGGGGCAGCCATCCACCACGACGACCTGTACCTCCTGTGATCCATGGTTAGCGTATGCCTGTTCCTGAGGAATTAGCGGTACCCGATAGTCGCTGCCTCCAGCGCGGTCGACGAGGCCTTCCTTGGGCTCCTGAAAGAGCTCAGCTTCGGGTGTCTCTTCCCCCTAGCCTGGGCCGAGGAACGAGCCATGGTCTTCCTCCTGCGTGTGTCCTTGATCCACCATGTGGGGCACATACGCTTCCGGGGCCGCCGCCCCGAATGCCTCGCTATAGTGCCCCGTGTGCCATGCAGTCCTGCTCGAGGTGCCCACCTGGGAGTGGTAGCGTGGCGGCCCACCGGGACCGTGGGCTGTAGTGAATCCCCCTTTGCTGGTCGGAGGCAGAGGCGGCACTGTTGGTAGCCAGGCGCCGACGGCCAGGTTGGCGTTGGAGTGGCCCTAGAATCCGCTCGGAGCTGTGCGGGCGTGTGTGGGGCCTCCGTGCGGTCCGCCTTGGGCCTGAGGCGGTGGCTGGGCACAAAAGGGGTGAGCCCCCGAGCTGGCGGAGCCCAGGAGCTCTGCCACCCGCTCCAGTAGCACGTCGTTGCCGCCTTCTAGCAGCCTGCATTGTAGTAGCTCTCGGGCTACCGTGAGCGTGGCCCTTGAGTTTGCCTGCTCCCGCCGGGTGTACGACGCCGTGGACGCGGCGTGGCTTCAGGCCCTTGCTGCCGACCGCACCTGCCGCGGCGTGAGAACTGGCGCCGCCTGACCGCGTCGCCCGCGGCCCGCAGCACCCTACGAACCGCGGGCTGCCTGGGGCACGGGGTTGAGGTCGCCCTGGGCAAGCGGCTCTACGCGGGCGGGCCAGGCCGCCCAGGGATCGGGATTGCCCGTTGGGTCGCCGGACACGATGACGACGATGCAACCGTACGCGAGGCGGCGGGAGAAGGATTCCGGCGCACCCCTACCTGGCGCGCCAAATGTCGGACTTCGGGTTCCGGCAGACCCTCAAGGTTCAAACTCTGGTGTGCACGCGCAGATCACACCTCCTGCCTACCCACGTCTCATCGCCTCACAAGGATCTAAACTACACGAAGAACAACACAAGGGACACGAGATTTATACTGGTTCAGGCCACCATTGTGGTGTAATACCCAACTCCAGTTTGTGGTGTGGTGGATTGCTCAGGGGGCCAATGATGAATAATACAAGGAAGAACAGCCTCGCGAGGGGCTGTTCTTGGCTGGTGCGATGAACTTCTTGGGTGAGTTCAGTCGCCTCTCTCTCTCTCTAGTCGACCCAAAATCTCCTCTCCCTCTACTCTGTGGTGGCTAGCTCTATTTATAGAGGGAGGCCCTGGGCCTCTTCCAAAATATTGAGCGGGAAGGGCGCCAACAATTGGCCATTTTGAAGGGGAACATCTAGTACACTTATCCTGACTAAAGTCGGTCCTCGCCTGCCAATGACCCTGACAGTGACGCCGGCTTGGGCTCCACGATGACCTCCACCCTGCTGTCCTGCTGGTCTTGGTCTTGTTGCACCGAAATGTTTGCCTTTGCTTGATACTCCTGCCTGCGCTTGCCCCCTTTGCACCAAAGAGAAAACAAGGACTCTGCGCAGGCCGGCGCCCGCCTGGCGCCTTCCTGGACTCGGTCGTCATGGCTTGCATCATGGGCAACTCGTGAGGTACCCCGCCTTGATCTCTCCGCCTCCTCGTGAGCCAGCCTGACGAGGCTGTGCCCGAGGAAGCCTCCTGTCGTCGGCCCCGCGAGGCTTGGCCCCTCGCGAGGGTCTTGAGTATGTGTTGATGAAGATGGGTCATACTGGGCCACTCCCTGAGCCACGCCACAGGCAGGCAAGTCTGGGTACCCCCGTTCCTAGAACGCCGACATGGCTGTCAGGAAAACCAAGGATCAGCCCGTCTTCATGATTCATTTTTCTGCTTCTTCCACTCTTTTTCATGCATGAATGAGAACACATTATTATTCCAATTCCATTTAGTTGTTTCCACAAAAAAGGGAGCACAACAATCTTATCACATGACTGGCATAAACACCTATTACATCATGGCAAGTAGAAAACATCGTAGCCGTGCATCTCTGTTGAGAGTCATGCATATTCATTCTGTTTCTACAATCTGGATGGCAACTACCCTGTAGTTTTGGCGGCAACTAACTACATAACATGATGGAAACTACAAGCAAACTTAGGTGGCAACTATTTTCCTCCCTTCATATGTACCGGCCAAAATTCTCTGGTCTGCCCTGCTTCCCCACCGTTTTCAACATTTTCCCCATCGTTTTTTGTCTAACTCTTAGTGAATCCTTAACATACTTTCAAGGACATTCTGGTAGCAACCCCAACCTAAAAGCTTAGTTCAAACTTCTGATCGCCCATATTTATGAAAGATCAGATCTAGGATACAAGATGGAAACTTTGTGTATTTTGTAGGGTAGAGGAGAATGCACATGAACGGCCGGATTCATGTGATTTGTAGATCCATGTGGCACAAAGCTAGTATGTTTGTGGTCTTTTTTCCATGACCTTGTGGATCGAGTCACCATCTATGTGGGCAAGCTCGAAGTGAAATTATCGAGGGGAGGAGATAGGACAATGACTAGATGCAGGATATCTTCTCACCTTTTGTGTGACTTTTGTTTTCCGTCAAGTGGGGCGCTAGTGATATGATCTGGTTGCCATGGCAAGTAGAGAAGGAAGAGGATGGAGGTAGGGGAAGATTTGCCGATCCGGAGGTTGGAGATGACCAGCTGTGGCTACTCTAGCTCGGGGGCGTGGAGGGACGATGGCTGAGAGATGGATTTCGGTCGTCTGGGCCACGAGGTTGCTTGCCCGGACGTGTGGGCGATCGCGCCGGACAACGGCCGTGCGGGCTGTGACAGGGTGTGCTCGGACGTGCTCGTGTGGGCGGGCATGTGTCGATGGAACACGGGGCGTGCGGCAGATACCTCCTAGATGACACACGTGTGGTGGATATCAGCGTCCTTTTATTAGTTTTGTTACTTATGTTTTGGCAGATTCTTAATGCATTTTAAATGCTCATATCTCTTAAATGGTAACTCCAATTAAAACAAAATACATCTAAAATGCTAGAATTTTGTGCAGATTCATAATATCCAACTTCCATCCATGTTAAAAATGTTTAAAAATGTTGTTTGCATTAATTTGCATAAATTACATGTTAAAATGGTTTATTTCATAACTACATAACAATAGCTCCGAATTAAATGAACTTTATATGTAAATGGTCTAGAAAAATGAATATATTAACATGGTCCACTTTATTTTCCTTTTTAACAACAATAAAATTGTGTTTTAGGCCGAAAAGTACCAAATTGGGAATTTGCATATGGGGATTTTCCAGAATTGTTATTTGTTATTTCCGGCCTCTTTTAAATTGCCTAGATATGTAGTTTGATTATGCTTCACCTCTTTCCATGTTTAACAACATTTAAAATTGTTGAGTAGCATAAACGGGAGTGAATATAATATTGGATGTGGAGTTTCGTCAATATGCAACTCATTGCATATTGAGCTCCACTTAATTTTGTAGTATGTGATTGTCGCTTTGTCATGACATGCCTCATTAATCCGGACATGCATCATACTTGGTTTTGCATCACGTCATGATTATGCTATGTGTGTTTACCATGGTGTTTGCTTCTTTCTGTTTGTGCTTCTTCTCGATAGTTCCTGGTACCGTTGTAATTGTGATTCGACTATGTTTGATGCTCTATTTCATGGACTTGGTCTTCTTCGTAGCGGGATTTCAGGCAAGAGGACCATTACCTTGGATATCACTACTATCTTTGCTTGCTAGTTTTCTCGATGCTATCGCTATTTCGCGCTACCTACCACATGTTTTATCAGCCTCCCATATTGCCATGAAACAACCTCTAACCTTTTCACGCTGCCAGCAAACCGTTGTTTGGCTATGTTACTACTTTGCTCAGCCGCTCTTATAGCCTTGCTAGTTGCAGGTGCAGTTGCAAGTTGTTCCATGTTGGGACAGGGATATCATGGGATATCACAATATCTCTTATTTAACTATTCCATCTATATACTTGGTAAATGGTGGAAGGCTTGGCCTTTTTCTTGGCGTTTTGATCCCCTCTTGTCACCCTAGTTTTCTTCTTACAAGTGCTATGTTCCTTGATGAGCGCTCCTAACACATGTGGGGTATTATGGGGGACCTGATCATTCGCTTAGGTTTAACTCTTCCAGCAAGGCCCAACCTTGGCTTTACCATTTGCCTAATAACAACAAAATCTGCATAGGGAGTAATTAACCCAAGGATTCTTAATCAACAAACCCAGGGCAGTGCTCCTCATGAGTGTTGGCCCACCAACCTAGCAGTCGTGATGCCGCCTCGGGGAAACTCGAGGTCTTTTGGCCATCATCCACTATGCATAGACGGTTGTGTACTGAGAACAAGATATGCGCTGATCTTATCGGCGTGATGACACACTGGGTGGTCTTGCTGGTTTAGTTGTATCTTTGACAAGTGACTTGTCCACCGGGATTCCTTATCGTAAGCATTGTGTTATTCATGGTGTGAGGATGTTCCATCGGATGTGTGTGGTAATTTATAATGGAACATCCCTACAGGGTTAAATCTTATCGAAAGCCGTGCCCACGGTTATGTGGCGACATGAAAATTTATAATACTCGGGTGTAGAGAACTTAACACTAAACCCAATTAAAATACACCAACCGCGTGGATCATAGATTACTACAACAATAGGTGCGGGTACAAGTAAAGCAATGCTTTGACACGAGAGCGATGCATGTTTGCTTTTGGAGTTCTTCTTCTTCTTAACGGATCATAGGATGGGTTCCCGGCCAGGATTCTGGAATTAGCAGGGTGGATGTTGTTCTTATTTTTCGTTTGATTTCATATGTAGTCAGATCCTGCTCTCCTGTATGATGATTGCTATGTATTGGTGTATTCATGTATTATGTTGTAGCATGTGGCTAGTGTAAGCCTTTATCTAGTATTCTCATCTATTTAGTTTGTGCTGATATATACCTTGCTATGCGCTTGAAATGCGATTCTGCCCCAATCATGAATTCATCACGTGATCGGGGTAGAACTGCATCTAGGGTGATACAAGTTGGTATCATAGCCACGACTGACCATAGGAGCCCCCTAGATTGATCATAGCCTGGCCTTTGTCAGAGTCTGTCAGAATCGGGGCTCTGGGGACCCAGACAAGGTTCGGACTCTAGGGCGTGTGCAGAGGATCCCGCCTAGGTACAACTTGCTATTGACTACCTCACGGCTGGGCCTTGTCGGTTCGAGTGAGCGGGAAGTAGACTTGGTGGTTTACCCAGGTTCGGGCCACCTTGCGATGTAAAACCCAACTCCTGCTTTTGGGGTGGATTGCCTCACGAGGAGGATGGGTATGAACTAGTACAAGTGTGAGCTGCCTCGGGAGAGCTCAATGGCAAGGGATCCGATCTCCTATCCTACGATGGAGAGTAGCCTATATTTATAGTGGCCTTGGTCCTCTTCCCCCATAGCTTACGTGGGAAGGGATACCACAACGGCCAATTTGAAAGGGGCAGGAGTACACCCTATCCTGACTAAAGGTGGTCTTCGCATGCAAAGCTACTGGTTGTGACGCAGCAGTGGGCTTAGTGAAGACCTCCTTCTTATCTTCAGAGTTGACATCTGGGGGCTTGAGGAGGGAGAGGCAGCCTTCCTCGGCCTTGGCACACTTGTCCACCAGGTTCAACATCTCCAGCACCGAGCATAGGTCATTGTGGATGGCGAGCTCCTCACTCTTCTTGACATCCATGATGCCCCCGGCGAATGCAGAGATGATGGCTTCATATGAGACCTTCGAGATCTTGAGGCGGACCTGGTGAAGCGCTAAATGTACTTGCGGAGAACTCACCCGGTTGCTGCTTCACGCACCGCAGGTCGGTGATGGTGAGGGTGCGATCTTGCGTACCTTGGAAGTTGGTGTTGAACCGATCGTGGAGCTCATCCCACGAGGAGGTTGACCCCTCCAAGAGATGCATGAGCCAGGAGTGTGCCCCGTCCTTGAGGTCCATGGGGAACAAGTTTTCCAAGATCTTGTCATCACCATTTGCCGCTTCGATGCTCAGCGAGTAGAGCTGGAGGAACTCCACTGGGTCGGGGATGCCGTCGTAGCGCGACGTCACATCTGGTTTGAATTTAACTGGCCAGACAACGCGGCGCAACTCACGGGTGAAGGCACGGCAGCCCACCGCGCTTACGGGTGCGGCTCGCATGACGAGGGGATAGTGCTGACGCCCATGCACGACAGCCTCCAGAGCTGACCAGTCTTGGTGTTGGCGTGGCGGCGCTGGGAGCGCACGCGCGTCATACTATGGTGCTGCATGACCTGGGAGCTGGCCTTGTCCCGGGCCGGTGCCGGCTCTCCGCACGGACGCGCGTCATGGCTTGTCCCGACGTCAGCACTACGCAGAGGAGGAGGTTCACCATGAGCCACATCGCCCGCATGAGACGGCGGGGGACGGAGCGAGTGGGAAGGTGCCCGAGCCTCGCATGCGGCGTTGACGAGCTCGGTGATGCGACCAAGCCAGGTGTCATAGCCCTCATTGACGGGACGGTAGCACAGCAGCTCACGCGCCACGAGAAGTGCAGCCTGCGCATTCGCCGGCCCACGATGAACATGGGAGGTCGAGGTCGTGGCAAGAGTGAGGGAAGGCATGGTGGTGCGGCCATCATGCTGCACGGAGGGCGGCAGCAAAGAGTCCTGCTGCTCGTGAGCGGCTGGGGTCACCACGACCCACAGGTGCGGTCTGGGCGATGCAGGCAGCCCGGTGCTCAACGCGAACTCGACGGGCATTAGTCATGGCAGTGGCGAAGCTAGGATAGAGCAAAGAAGAAGGGAGAACTTCAACACACCCCGACTGTCATGGCAAATGTCGGAACCGGGGCTCCGGGGAGCCAAACAAGGTTCAAACTCTGGAGCGTGTGCAAAGGATCCTGCCTAGCTACAGCTTGCTGCTCACCACCTCACGGCTGAGCCTCTTCGGGTTCGAGCGAGCAAGAATAAGAAGTAGACACGGTGGTTTACCCAGGTTCGGGCCACCTTGCGGTGTAAAACCCTACTCCTGCTTTCTGGTGGATTGCCTCGCGAGGAGGATGGGTATGAACTTTACAAGTGTGAGCTGCCTTGGGAGAGCTCAATGGCAAGGGATACGATATCCTCTCCTACCATGGAGACTAGCCTATATTTATAGTGTCCTTGGTCCTCTTCCCTCATAGCTTAGGAGGGAAGGGATACCACAATGGCCAATTTGAAAGGTGGTCTTTGCCTACAAAGCTACTGGTCGTGATGCAGTGGCCGGCTCGGTGAGGACCACCATCCTGCCGAGTTCATTGTCTTGGTGTTGTTGCACTGGGATGGAAAGCTTTGGGGGATTCCTTGGGAACCCGCATACGTCCTTGTCTCCTTAACACCAAAGAGGAAACTGTCCTTGACTGCGCCCACTGGCGCCCTGCTGGCCTTGGTCGTCATGGCTCACGTCACCACACGCCTTGCGTGGTAGGGCGCCTGCCTAGAGATGTCCACTCCTCTGGAGGCAGCCTCGGGGGCCTGTTCCTTGGGAGTCCTTGTCGTCGTTTTCCTCGTGAGGCGGGGGCCCTCGCGAGGATCTTTCTCGTGAAGCCTTGGAGTTGGGCTGTACTAGGGTTTCGATGACGTCGCACACTGAGCCGCAGGAAGGTGAGTCTCGACACCCGCGGTCACAGAACTCCGACAGTAGCCCCCAGGCCCACGGCGCGCTCGACCTGGCTTTGAGGCGAAGGCATCGAAGGAGTGTTGGGTTCTACGGTAGCATGCGTTGACTGCAAAAAAAATTCCTACGCGCAAAACAACCAAGATCATGCTATGGGAGATGGATCATAGATCGTTACCACTAGACATGCAGTGCCATGCAGCGGAAGAAGAGTTGGAGTAGCGTATCTGCATGGCTCATCTTCTCCTTGTCCGATCTCCCTCGAATAGCCGGTCATCGGATCCTGCGTACTGTTTCGCTGAAGCGGTGCAAGTGCATCGCCTCTAACGGTATCCGCATGTGCAGGAGGAACACCATGCGGAGGAGTGCTAGGTCCAGTCACATAGTAGGCGGCGAGTGGAGGTGGCTATTCACAACACATGCAAAACCTAGTGACAACATGAAAGCAATCAACCGAATGAGTGTGCCACAACTCCACTATATGAGCATCCGTCATGGGCTCAACACTTGGGCCTCGCAAGGATCCTAAAGCCCAAAGTCTGTTCGGCCTAGATCCGAGTCCAAGTAGGATCACATCCGACTAATGGAGTCGTGTCCAGCTTCACAGGTTCATTCCCTTAAGCGCATGACCCCTTAGATTCTCATTCACTTGGTCGCGATTCAGATCACAGCCGGCTCTTCTAGTCGGTGGCGACCTCTAGCAAAGCGTGCCAACTCCAAGTGTCTGATGAAGTTGGTTAGGCAAACCTGTGCAACTTGTCACATTTCTATTCTCTTTGCCACATGATATATCTTGCCAGGCTCAAGGTGAGTCTGTCATCCTCGTGCTAGCCCGACCGCTTTCTCTTTCCAGTGATGCCGACCACAAACTGGATTATCTCATAATCCTTGTCGCATTGCCATGCTTATCTTGGTCGGATCACCCAAGGGGACTAGAGTATATCTCTAATGATCAGAGGGGCAAACCCCATATTGCTCTACCATGTCTCGCAACATGGATATGGACAAGGTCGAAACCTGCCTTTGTAACTACCCAGTCACGGAGTAGCATTTGGTCGGCCCAAAGCAGGTCGGCACAATCCCGAGTACATGCGCCAGCTCAGGTCTTAGGAAATAGAATGTATGTTGTACTAGAGACTCACATATGATACATCGCTACGTCTCATACTTGGGTCTGTCCGACTCGGACCTTATCTCGACTCGGATCCGACCATGTCGAATCCGACCAGATCCTTCCGAGCCCATATTATGCGGTTAGCATCTAATGCTCCATGGCTAGTGAGACCGAGCCATCCACCGTGTCATATGCTAGTCTAGTTGGCCGCGCGTCCACACAACCCTTTTGACCAGGGACCTTTTAGGACAGTCATCATACAATGCATAGTCCCACAAACAAGTTACGTACTTGCTGATACACATCATTGATAATTTCCAAGGACTATCTTTATCCATAAACACATAGGAATCTTGCATGATTGCCTCTAGGGCATATCTCCAACAGTCTCCCACTTGCACTAGAGTCAATCAAACAAACATCGTATGGCCATAGCTTTAACGTGCCCCGCATGCTTGGGTTGTGGAAGCGGCTTAGTTAGTGGATCTGCAACACTTGTATCTATGTGTCTAGTCTTATGGTGATTCCTTGGCTCCTTGGCTTGTCCAATGGCACCAACATTATCACAATAAAGGTCCAACGGATTTACCGTGGCTGGGAAAATAACAAGATCATCCTGAAAGTTCCGGATCCAAACATGTTACAGGGTGAAACCCTAGAGGGGATCTTTTCACACTTGGAGTGGGGCAAAGTGATGAACACAAAAGAACACAAGGGGGAAATCACTCAAACAAACCCAAATCACACATCCACTAGAGTAGCATACATGAGATCCACAAGAATACAACAACAATTCAAGTAAAATAGCACCAGGATAGAGTTCTTCCCACTCCAAGGAGATGAGGTCTTGATGTTGATCTTCTCCAAGAGGAGGCTTTGATAATCCACAAGGATTCTTCCGAAAGAGGGTTCTTGATCTCCAAGAGGAGGGGATACAAGGAGCAAAGCTCTCTAATGTCTATCAAATACTTTGCTAACCCTAGATATGAGCTAGATAGGGAGTAGTT